>NC_091061.1:34922828-35245328 GCF_000393655.2 Nicotiana sylvestris
GATCCACTCGGGTTTCCAGACCCCCAATAGTCACCACACATGACCGGTACATACGGTCCACAACAATAGTATCGCCCACCGAAAAGGATACATGAGCAGATGAAACAAGAGAATCACGAGGCATATCCAAATAACGAGAAAAATATGAGGACACATAAGAAAAGGTGGAACCGGGATTAAACAATACAGAGGCATCTCTATGGAAGACTAAGACAATACCTATAATCACAGCATCTGAAGCAATAGCATCGAGTCTAGCTGGGAGCGCATAGAAACAAGCCTGACCACCACCTGATCGACCTCCCCCTCTGGGGAGGCCCCTAGCTGACTGTCCTCCACCCCTAACTAGCTGGGTGGGTGATGGTGAAGTAACTGGCGCTGAAGTCAATGGCTGACTCCTCTATTGATATGAACCCCCAAGACGACAAGGACACTGCCTCCACATATGGCCAACTCTCCACACTCATAAAAACTCTTTGGTGCTGGAGATGGGGACTAAAGGGAACCCCTAGTACCGGAATGACTAGTAGATGCACCTGGCTTAGAAGAGCCCTGAACTGATGGAGCACGAGATGAACTCTGGGCTGGAAGGGCAATGAGTGATGAATGGCCCTGATGAGAATTGTGAGAACCATGCCCTGATGACGCCCCACAATAACTTGGGCGAGCTGACTAAGCATGCCTGAATAGACGGCCTCTACCGTGCTGGAACTGACCCCTCGAATGAGCTCTACCATAACTACCAGATTCCCGAGGCCTCTTGGACTCACTCTTATCTCGCTCCCGGTGACAAACTGACTCAATCTCATGGGCAATGTCAACAACCTCCGCAAAAGTAGCAGTAGACACCCTCTCTCTGGTCTTGAGAATACAGAGCTGATATGTGAGGCCATCAACAAACCTCCTGATCCTCTCTCTATCTGTCGGAACCAACCAAACAGCATGACGAGCTAACTCTGAGAACCTCATCTCATAGTGCGTCACAGTTAAATCTCCCTGACGTAACCACTCGAACTGCTGCGCAGCTCCTCTCTACGAGACTGTGGCACATACTTCTCCAGAAAGAGAACGGAGAATTGCTGCTAGGTAAGGGGTACTGCACCAACCTATGCCTTTCATAAGCCTCCCACCAAGTGAAGGCGTCTCTAGAAAACTGAAAAGTAGTAAAAGTGACCCCGTTGGTCTCCAGAATACCCGCTGTACGAAGAATCCTATGACACTTGTCCTAGAAACCCTGGGCATCCTCGCCCTCTGTACCATTGAAAGTCGGAGGCTGAAGTCTACCAAACTTCTCCAACCTGTGTTGCTCATCCTCTGACATAACAGAAGCCACATAGTCTTGAACAAATGCAACCGGCTGGGCTGGAGGTGCCCCCGATATCTGAAGTCCCTGTACGACCTACTCAGATGTGCGAGTGGTGGGAGTTTGAGTGCCTCCCCCGACCTGAGAAGTAGCTGCAGCTGTAGTAACTGAGATCACCTGAGCTAGGCCAGTGCATACTGATAGAATCTGAGCCAGAGCCTCCTGAAGACCCGGAATCACAATGGGCACCGCTGGTGCCTGAGCTGGTGATGTTAGAGCGTCCATAACTGGGACCTGATCATGAACTGGGGCGGCTGGTGGATCTGCAGATGCCTCCCTAGCTGCTATACCGGCTACACCCCTGCCCCTACCATGACCTCGACCGCATCTTCGACCTCTAGTGGCCATAGCTGGTGGTAGTGGTAGTCGTCCATCCTGACCGGTCGCTCGTGTCCTCACCATCTATGAGAGAATAGAATAACATAAGTTTAGTACTCAGATCAATAGATTTGCACGACAAGAATTTCAAGAATATGAAATTTTTCCAAAATTTCTGCAGCCTCCCGAGGATAAATATAGACGTCTCCGTACCGATCCGCGAGACTCTACTAAATCTGCTCATGACTCGTGAGACGTATGTAACCTAGGCTTTGATACCAACTTGTCACGACCCTAAATCCAGACCCGGTCGTGATGGCCCCTATCATGAAACAAGTCCAGCCAACACAAACCCCCAATATCAATTAACAGTTATTTAATTCATAGATAAGCCGTTAATAAGTGATAAATTCCAAAATATAGTGAAATATAACCAATGTGGAAACAAACATAGCCCGACATCGGGGTGTCACTAGTCATGAGCATCTAAACATTCGACGAAGAGTATGAAAAAAGACTACATAGTCTATTATAGAACTAGCACAAAGGAAAGTAAGATAAGAGGGATAAGCACTGGGCTGCGAACGCCGAACAGCTACCTAGTGAACTCCGAACCGCCTGCTTGAAGCAATCAGCACTCGCTAGCGGGACCCGAGGCTCCTGAATCTCCACATAGGGTGGAGGGAGTAATGTGAGTACGCCAACTCAGTGAGTAATAAAGTAAAGACAACTGAGTGATAAGAAAACACGTAAAACACAGTGAAATACTACAAAGAGGCAGTATAAAACCAATACAATACAATAAAACCAGTGAAAGCTAGTAAAAATACCTTAGTTTATTGAAAACCTTTTTAAGACATCTTTTAGCTATTTACACGACTGAATGAAAATATGGAGAAACAGATAGAAACATAAATCGGCCCTTCGGGCAAAATACCATAGAACCAGCCCCTCGGGCTATCTCACAATCACTCGCATCCACCCCTCAGGCAATAACATTGAACAACATTAGCCGCTCGGGCTATATCACATATCATACTGGGTACCCGTGCTCACTAGGGGCGTACAGACTCCAGGAGGGGTCTCTTTCGGCCCAAGCGCAATATCAAGCCATCTCGTGGCATAATCAACAGGCTCTCAGCCTTATCTCAAGCTACCTTGTGGTATTACAACTCAGTCCCTCGGCCTCATAATCATGAATCAGTACAATACCGCTGCGGTGCGCAGCCCTATCCCATAATAACCTTACAACACAGGCCCCCGACCTTACTTAGTCAAAAATCTCTAAAAAAGCCACTCGGGCACAGTAAATATGATGCTCAACCCAAAATACTAATTAAGAAGTCAAAATAGAGTAAATATGGCTGAGTTATGAAAATAGTAGAAGATATCATGACTGAGTAGTACAAATATGAAGTTAAACAGTAAGGAATAGTAGTAAAAATCCCCTAAGGGTCCAAAACAGTTGGCACGAGGCCCAAATATGGCATTCAACCCAAAACATGACGATAGCAAACAATTTTCTATCAAATACGAGGTAAAACAGTCATACGGGACGGGCTGTCACAATCCCCAAAGGTGCACGCCCCCACGCTAGTCATCTAGCGCGTGTGTCACCTCAAAGTAGCACAACGATGTAAAATCCGGGGTTTCATACCCTCAGGACAACATTTACAATCATTACTCACCATAATCCGGTCCAAACTCTAGCCCGCGATGCCTTTGCCCCTCGAATCGGCCTCCCGATATTCCCAATCTAACCAAAATCAGTATATAACCATCAAAATATGCTAAGGAAACAAAGCCCACTTGAAAATAATCAAATTACAACACAAATTCCGAAATTAACCAAAACCCGACCCCCGATACTACGTCTCGGAATCCGATAAAAATTACATCAACAAACTCCTTATCCTCCCACGAGTTCATCCATATCAAAAGTACCAAAATCCGAGAACAAATGACCCGTCAAATCCTCAAGTTAAGATCTCCAATACCAAGCCCTAATTCCCAAGTTTTAACCCTTAATTTCCATTAATACCATGACTAAACAATGGAAAAATGGTCATAAACTCAAGTAATGAAGCTTAGGGAACTTACTCAACTGATATTCCTCGATTTCCCTTTGAAATTCACTGCATTAGCTCGTTTCCCGTCTTTAAAAATGGAGAACTTAGCAAAAATTCCCGAAGGAAACCTTATATACTTTCTGACCCAGGTTTTTCGCACCTGCGGTCTCTTTCTCCGCTTCTGCGGTTTTCACTTAAATCCTTGGGACCTCACCTGCGACCTATCTTCTGCATTTGCGGGAGTCGCACCTGCGGTCTCCCAACCGCAGATGCAGTTATGACATCAACCATAAAACTTCAGCTGTCAAACTCAACTCTAAAATCCCCCGTCAACCATCCGAAATCACCCCGAGGCCCCCGGGACCTCAACCAAATGTACGAGCTAGTCATTTGCCAATATTCAAACTTATAAAAATCTTCAAAACACCTCAAACAACATCGAATCAACTAAAACACATCGGATTCAAGCCTAAGGTTCCAAAATCTTCCGAATTACGCTTTTGATCAAAAAGTCTATCAAACCACATTCGAATGACCTAAAATTTTGAACACACATCCCAAAAGACACGACAGACCTACTGTAACTCTTGAAATTCCATTCCGACCCCTATATCAAAATCTCACCTATCAACCGGAAAACACCAAAATTCCAACTTCGCCAATTCAAGCCTAAATCTACTCCGGACCTCCAAAACAAATTCCTATCATGCTCATAAAGCTATCCGAACCATCGAAATTCACATCCGAGCCCTTTTTCACATAAGTCATTATCTAGTTGACTTTTCCAACTTAAGCTCACTCAAAAGAGACAAAGTGTCTCAAACCCCACCAAAACCTTTTCGAACCCGAGCCAACCAACCCGATAACACTTAATACTGATAAATAAAGCAATAAGAAGCAGAAATGGGGGAAACGGAGCGGTAACTCATGAAATGACCGGCCGGGTCGTTACACGTTTTGAGCATTTGCACTTATCTCGCCAGTTCTTGGGCATGACTAGCTCCGTATGATGTATTATGACCTATATAATTGGAATAGATCTGGAAGAACAATTCTCAGCTTGAAGTTTTAAATTTGAAAAGTTTGACCAAATTTTGACTTTTTAGTATTCGATCTCGGATTTGGATTTCTATGATTTAGTTAGCTCCGTTAGGTGATTTTGGACTTGGGAGCGTGTCTGTAATGTATTTTGGAGGTATATGGTAGATTTAGGCCCGAATTGGCGAAATTGAAAATTTGGCGTTTTTTGGTCGGCGGTGGAAATTTTGATATCAAAGTCAGAATGGAATTTCGGAAATTGGAGTAGGTCTGTTGTGTCATTTGTGACGTGTGTGCAAAATTTTAGGTCATTCAGATGAGGGTTGATAGATTTTTGATCGAATTCGGAATTCGACAGTTTTGGAATTCTTAGGCTTGAATCCGAGGGTGATTCGATATTTTGATGTTGTTTTGAGCGTTCCAAAGGTTGAAAAAGTTTGAATGATGTTATGGGGTATGTTGGCATGTTTGGTCGGGCTCCATGAGGCTCGGATAACGTTTGGAAGTGTTTTTGGAAGATTTTGCCATTCTGAGCATAAGCATGTAATGATCCAAAGGTCCATTTTTAGTTTTAAAGATCGAAAGTTGATTTCAAGACTTCCAGAATTTTGATAATGAATTATAGGAGTGATCTGGAAAGTTTGGTCTAATTTCATCAAGTCGTAATTGGGTTTTTGACGGAAAACATGAGCTAATTGTTTAACGAGCGAAATGGGTATCGAACTAAGCAAATGAGCTCCGAATTGAGTTGCGATTGAAGGGCTATGTTCGTATTATTATTTGTGACTCTTAGGAACAAGAATCATCAAATTTCGAGTTTGTATGGTGGAGTTAGAGCCTTTAGTGAAAATAAATCTTGCTGGTGCAACAGGATCTGGTGTGCACCTTTAGCGACCAGATTTGGCACTTGTAGCGACGGGAATGGGGCTTTTAGCAACCAGAATCGTGTTTTATTGAGCTGTCTTCTTTTTTAGCTCATTCTCATATTTTTGGACGAAAAGAACGCTGCTTGGGGCAATATTTGAGCGAGAAGTCATGGGAAATCTTGAGGTAAGTCACTTGTGATCATTTCTACTCATATTATTGAATTATCATCGAACAATCCAACTAGATTACATGTTTTTGAGGTGTAAATTGAGGATTTGGACCTAAGGATTTGAAAATAAGATTTGAAAATTTGGAGGCTGAATTGTTATCGGAATTAAGTAATTTTGGTATGGTTGGACTCGTGGTTGAATGGGTTATCAGATTTTTTGATTTTTATCGGATTCCGAGACGTGGGCCCGGGAGTCGGGTTTGGCCAATTTTGGGGTTTTATTATATAAATTGGTTATTTTCGAGTGGGCTTTGTTCCCTTAGCATATTTTGATGGTATAAATCTGCTTTTGGTTAGATTTGGAGCATCCGTAGGTTGAGTCGAGAGGCAAAGGCATCGCGGGCTAAAGTTTGGACCGGATAGAGGTAAGTAATGATTGTAAATGTTTGTCCTGAGGGTATGAAACCCCGAATTTTACATCGTTGTGCTACTTTGAGGTGACGCACACGCTAGATGATGAGCGTGAGGTCTTGCACCATTGGGGATTGTGACTTAGTCCGTCCCGTATGACTATTTATCCGCGTATTCGATTGAAAACTGTTTGATATCATTATGTTTTGGGAATTATTACCATGTTTTGGGCTAAATGACATATTTGGGCTTCGTGCCAACTGTTTTGGACCCTTAGGGGATTTTTACTACTATTCCTCACTGTTTTGACTTTATATTTGTACTCAGTCATGCTGTATTCTACTATTTTCATAACTCAGCCATATTTACTCATTTTTTATATTTTAAATGATATTTTGGGATGAGTATCATGTTTTACTGTTGCCTAAGTGGATTGAGAGATTTCTGATTGAGTGAGGCCGATGACATGTGTTGTGAGGATATTATGGGATCGGGCTGCACGCTGCAACAGGTTGTTATTGATTCATGATATTGTGAGGCTGAGGGCCTGATTTATGCCACGAGGTGGCTTGTTGTTACGAGGCCGAGTGCCTGTTCGATTATGACACGAGATGACTTGTTATTGCGCTTGGGCTGTAAGGAGCCCCTCACGGAGTCTGTACACCCCTAGTGAGTACGGGTACCCAGTGTGAGTGATGTGATGTAGCCCGAGGGGTTGTTGTTGTTTCATATTGTTGCCCGAAGGGCTATTTTTGATTCTATGTTTTGCCCGAGGGGCTGATTACGAGTGATTGTGAGGTACCCCGAGGGGTTGATTTTGTTGATATTATGCCCGAGGGGCGGTTTATGGTACATGTCCCGAGAGGCTGTTTACGTTTCTATCCTTTTTCTTACTGTTTTCATCACTCGTTTGAAACTATTGAAAGATGTTTTCATCACTCATTTGAAACTATTGAAAGTTGTTTTAAAAGGTTTTACTGAAACTGAGTTTGACTTACGAAGTAAATGATTTATGTACTGTTTTATAAGTGTACTGTATTTGCTGTAGCATTATGACGTGGCTTACATGTTTTCTTACTGTTCAAATTTCATTTAATTTTATTACTTACTGAGTTGGCGTACTCACATTACTCCCTGCACCTTGTGCGCAGATTCAGGTATTTCTGAACCCAGTAGCAGGTGTTGATTGCTCAGTGGCAGAGTCATTGGTGTTGGCAAGGTAGCTACCCGGCGTTCACAACCCTCCTCTTCTCCCTATTGTCTTCCTTAGATTGTTTTAGTATATTTTCAGACTCTTCGTTGGATTCAGACATTAGTAGATGCTAGTGACCTATGACACCCTGATGTCGGGGTTGTATATTTTATTCCGCACTGTTCATTTAGACTTACATTATGAGATATTTGATTAATTAATGGCTTAAAAATGACTTTTATTGAAAAATGGTTAATTCAAGAATTTTGTCGGCTGACCTAATTTCACGATTGGCGCCATCACGACTGGGTCGGTTTTAGGGTCGTGACAATTTCATTCCAATTGTATTCCATTTATTTTTAATTATTAATTGTTAATATTATATAAATATCCATTGTAAAAATACATATATTTTCTCAACTTCTAATTTTCTTAATCTCATATAAAGAGTACAAATTTTTGTATGCCTAATTATTAAAATGGTAAAAAAAGATAACTTTCTTTTCTTGTAAAAAAATAATTCATATCTTTATAATAAAGGAAATCTCGTAAACTTTTCTCATATTATGTGTATAATTTAAAACATATTCGAAAATAGTAATATTAATAACTATATAAAACCATTTTTTTTTCAAACCATTTTTTTACTTTTGGTAATTAAAGGAAGGCTTTTTTCATATCTTCCAAAGATTTGCACCATAAAATCTAATTTGTTCAACCTGGACTACACCCCATGTACTCTACTTGTCTAGTTACATGCATTTTTCAGGAAATAGTAAGATTTATAAACAATAAATACAAATTACAAAAGGCTAATTAACCCATCAAGTTCACCACATTTTCCTCCAAAGGTACATGCATTTCACATACAATATACCATATCAAATATATATAAAGGTGTCTAGGTTGTTAAACTTACAGGGTATAACATCTTTGAATTAAGTGCGACATTTTTAAGTGAGATATGCTAACAGAGAGTAGAGGAGGAGGAGTTTGGGATCCACAATGACCTACATGAAAGATCAAGCTTCCTTGATGAATAAAATCAACTCTTGATGCTCAAGTGTCACGTTAGAACTATTTGTGCTTAAAAGTTCAAATCATTGCCTTGTTGATAATTCATAAGTGTTGTGGGTAATTGTTGGTCCCAATTGATGTGTGATTGATGTATCTTAGATTAGCTGGAATAGTTCTTAACTTGTGGAGGTGAGAATTACCTTATTTGCTTGAGGACAAGCAAAAACTTATGTTTGGGGGTGTTGATAAGTGGGGATTTTGACTACTTATTACCGTCTTTTAGCTTTTGTTTTAGTCCAAAAGTGTTTAATTGTATTCCTAAAAACTAATGAAATATGCTTAATTATAGGAGTATTGGAAAATGAGCCACTAAGATGAAATCCAACTCAAGAAGGAGTGGTATGAACTCAAGGACAAAAATCATACACAACAGCTCAAAGTGCGGACCACAGATTGTGAAGAAAATTTTATAAGAGTCCAAGTGCAAAGTGCGGTCCACACATGAAATGTGCGGCCGCAGAAGCTATACAAGAGCAGAAGTGCAGAGAGTGTTTATGTAAAAAACTGAAGAAAGTGTGGACCGCACAATAATTGTGCGGCGGCAGAAGTCTGCTACGTGGCCGTACTCAGAAAGGTGCGGTCCGCAGAATAGCCCTGTGCGGCCGCATCAAGAAATGTGCGGACCGCAGTACATGAGAGATGCGGCCGCGGTTCAAAATTGTGCGGCCGCAGATTCAACTCCTCTAAAGACTGAAGCAAAGTGCGGACCGCACATGGAATTGTGCGGCCGCAGAACCTCTGAAAGGGCATTTTTCTCCGAAAATTTCAGCTTTGTATAAATAAAATAGTTTCGCAAAACTAGGTCAATTTTTGAATATTAAAAGTGTTGTAGCTGTTTTTCTTTGATTCTTTAGGCAACCTTAGCTTATTTTGGTCATTTAACATTGGGTTTTTATATTTTAATCTTTCAATATGAGTTTTATTATGTTTTCTTCTTTATTTTCTTCGATACCCACTATGAGTAGTTAGCTTTTTACTAGGGTTGTGACCCAACCCTTGTGTGTAAATCTTATGGGTGATTAATTTCATGTTTGTCCATGAGTAGTGTTTGTTATTTAGCTAGGTTTATGCTTCAGTTGTGAAATTAATGGTGGTAAACATTAATATATACCTATTTGACTTAGTTTCTTCTTGAGAAAGAGAGACCTAGTCTAGGTTAACCTAGCTAACAAGGAGTTGGGTCAATTGAGAGATTGATTAACTTAATTAAAGGGTTCAACCTAGAGATAGAAACAACCCGACTTGTGCTCTTATCAACCGTTTTGGTAGATACCCATTTGGTCTTGAGAAATCCAAATTGGGCAAAATCACTCTCTGGCCGAGAGGTATTGAGTGGGCAACGAAGTGTTGTGAGCTATAACACACCCTAGTCAATAAAACACATAAAAGTTTTTATCCCATTAGGTAAACACCTAGGTAATGGTCACAGGCCTAGGCCTTTTTATATCTTTGAAAAACACTCAAAAAGAATCTTCTCTAGTTATATACTTTTAAATTTTCAATCCTTAGCGTAATTTTAGAAGTAAAAACAAAACTCTATTTGTGGAAGTACAAATCTAGATACTTCACATGTGCACTCCAAATCTATACTACTAAATCCCATCTCAGCTCCTTGTGGATTCGATCTCGATTACTTGTTTGGTTTTATTATTGCAACCGACCGTGTTGTACCTTGTTAGAGGCAGGTATTTGGACGTGATCATACCTGATATTGGGCTTGCATAGAATGATAGACTTGCTATTGTAGAGGTTTGGCAAACTATATGATTAGCCGCACAATAATTGTGCTCCTCTTACGAATTTCTCCCATGCTATGCGTGTTCATCGAAAGGTTTTTCCCTAAAACTCATAAATCACACGTTTATTTATGAGTGGTGTCAAGGAGCAGTTAAATCTTCTTACTCCAATTGGATCGGGCCATTCACCTCGGCAGGATTATGTACCACACTCTCATGGGAGCAGGCCGTTCGCTCGACAGTATAATAGATGCATCTATGGTTCGTGTCGTTTGACCCTCGGCAGTGCACACATTATGATGGGATCAGGCCGTACGCCTAGGAATTTCTATAAAATACTCTTATGGAATCATGCGTACTATTTAACTAGCAGTCATAGTATCTGTGAGTTTTCCTGATTTGAATTGTGACAACCTATCTGGTGAGGTCCATTATATATATACTCCGGTCGATGAGGTAACTGCTAATTGAGAGCTTGAGTTTATTGTTGAGAGGACAATTGTACCATGTACTTACACTTGTTTATTTCATTTATTTACTCTGCCTCACATCTGTTTACTTCCTACGGTATTTTATTTATTGCACCACTTGTAAGTGTCGATGTTGAGTCCTCGTCACTAATTCTCCGGGGTTAGGCTAGATACTTAATGGTTACGCATTGATTTACATCCTCATACTACACTTCTGCACTTATTATGCAGGTTTACATTTCTAGTGGTCTTTTGGGCGCAGAGGCGCAACTATTGCGGGGACTTTACGATCATCTATACTACGTGCGTACTATTGATGATGACACCGCATGTGGCATTTGGACAAGGTTGGAAATCCTATACATGTCCAAAACACAAACAAATAATTTTACCTGAAGAAACAACTATACGCCCAACACATGGATGAAGGTACAAATTTTTTATCACATTTAAATGTGTTTAACTGACTAATCACACAGCTTGCCAACCTCAGAGTGAAAATCGAGGAAGAAGATAAAACCATCTTGCTATTGAACTCATTGCAATTTTCGTACGATAATTTGGCAACAACCATCCTGCACAGTAAAACTACTATTGAGTTGAAAGATGTCATCAAAAACCCGAAATTGCTACAATTGTGATCAACCAGGTAATTTTAAAAGCGATTGCCCAAATCTGTTACACCCCATGTTCTCGTACATGAAAGTATGCCATAAGTAAATGGATAAAGGCTCGGAAATGAGATGTTATATCCCGCATTTGCGTACGTTAAAGTTTCGTCGTAAGCTAATCGACATAAGCTCGGGAATGAGATTATTTTGAGATTTATAAGCATTATGCCATTTCAAACAAGTGATGAGTTTTGTGAAGGTGAGAGAGTAAGCAAATCAAAGAAAATGAATTTTCGTCAAAGTTTGACATGTTGGGATAAAGTAAGGCCTGAGTTAAAATATCAGGTATTTATGAACTAGTGCCATACAAGATACCACATGACCATGATAATAAGGTGTATAAGATGTGTTAAAAGTGAGTAGTATTTTAAGTAACTTAAGATAATTCCTAATTATGTGGATAATTGGGTAATTATTGATTTTTAATGAAAGATTAAATAAGTAATTAAGTTATTTGGATAAAGATTAAGATATTTATGGATAAGTTGAACAAGGTCCTTATTCCCAACGTGGCAGCCCAAATAAGTGCTCTTAAGTCACATTTTAAGGTGGCAAAACTTGGAGGAGTCTTTGGCCAACTAAGCCATCCCAAGTGGGGCCCACACCCAAAGTTTAAAGAGACCTCCCTAATTCATTTTGAGTCTGTTGATACCCAATTTTTCTCTATATATTTTAAATATGCATAGATACTTTCAAAATAGCATATATATGCATATATAAGCATGCACAAGGTTTTTATAATTTTTTCCATTTTTAAGGATTTAAATTAATTTATTTCCATCCCTTTTATTCATAAAATCCCCAGTAATTATCCCTCAAATTATTGTTATGGTGATTTAGTCATTTAAATTCTATATTTATGCCAAAATATGGTTAAAATATTTTTATGCATTTTTATAATTGCATTTGGTATTTTTAAAACTAAATTATATAATTGCAATATTAGTCCCATTAGTATATAATTACATTTATATACATGAAATTGATCTCCTATATTTTTAAAATGTTAAATATTTATTTTAAATCATTTTAGTATACAAAATTATTTTTTAAAAATTATTTATTATTTATTATAAATTATATAGGGAAAATTGGCTATTTAAATATAGCCAGATTTGCATTTTAATTGTAGCCCAATTTAAACCCAACCCCATCCCAATTTTAGATTAAAAACACCCGACCCAAACCCTAAACCCGCCTACCCGACCCAAGACCCGTCAAATCCTGGCCGTTGATCTAAAAGATCAATGACCCTCATGAGTTCTTACATTTTTTATCCCAAACGACCCCCTAACCCTATCTCATTTCTCAAATCCGCCGCTTCTGTATTCTCTCCTCTCCTCTCCTCTCTCAACCCCTCAACCTAACCCTAGATCCTTCAACCACCGACTCCCTTCTCCGGTCTTCTCTGGTGATCTCCCTTTAACTCCTAAGCCTCTAATGGCTCCTCTATTGCCATGTTCGCCTTCTCCGAGGCCTTCAAGGTCCCTGGGCCATGTTGACTTGCATCTAGGGTTTGCTATTTGTCTGTTCTTGGCTACTTCAGTGTGATTTCAAGCAAAATCATGCTGTGTTTGGCACGATCCTTGAGATTTTATACATGTTCTTGCATCTTTATATGTATTTCTTCTAAAACCCTAATTTCTCCATGTATCTCCTAGATTTGTTCAGCTCTAGGACGATTCGATTTGATTTCTTTAGTATTTAACACTGTTCTTGAAACTCTTTTACGAGAATCATCAATTTCAAAGTGTTTTCATCTTCTTCTAAAATTAGGGTTTCAGAACTCTTTTTAAAAATTTGTTTAAACCGATTCTTTATGTTTAAACTTCTATCTCCTGCATATTTCGACTGATTCTATGATTTTACTCCCTTTTCAACTTGCCTCTGTTGAAAACCCTAATTTCTTAGTTCTAATCTTGGGGTTTCTGAGTTTTGTTTTGAAAACATGTTTAGTTAATCTATATGTGTCCGTGATTCTGTGATTTTACCCTATGATTGCTTGTTAAGGTTCCTAATTATGGTTATCCCTACCTATTGTGTGATTTTGCCCTATTTTGTTCACCAATATTTCTGATTCTTCACTTCTCCTACCTGTATCATGCTTATTCTACTAATTCAGACTATGCTTTACATGAATCCCTAATTTATACATGATTTTTTTCCTACTCGACCTCTTAGAGTTCTGGTTTTTGCTTACTATGTGCTTGTTCTTATAAAGTTGTGCTAAATCAGTGCTATTTTCTACTTTTGAATCCTTGAGTCTTTGTGATTGATCTTTCACTGATTTCGCATGATACATGTACTGATTTTTAACCTTGTAAAATATTTTCTGACCTTATTCTATGGTCAATTACGCTATTAATTAATTTCCTAAGTATTTTCCTTGATTGAAATATGTTGAACCTAGCCTCTATTACATATTGTGTACTTGTACTATGCTGAAAATATTTCCTTATTAGTTATGCTCAGCCTTATATGATTTTCTTCCTTATTTGCCACATGTTTATTACCGTTTGAAGTTAACTCCTCAATTAAAGGGAGTATTTGCCTTGATTTCATGACTGATTGATTCTGAGTCCCCATAATTACTGATGAACTTTTATTTTTACCTTATTTGCTACCTGCTTTCAAACTATATATTAGCACAAACACACGAACACTTTGGCTCAAAAATGCTGACTCTCATACTTAAACTTTCTGCTCTCTTTGTGCTACTAGCTACTATTCCAAGTTAGCCGGTTGCAAGCTAAGGCTAACCATTATGTTCTCACGCTCCTTCACTTTTCTTTACTGTCTTCTCTATTGGTATGTTCTAGTTTCAATTCAAGTTCCAACAACAATATGGTTCTTTTATTGCTTCAATTCATCCTGTTTCTAGTTTGCTTTAATCTATGGTTTTGCTATGTACTTGCAGTTAATATGCTTACATGATTAGCATGTTATGAACTCCCCTTCCTTAGAATAAGTATAAACATGCTCCCTCCCTCTATGTCTGATCAATCGTTTCTAAGCACGTCTGTACCAATCAGTTCTGCCTGTTATGTGCTTATATGCTCCATATACTGCCAAATCCCTATCACCCCTGTATGTAAGTTTGTTCTTTATGTCTGGTTCTATGACTTTGTCTGGTTAGTTATGTCTGAATCCGCTAACCCCTTGACCCATGTTTGTGACTACTGAACTTGCTTTGGTTCTGTTGCCCCTGGCTGTGTATGAACCTGTCCTAAAGGTGTTGTGTTTGGACTGTTGTTCACTACTCCACTCTCTTTTCAAACTGCCCTATTGTTTTACTTAATTATTTCAAACAAACTTCCTTTTAAAAACCTTTCAACTTGTGTCAGACACTCTCACTCTACTCATAAGTCAATAAGTTCTGCCCCTCCAGTATGTGTACTGCCTTGGGATCCTCTTGAGAACCCTTTGAACTCTAGCATACTGAGGCTCGCCCTTCCACACTGCACTTATTCAATTGTGGTTACCAAGTTTGGGTGTAAGAACTGACCGGGATCCTTGAGATCCTTACGGAACTTTGATGCACCTAGACTATGAATTTGTCTATGGAATTGAGGCATTTGTGGCTATTGTAGGCTTTGGAAACCTAGGCCTATCTGTAGGCTCCCTATAGAATAACTTCTTATTTTCTTTATTTACTTATGTAATTCATTCATATGGCCTGTAATAACTTGTAAATGAATATTGGGTTAATTAGTGAAAAGGGATAGGTAACTACATGCTTATGGGGTAATACGGGTAGAATACATTTTTGATCTGATTGCCTTACCACGTAGAAATCATGCTTATAGGACTTTACATCCTGTCATGTTTATCTCACCATGTTAGAAATCATGCCTATAGGTTTCAAAAAATTCTGTAATAGAAATCATGCCTACAAGTCTTATAATCAGCTTCACAAATAGATTCCATGCCCATAGGATATAATTTAATCCAAATTCTGTTATGACAAGTGTTTATATGTGTTCATGCCTGCAAGTTTCTAAAATCATTATTCAACTAGATATCATGCCTATAGGAAAAAACACCAGAAATTCTGCCTATCAATCTGGACTAGTTCAGTTTAAATAAACTAACGATTAGCTAACTTCTGAATTGACATAATTAGTGGTTTATATTTCCTGAAACGAGTTCTTTAAAACTGCCTTAATCTGTTATTAGACAGCATGCCTATAGGGATTAAAAAGTCTATTTCAAAACCTGCCTTGTTTCATTCTATATAAAGTGTAGTCATCAGTATTCCGTGTATAGGCAAGCCTGTAGGGCATTTTCAAAACTTGCAATTCTGAAACTGTTTATGTGACTTAATGTTGTACTGTTTAAGCAAGCTTTAAAATCAGTAGGCCACTGATAAAGTCATTACTTCTGAGTTTATAAAACAAACTGCCTGTTTTCTATACATTCACTTAGACATTATGCTTTAGGATACTGTTTAACAAAATACCTTATTTGTGCTTGAGTCGTGCTATTTATGTGCCTTGTTTGAGGAGGAAACTTTGAGCCTCTAATTTCTCCCTTTTGTTCTTATTTGCTAAAAGTCCTAACTTTTCTTGCTTGTCGCCTTAATATTTTCACCATTTAAACCTTTGGGGTCTATTTAGAACCACCTATAGGTAGAGGTCCTAAATCCCTCGAGGACCATTAAGAAGGGGCGGGTAACAACGCGCAATAGAGATCGCTAACCAAACACTCGTTTTATATGACCACTAAGAGGATAGGAAGAGTAGATATGGGAAATGATGACTACGCGCTAATGTCACGTGTATCCCCTCATCGAGGAGTATTTACCGAACATTGTGTGGGGTGATCCTATAGTCTAACCAACCTAGGACTCCTCCTTTTTTCCAAAATTCCTTTTTCTATTAAAAACCTTTGTTTTGTACAACTTGTTCAAAAATCATTATTTTATTACATGAGTTACCCAAAGTGCTTTACTTGCAACCTAGTTGATTCAACTGTTTATGGACTAATTTGTGAATATAAGTTGGGCTGGGACCCACAGTTGTGGACCAAGAGAGGTGCCTAACACCTTCCCTTCTAGGTTATTTCGAGCCCTTACCCTAAATCTCTGGTAATGCAAACTAGTCTAAGAGTTAACCTCTTCAAGTGCCCTAATGCACCATAATCCGTTAGGTGGCGACTCTTCAAATACCCAAGTTCCCAAAAGGAAATGAGTCATCACACCCCATGGAATGTCGAAACCCGAACCTCTCTCCGCGAGGGAAAAAAGTGGCGCAACAGCATGACGACTCTGTTGGGGATACCTTTAGGCTCTTACCATAACGAACTATCTTTTACAAATTAGTCCAACCATGCCTTATCCCACACCCTTCTCCCTTATTTGAATTTAACTTTCTATTTTTCAAGCATTTATGATTTCTTTATTGCCCTGAAACTAACTTGTCTCTTTGTTTTCTTTTCCTGTGACTATCTTTCCATTATTTAAATACTGTATTTAATTTTTCCTATGTGAAAATACTCGACTGCATGCTGTTAATTGCTGCATAAATCATGCTCTGCATCATATTCCACTCGTGCATATCAAAACCTATAGCAACACGTTAATGAGTGGTTGCAATCTTCCTATTTACTACATTTAAATTCGGAAAGGCTTATTTGCGGTAAAACCAGTCGATCAGCGGTGCAGTCGACGGTTCTGTGCCTTCCCCCTCGAGTTGTTCGCTTGAGGTTACCAAACTAAAATCCCATTGAAACCTTACTCTAGTTAAAATTGTGCATGCATCATGGTCAAACCTAGTCGGGTCAGTTATGTTGTCCACATAATGATCCTTTAAGATAAGCTATCCAAAGTCCATTGGGTTTTCCATAATCCCAGTGGACGCAACCACATTATGTGCATTAATTTGGATAACTAAATGCCGATATATTGATCATAAATGTATAAATAGTCGAGTCCGGTGGGCGTAAGGTCTAACCCTTTTATTTTGCAGAAAATGAGGCATGATGTCCCCAAATTCGGTATGGTTAGCAACATCCCACTATTGCTGCTAGATTTGTGGGAGGACCTTTCCTCAAGTGACAAGAAGCATGTGAAAAAGTACCTGGGTAACCTCCTTCCTTGCTAGATATTGAGCCAAATAACAAATTGATCGAAGTTATTCTAGGATAGTGAAAGAGTTGTGTTTCGTTTTGGTGACATAGAAATGACACCGCTCTTAGAGGAAATATGAGGGCTTGCCGGATTAACTTGGGACAATCATGGGCTATTGGTACCAAAAATCTGTACGGGCAGGGGATTTTTGAAGATGATGGGGCTGAAGAAGAATGTTGACCTAGTGTGCTTAAAGGACTTCTACATACCTTTCGAATACCTGTACGAGAGGTATGGCTATAGCAAGTCTTTTCAAACATACCATGATGAGATCTCCCTCACTTCTCTGGGTCACATCCACCGCAGAGTGTTTGTATTTATTGTGTGCTTTCTAGTCCTAATAGTATTCCCAATGAAAAAGGGAAGAATCCATACTAGGTTGGCCATGGTCGCCAAGACTTTGATGGAAGGGATTAAAGGACAGACATATACCATAGTCCCCATGATCATAGCCGAGATCTACAGGGCTCTAGAGCGCTATCAAAGAGGGGTCAAACATTTCGAGGGTTGTAATTTGTTGCTATAGTTATAGCTGCTGGAGCATTTACAAAAGGGTCGCTATCGTCAAGAATTTTTGCGAAGGGCTTGGAACGACCATATTGCCTTCCATCACCCTAAGCAGATGACTTACATTCTAGACACATTTGCTCAGCCGGAAAGTGCCAAGGAATGGGTAGAATCCTTCGATAATCTGACCGAGGAACAGGTGCAGTGGTTGTTTGAATGGTTCCCAACAGACGAGTTTATCATCGGGTCCAGGGATGCTCCGCACTTGGTACTTATCGGGTTGAGAGGGATATACCCAGATGTCCCTATGCGAGTTATCAGGCAAGTACGCAGAAAATAGGTTGTACCAAGGGTTGTCAAGATGAGTCATTTTAGGGCACACTTTCAAGATGACAACATCCCTTACAAGTGCCAAGCTCAGCACATGTGGCACTGCAAAATCATTGTGGAGAAAAGCACTGCTGAGCCAGACAGGTATTATGCAGGGTGCGAGCCTCTCTACCTGGCATGGTTGGAGGACAATCTGAAAGGAATGGTGACACCAGGGACTGGTCGAGGGAACAGAATCATAGACGAGGAAGCTGAAGCTCAAGTCAAATACAACAGGATGTGCAAGAGGGTCTACGACTCTAAGAATGCGCATCGGGAAATACATGAGAGGAATGTGAGGCTGATCGAGGAGTGGAAAGAGATGGAAATCACTTCCAACAGAAAACTAGAATATCTAGAGCGAGGAATAGTAGAGATGGAAGGCAAAGTCATAAAGAGGATTGAAAATTGCCAGAATGCCGAGGGAGCTGAAGGGGGACATCTGGCCAGGGCCTACTTGCTGCTGGGACTACGCGAGTTGGGGGATATATATGATGGAGTCCGGAAGATCTAATCTGGGGAAGTTCCTTTTGGGACCAAATAGGCTAGATTTACTTACTTTTCCTAAAATGTAATGAGGCCAAGTGCCAAGTAGTGACTTATCTTATTATTATCTTAGTGTCATTTTGGAATTCGTCTATTTTTATATTATGAAATGAAGCAGTTATTGGCATTAAAAGTTCTCCAAGTTTATTTGTCGTTAGGCCTACCTCGGGCACAATGAGGTTCCCAAAATAGGACACGAGTTTACATTTCGCAATATGTGTTTAAATATTGCAAACATTTTAGAAATCTTTGCTGACTTGTTACCTTTTGTTTTTCTTTACTTTTGATTATTCCCATCCCCTTAGGCTGGTTCACTCATACTGACCTCGTCAGCATATCACACCAAATCTAGAGACCCTCCACCTCCTCATCCTCCAAGCAACATAAAGGGAAATTGAAAGACAAAGATGGACGACTTATGTGGAATCCAAAAGGAAAATGTTGAGAACGCAGAGACTTCAGATGGTCGTAGTACTCCTACCCCAATTGACCTGGTTTTGAGACTAGAACAAAAGATACTAGAACTGCAAGAAGAACTTGAGCAGGTCCGCAACTTGGCAAACCTATCACTTACCCTCAATGTCCTTGATATCCACCAACAAAACACAAAGAACCCAACACCTCCTCAGAACGCACAAAACCAACAGCCACAAAATCCTACCACACCAAATCAATATGAAACCACATCCCAAAATATCAATCCGCTGCCAATACCAACTCCACCACAATATCATCATCAACCAATTCCGTACCCACCAACCACTACTTACCATACTCCCCAAAAGACACAACCCATTCCCGATCCACAAAACACCACCAATGACCATCACTACACCCAAGTTCCTGGCCCATCAAAGCAACCCCATATATGTGGAAACTACACCTCATTCTACCCAACCAATCTCCTTTGCACTGGAATCCTCCGAGAAGGACCTGCTAATTAAGAACATAGCTAAAGAACTCAAGAAGTTGAAAAGCCGAGTCCAAGGTGTTGTTGGCGACAGAGGAATAGAGGGTTTAAACTATGAAGATCTGTGCATACAGCTGGATGTCAAACTTCCAGAAGGGTACAAACCTCCTAAGTTCAAAATGTTCGATGGTACAGGTGATCCCACGGTTCATCTAAGGACCTATTATGACAAGCTTGGTGGGGTCGGGAAAGATGAAAAGATTCGGATGAAGCTCTTTATGATGAGACTTACTAGGGATGCTTTGTCTTGGTATATTAGCCAAAATCCTAAGAACTGGTCTAATTAGGTAAGCATGGCGTCTGATTTCATAGACCGATTCAGGTTCAACACAGAAAATGCATTGGATGTCTTCTACATTCAGAATCTTAAGAATAAACCTCTTGAGACTTTCCGTGAGTACGCTACTCGTTGGAGGTCGGAAGCAGCCAAGGTCAGGCCCACTTTTGATGAAGAACAGATGAATAAATTCTTCGCCAAGGCACAAGATCCACGATATTACGAGAGGTTGATGGTTATCGAAAATCACAAGTTCTATGACATCATCAAACTCGGAGAAAGGATTGAAGAGGAAATCAATAGCGGGATGGTAACGAACTTTGAGGCACTACAAGCCACAAATAAGGTACTACAATCAGGTGACATATCGAAGAAGAGAGATGTTGGGGCAGTAATGGTGGCCCAGGGCCCAAAATCTCCATTCACCTATCAAACACCTCCACCCACATATCAAACACCACCACCCACATATCAAACACCACCGCCTACATATCAACCTTCATCTCCCAAGTATTCCCAACCAGCCACTGTCCATCACACCTATAATTCTCAACCATCACATTTCCAATCACCAACAGCTCATCAAAACTATCTAAGACCAAGACCCAACTTCGACTGCAAGCCACCCAGACAATACGCTGCCATCGCTGAGCCCATCGACTAACCGTATTAAAGGTTAAAAGTCACAGGCTACGTCACTCCTATTCCCGCTGTAGCATCAGAAAATCCATCCCAATGGGTCAATCCGAACAAAACTTGTGAATACCATTCCAGTATGAAAGGGCACACCATTGCTGAGTGACGAACATTAAAGGATAAGATCCAGATACTCATTGACAACAAGGTCATACAAACAAAGGAAGTCGCGCCCAATGTTTGCAACAATCCCCTCCCTAATCACAGAGGTGATGGTGTACATGTGATAAAGACAAATGAATAATGGGACCCTGAGGGGTCGATCAGGCTTATTCGAGAAGGCAATGACTTTAAGGTTGCAGTCACACTTACTCCTATTGTGGTTCAGACTTAGGCACCTATTGATGTTGATGTAACTGAATCAGTTCCATTCAAGGTAGAAGTAGCTCCGTCAGTAGCCACCTCCTCTCCATTTAAAGTAGAAGTGGTCACACCTTTTACTATCACAGTATCAACTACACCCCTATTTAACTCAAAAGCAATACCCTGGGATTATGTTGCTGAGGCTCAGCGGAAGGGAAAAGCCAAGGTAGAGGAATCTTACGCTGCACAAGGGATGACTAGAATTGGAAGAGTCTATACACTTGAACACCTAGGAGGTTCAAGCAAGGAGGCCACTACTAGGCAGCCTGTTATTGAGACCGGGCCAGGTGACTTGTGGAGGAAAGTACAGGAAAAGGAGTACTTCATTGTTGATCACCTGAACAAAGTCCCTGCTCAGATATATATCCTATCACTATTGCAGAACTTAGAGGCACCCAAGAACGCCTTAATGAAAGTAATGAGCAAGGCTTATGTACCTAATAACATCACTAGTGAAGAAATGGCCAACATAGTCAGTCAAGTGTTGGAGAGCCATAAGATTATCTTCCACAAAGATGAGCTACCGCATCACAATCGGTCATTGCATATCACAGTGCAATTTGAAGACAAGTTCATTGCCATAGTCCTGGTTGATGGAGGTTCAAGCCTAAATATTTGTCCATTAGACACTCTGAAGAGGTTGGACAAAGGTTTCCACGAGATACGGGTAGGAAGCATGAATGTGAAGACTTTCGATGGGTCCTAGAGCACCATGATTGGAGAAATCAACCTTTGCTTGCAGATGGGGCCAACTTGGTTCGACGTTGAATTCTAAGTGCTTAAAATACCGGCCTCATATAATCTTTTGTTGGGTCGTCCATGGATCCATATTGTTGGAGTCATGCCCTCCACACTACATAAAGTCGTGAAGTTTGAATGGAACCGCCAGGAAGTAATCGTTCACGGAGATGGAAGTAACCCCATCTACACTAGCCAAACCATCCTGGCCATTGGACATAGAAGAAGGCTAGGAGGGGAAACCTATCATCACATCGAACGGATCAATGCCATCGAGACGGATAAGTGGTGGAGTAACAAGATAGAAAGCAAACTAGCATGGTCCGGATATGAACCCGACAAAGGGTTGGGAAAGAGCCTCCAAGGTATCACAAAACCAATATAGCTTAAAAATCGTGGTACCACTTTTGGGCTCAGATACCAGTGTACATGGCAAGAGTACAATGATTGGTAGTCTCTATGGTGCTGAACATATTACCCTCTTGAGCAACCAGTGCCACCTTTAGAACAAGCTTTTCACCAGGCTGACACAATATGGGGAACTGTAGAGGAAGAAGCACTAGTGAGGTTGAAGAATTTGTTCTTGGAAGATGATGACATGGAATGCGGTGCCATAATTGAGGAGGAGGAGGAAGAAGGCCTCACTATTTAGACTAGAACTATTCTAAAAAACTGGACCGCCACACCATCCCGAGCCCGCCGAGTCCCTAGGTAACTTGGCAGAATTTACTTCTATAGCCGTTCTAGGCATTATAAATTTCCTGTAGTTTCGTTTAATCCTTACTTGTTTCAAAATAAATGCTCGATTCATCGAGCCGTGCTTTGTCTGAACAATCCTTTTCAAATTTTAGTCAAATGCATTTTGCTCTTGTTATTCACTACTATCTTTACGCTTTTTCTTTCCACATCATTATTATTACTTTTACTGATGAACCAGTGACCGTGACATGTAATGAGGCAATGCAACATGTGAATAGTGACTCAGAGGGAGAAGATGAGATACCCGAGGAAATTGTCAGGGAGGTTGAGAATTTTGAGAACAAGCCTAAGTTTAATATGGACGAAACATAAGCAGTAAATTTGGGAGATGCCGAGACCAACAAGGAGACCCGCATCAGCATTCACTTTTCACCAATAGAGAAGGAAGAGTACATTCGGTGCCTAAAAGAATATGAGGATATTTTTGCATGGTCATATGATGACATGACCAGTTTGAGCATTTGCATAGTGGATCACAAGTTTCCTACTAATCCCATGTGTCAGCCAGTCAAACAGAAACTCAGAAAATTTAAATCAGACATGTGTCTGAAAATCAATGAGGAAGTCACTAAGAAGATCAAAGACAAAGTTCTCAGGGTGGTTGAATATCCAACCTGGTTAGCTAACATTGTGCCAGTTCCGAAGAAAGACGGGAAAGTTAGAGTATGTATTGACTATCGGGATTTAAATAGAGCAAGTCCCAAGGACGACTTCCCACTACCGAATATACATATCCTGATTGATAACTGTGCCAAGCACGAGCTCCAATCCCTTGTAGATTGTTTCGCAGGTTATCACCAAATTTGGATAGATGAAGAAGATGCAGAGAAGACAGCTTTTATTACACCATGGGGTGTATATTGTTACAAGATGATGCCATTCGATTTGAAGAATTCTGGGGCCACTTAAATAAGAGCTATGACAACCATCTTTCATGATATGATACACAAAGAATTAGAGGTGTATGTGGATGATGTCATTATCAAATCCAAGAGGGCCGCAAATCACATAGCGAACTTGAGAAAGTTCTTTGGCAGGCTCAGGAGGTACAATTTGAAATTGAACCTTGCAAAGTGTGTATTCGGGGTTCCCGCAGGAAAGGTACTGGGATTCATTATCAGTTGTCAGGGGATAGAACTGTATCTGACTAAAGTCAAAGCTATTCAGGAGTTGCCACCACCTAAGAGCAAAAAGGATGTGATGAGCTTCCTAGGACATCTCAACTATATCAGTCGCTTCATAGCACAGTCCACAGTCATATGTGAACCCATTTTCAAGATGCTAAGAAAGGACGCTGAAACAAGCTAGACAGAGGATTGTTATAAAGCTTTCGATAAGATCAAGGTGTACCTGTCCACATCGCCACTTCTGGTCCTGCCAGAACCAGGACGACCTTTGCTACTTTATCTATCCATATTGGATGGAGCCTTCGGATGTGTTTTGGGACAACATGACGAGATAGGAAGAAAGGAGCAGGCCATATATTACTTAAGTAAGAAGTTCACGCCTTATGAAGCACGATATTCTTTTCTTGAATGCACTTGCTGTGCTTTGACCTGGACAGCCCAGAAATTGAAGCATTACTTCTGTGCTTACACTATATACCTCATATCCAGGATGGATCCTCTGAAGTACATATTTCAGAAACCCATGCCTACTGGGAAGTTGTCTAAATGGTAGATACTACAGAGTGAGTTCGATATCGTCTATGTAACTCAAAAGGCGGTCAAGGGACAAGCATTGGCAGATCACCTTGCTGAAAATTTAGTGGGAGGAGAGTACGAACCTTTGAAAACATATTTTCCTGATGAAGAAGTATCATTCGTAGGAGAAGACATTACCGAAACATATGATGGTTGGAGAATGTTCTTTGTCGGAGCCGCAAATTTCAAAGGAGTGAGCATTGGAGTAGTTTTGGTATCAAAAACGGGTTAGGATTATCCGGTATCTGCTAATCTCAGATTCCCCCGCACCAACAATATGGCAGAGTATGAAGCCTGTATACTAGGGCTCAACATGGCAGTCGTCATGAACGTTCAGGAGTTGCTGGTAATCGGTGATTCAGATTTGCTTGTGCACTAGGTGCAAGGAGAGTGGGCCACCAAGAATTCCAAGATATTGCCATATATGCACCATGTGCAGGAATTGAGAAAAAGGTTCACAAAGATAGAATTCCGACATGTGCCTAGAATTTAGAACGAGTTCGCTGATGCATTGGCCACTTTGTCATCCATGATACAACATCCAGATAGAAACTATATTGATCCTATTTCGGTGAGGATCTATAGTCAGCCGGCATATTGTGCTCATGTCGAGGAGGAAGCAAATGGAAAGCCTTGGTTCCTTGACATCAAAGAATACTTATCAAAAAGAGAATACCCGGAGCATGCAAATCACACTCAGAAACGCATGCTCCAGAGATTGTCAAATCACTTCTTCCACAGCGGAGGGAACTTGTGCAGAAGAACTCCTGATTTGGGTTTATGAAGCTGTGTCGATTCAAAAGAGGCTTCTAAGTTACTTGAAGAGATACATGCTGGGACATGCGGCCCACATATGAATGGTTTCATCTTAGCTAAGAAGATACTCAGGGCAGGCTACCTTTGGATGACCATGGAGACGGATTACATTCAGTATGTCAGCAAATGCTTTCAATGCCAAGTGCACACCGACATGATAAAAGTGCAGCCAAATGAGCTCAATGCAACAAGCTCACCTTGGCCATTCGCCGCCTGGGGCATGGATGCTATTGGTCCAATTGAGCCCACTGTTTCAAACGGACACATGTTCATTCTAGTAGCCATTGATTACTTCACAAAATGGGTAGAAGCTGCATCTTACAAAGTTTAAAGTCATCTCAGATTTTGTCAAGGATCGTATTGTTTACCGATTCGGAGTTCCTGAGTCCATTATTACTGACAACGCCGCCAATCTCAATAGTGATCTAATGAAAGTTATATGTGAAGCTTTCAAAATCAAGCATAGGAATTCCACAGCCTACAAACCTCGGATGAATGGATTCGTAAAAGAAACCATCAAAAACATCAAGAAGATACAAAGGAAAATGGTAGAGAATCACAAATAGTGGCATGAGAAGTTACCCTTTTCTCTATTGGGATACTGCACCACGATCCGTACATCAACTGGGGCAACTCTCTACATGTTGGTTTTTGGTACCGAGGCTGTCATCCCAGCCGAGGTGGAAATTCCTTCTTTAAGAGTCATACAGGAAGCTGAACTCAGCGATGCTAAGTGGATAAGGAGTTGCTACGAACAATTGGACCTTATCAATTGAAAGAGAATGAACGCAGTGTGTCACAGCCAACTTTATAAGAACAGAATGTCAATAGCTTTCAACAAAAGAGTCAAACCAAGACGGTTCGCACCAGGGCAGCTGGTATTGAAGAAAATCTTCCCACATCAAGATGAGGCCAAAGGGAAATCCTCTCCCAACTGGCAGGGTCCATACATGGTTCACAGAGTACTAACAAGAGGAGCACTCATACTTGTAGAAATGGACGAAGAGGGGATACGTAGGCAGCCTTATGGGTTCGGTCATATCATAATAAATATTTCATTTTTCCCCAAGCTCAGAAACTGGGGTAGAATTTTGAGGACCCTCAAAATTCTAGAGCAAGTCCAGCCAACGCCAACATGTTCAGATGGTCAGTAATCAGTTAAGAAACTGGGGAAGAATTTTGAGAAGGATTCTCAAAATTCTGAAGAAGGTTCAGCAAGGCTTACTATCCACAAACAACCGAAGGATCATCTACCAAACTGGGACAGAATTTTGAGGAGGACCCTCAAAATTCCATAAGAGAATTGCAACGTCTTTGAGATGTGTCGCAGTCACTAGTTCATCAAAATTACTTGATATATCAATATGTTTCTAAAACAACTCTATTTTTATCAATAATTGCATATTTTTGAAAAATTTATTTTTCGGGGTTTTACCCAAGGAAACTCGAAAGGCTTTCAGAATGGAGCATAGCAAAACCAGTCGACAAAAGCACGAACCAACCTTCCCCCCAGAAAACTTACAACTTTTCTTTGAACACAGGTACATTTGATGTAACAATAGTATTCGCAAAACATGTATACACAAAGCAAATTCACTATCCAATCAGCTATCAGACACCAAACATACATCTCCAACTAAGAAATACACTACTCTTATCTGTTATTCGCTCGTTGCATGAGTCTAATCCTTGACTCCCACATTTGCATGAGGCTAATCCTTGCCTCCCTATCTGCATGAGTCTAATCCTTGACTCCCACATTTGCATGAGGCTAATCCTTGCCTCCCTATCTACATGAGTCTAATCCCTGACTCCACATTTGAATGAGGCTAATCCTTGCCTCCCTATTTGCATGAGTCTAATCCCTAACTCCCACATTTGCATGAGGTTAATCCTTGCCTCCCTATTTGCATGAGTCTAATCCCTAAATCCATATTTGCATGGGGCTAATCCCTGCCTCCCTACTTGCATGAGGCTAATCCTTGCCTCTCCATCTACATGAGGCTAATGTCTGCCTCCCTATTCGCATGAGGCTAATCCCTACCTCCACATTTACATGAGGTTAATCCCTACCTCCCTATTTGCATGAGTCTAATCCTTGACTCCCCACTTGCATGAGTCTAATCCTTGACTCCCCACTTGCATAGTCTAATCCTTGACTCCCTATCTGCATAAGGCTAATCCTTGCCTCCCTATTTGCATGAATATAATCCTTGACTCCCCACTTGCATGAGTCTAATCCTTGACTCCCTATCTGCATGAGGCTAATCCTTGCCTCCCTATTTTCATGAGTCTAACCCTTGACTCCATACCTGCATGAGGCTAATCCCTGCCACCTTACTTGCATGAGTTTAATCCTTGACTCCATACCCGCATGAGGCTAACCCCTGCCTCCCTACTTTCATGAGGCTAATCCTTGCCTCTATACATGTATGAGGCTAATCCTTGCCTCCACATTTGCATGGGACTAAGCACTGTCCCTTTTGCACAAATATTTCTCTATTTTACTATCTATTTGCTTTCCAATCGGGCTAAGCTCCGCCCTCCATTTCACAAGACTAATCATTGTCTTGATAAAATCATGACTATTGCATATCATGGACTGAAATATTGCCAATCTATCCGAAGGCGACATAGTCCAAAGGCATCATCCTCATAGCCGGAAGATACAATGCAATGTCCTGAGGATCTCTCAAATTTGCATATCATTATTCAAAGGTGTCATGGTTCGAAGGAACCATTTTCATGGCCCGAGAACATTATTTCATGGCCTGCAAATCCCTCACTAAACAATTCGTGGCCCAGGACGTCATGGTCCAAGGACGTCATCTTTAACCGTCCAAAGACACAACCTTTATGGTCCAAAGGGAATCTGCATCATGTTTAAATTTTCGCAAATACGTTTATAGAATCTTTTATCTGCATGTAACCAGTAAGCAACCACTATCCTAATAGGAGTAATCTCACTCCAGTTCCTTCAACTATCCCGAGCTTTAACCATTCACCGTAGCCGCTTCTGTATCGCGTGTCCGCTCTTGTAGTAATTTCATCGGCATACTCCGCAGATGAATCCAGAACTACACATGACCTGATTCCTGTAAAACCAGAGATATGTAGGAAACTCGAAAGCCAGAGTCCAGCCTCTGTCCTTCAAAGCATCCCGTCCGGTCAAAATTGGCCATCATTTATTTATCCGAAAACTCTTTCATCCTTCCCGAGTAAAGAGGGGCAGTTGTTGATACCCAATTTTTTTCTATATATTTTAAATATGCATAGATACTTCCAATATATATATATATATATATATATATATATATATATATATATATATATATGCATATATAAGCATGCAGAAGGTTTTTATATTTTTTCCCATAATTTTAAGGATTTAAATTGATTTATTTTCTTCCCTTTTGTTCATAAAATCTCCAATAATTATCCTTCAAATTATTGTTATGGTGATTTCATCATTTAATTTCTATATTTATGCCAAATATGGTTAAAATTGTTTTTATACATTTTTATAATTGCATTTGGTATTTTTAAAACTAAATTGCATATAATTGCATATTATCCCCATTAGTATATAATTACATTTATATTCCTAGAATTGATATCCTAAATTTTTAAAATGTTAAATATATATTTTAAAACATTTTAGTCCACAAAATTATTTTCTAGAAATTATTTATTGTTTATTATAAATTATATAGGGAAAATTGGCTATTTAAAATATAGCTGGATTTGCATTTCAATTTTAGCCTAATTTATACCCAACCCCAACCCAATTTCAGATTAAAAAAATCTGATCCAAACCCTAAACCCGCCTACCCGACCCAAGACCCGTCAAATCCTGGCCGTTGATCTAAAAGATCAACGACCTTCATGAGTTCTTACCTTTTTTTATCCCAAACGACCCCCTAACCCTATCTCATTTCTCAAATCCGCCGCCTCTGTATTCTCTCATCTCCTCTCCTCTGTCAACCCCTCAACCTAACCCTAGCTCCTTCAATCGCCGACTCCCTTCTCCGGTCTTCTCTTGTGATCTCCCTTCAACTCCTAAGCCTCCAATGGCTCCTCTATTGCCATGCTAGCCTTCTGTGAGGCCTTCAAGGGCCCTGGGCCACGCTGACATGCATCTAGGGTTTGCTATTTGTCTGTTCTTGGCTACTTCAATGTGATTTCAAGCAAAATCATGATGTGTTTGGCACGATCCTTGAGATTCTATACAGGTTCTTGCATCTCTCTATGGATTTCTTCTAAAACCCTAATTTCTCCCTGTATCTCCTAGATCTATATAGATCTAGGGTGATTCGATTTGATTTCTTTAGTATTTAACACTGTTCTTGAAACTCTTTTACGAGAATCATCAATTTCAAAGTGTTTTCGTCTTCTTCTAAAATTAGGGTTTCAGAACTCTTTTTAAAACTTTGTTTAAACTGATTCGTTATGTTTAAACTTCTATCTCTTGCATATTTCGACTGATTCTATGATTTTACTCCCTTTTCAACTCGCCTTTGTTGAAAACCCTAATTTCTTAGTTCTAATCTCGGGATTTCTGAGTTTTGTTTTGAAAACGTGTTTAGTTAATCTATATGTGTCCATGATTCTGTGATTTTACCCTATGATTGCTTGTTAAGGTTCCTAATTATGGTTATCCCTGCCTATTGTGTGATTTTGCCCTATTTTGTTCACCAATGTTTCTGATTCTTCACTTCTCCTACATGTATCATGCTTATTCTACTAATTCAGACTATGCTCTACATGAATCCCTAATTTTTACATTATTTTTGTCCTACTTGACCTTTTAGAGTTCTGGTTTTTGCTTACTATATGCTTGTTCTTATAAAGTTGTGCTAAATCAGTGCTATTTTCTACTTTTGAATCCTTGAGTCTTTGTGATTGATCTTTCACTGATTTCGCACGATACCTCTATGATTTTTAACCTTGTAAAATATTTTCTGTCCTTATTCTATGGTCAATTATGCTATTAATTAATTTCCTAAGTATTTTCCTTGATTGAAATATGTTGAACCTAGCGTCTCTTACATGTTGTGTACTTGTACTATGCTGAAAATATTTCCTTATTAGTTATGCTCAGCCTTATACAATTTCCTGCCTTATTTGTCACATGTTTATTACCGTTTGAAGTTAACTCCTCAATTAAAGGGAGTATTTGCCTTGATTTCATGACTAATTGATTTTGAGTCCCCATAATTACTGGTGAACTTTGATTTTTACCTTATTTGCTACCTCCTTTCAAACTATATATTAGCACAAATACACGAACACTTTGGTTCAAAAAAGCTCTCTCTCATGCTTAAACTTTCTCTTCTCTTTGTGCTACTGGCTACTATTCTAAGTTAGCTAGCCGTAAGCCAAATCTAACCATTATATTCTCTTGCTCCTTCACTTTTGTTTACCGTCTTCTCTAGTGGTATGTTCTAGTTTCAATTCAAGTTCCAACAATAATATGGTTCTTTTATTGCTTCAATTCATCTTGTTTCTAGTTTACTTTTATCTATGGTTTTGCTGTGAGACTTGCAATTAATATGCTTACATGATTAGCATGTTATGAACTCCCCTTCTTTAGAATCAGTATAAACATGCTCCCCCTCTATGTCTGATCAATCATTTTTTAGCATGTCTGTACCAATCACCTCTACCTGTTATGTGCTTATATGCTCCATGTACCCCCAAATCCCTATCGTCCTTGTATTTAAGTTTGTTCTTTATGTCTGGTCAGTTGTGTCTGAGCATGTTTGTACTAATTCCCAAGACATTTGCTTGTTATGTGTTTACAATCAAGTGTTCTATGTATCCCCTAATCCCTTGGCTCCTGTTTGTGACTACTAAATTTGCTTTGGTTCTGTGGCCCCTGGCTGTGTATGAACCTATCCTAAAGGTGTTGTGTTTGGACTGTTGTTCACTACTCCACTCTCTTTTCAAACTGCCCTGTTGTTTTACTAAATTATTTCAAACAAACTTCCTTTTAAAAAACCTTTCAACTTGTGTCAAGACCTCTCACTCTACTTCTAAGTGAATAAGTTCTGCCCCCTCCAGTATGTAAACTGCCTAGGGATCCTCTTGAGAACCCTCTGAACTCCGGCATACTGAGGCTGGCCCTTCCACACTGCACTTATTCAATTTTGGCTACCAAGTCTGGGTGTAAGCACTGCTCGGGATCCTTGAGATCCTTAGGTAACTTTGATGCACCTAGACTATGAATTTGTCTGTGGAATTGAGGCATTTGAGGTTATTGGAGGTTTTGGAAACCTAGGCCTATCTGTAGGCTCCCTATAGAATAGCTTCTTATTTTCTTTATTTACTTATGTAGTTCATTCATATGGCATGTAATAACTTGTATACGAATATTGGGTTAATTAGTGAAAAGGGATGGGTAGCTACATGTTTATGGGTAATACGGGTAGAAATCATGTTTATAGGACTTTACATTTTTGATCTGATTGCCTTAGCACGTAGAAATCATGCTTATAGGACTTTACATCTTGTCATGTTTATCTCACCATGTTAGAAATCATGCCAATAGGTTTCAAGTAATTCCGTAATAGAAATCATGCCTGCAAGTCTTAAAACCAGCTTCACAAATAGATGTCATGCCTATAGGATATAATTTAATCCAAATTCTATAATGACAAGTGTTTACATGTGTTCATGCCTCCAAGTTTTTAAAATCAGTATTCAACTAGATATTATGCCTATAGGAGACAACACCAGATATTATTCCTGTCAATCTGAACTAGTTCGGTTTCAATAAACTATCGATTAACTCACTTCTGAATTTGTTTATTTAGTGGTTTTTATTTCCTAAAACGAGTTCTTTAAAAACTACCTTAATATTCTATTAGATAGCATGCCTATAGGGATTAAAAAATCCGTTTCAAAATCTGCCTTGTTTCTTTCTATATAAAGGGTAGTCATCAGTATTCCGCATATAGGCAAGCCTGTAGGGCATTTTTAAAACTTGCAATTCTAAAACTGTTTTTGTGACTTAATGTTGTCCTGTTTAAGCAAGCTTTAAAATCAGTAGGCCACTGATATGGTCATTACTTTTGAGTTTATAAAACAAACTGCCTGTATTCTGTACACTCACTTAGACATTATGCTTTAGGATACTGTTTAACAAAAGACCTTATTTGTGCTTGAGTCGTGTTGTTTATGTTACTTGTTTGAGGAGAAAACTTTGAGCCTCTAATTGCTCCCTTTTGTTCTTATTTATTAAAAGTCCTAACTGCTCTTGCATGTCGCCTTAATATTTTCACCTTTTAAACCTTAGGGGTCTGCTTAGAACCACCTATAGGTAGAGGTCCTAAATCCTTCCAGGACCATTGAGAAGGGTCAGGTAACAGCACGCAATAGAGATCGCTGACCAAACACTTGTTTTAAATGACCACTAAGGGGATTAGAAGGATATATATGGGTTATGATGACTACGCGCTAATGTCACGTGTATCCCCTCATCGAGGAGTATTTACCGAACATTGTGTGGGGTGATCCTATAGTCTAACCAACCTAGGACTCCTCATTTTTTCCAAAATTCCTTTTTCAATTTAAAACCTTTGTTTTATTCAACTTGTTCAAAAATCTTTATTTTATTACTTGAGTTACCCAACGTGCTTTACTTGCAACCTATTTGATTCAAATTTTTATGGACTAATTTGTGAATATAAGTTCGGCCAGGACCCATAGTTGGGAACCAAGAGGGGTGCCTAACAACTTCCCTCGAGGTTATTTCGAGCCCTTACCCTAAATCTCTGGTAATGCAAACTAGTCTAAGAGTTAACCACTCTAGGTGACCTAACGCACCATATTCCGTTAGGTGGTGACTCTTCAAATACCCAAGTTTCCAAAAGGAAATGAGTCATCACACCCCATGGAATGTCGAAACTCGGACCTCTCCGCGAGGGAAAAATGGGGCATAACAGAGTCTTTAGAAGGTTATGAGGAAGGCTTCAGCAAACATGTTGATTTGAAATAGCAACATAATAGATTTGAAAAATCATAGGAGACTACATAATGTTATAGCAACAGGATTTTTTGTGATTCTAAGGAGGTACAGTGCAATCTTTCTCGAAGAATATCATACGGATTTTCTCCTACTTCGATCCGTCGTTACATGTTTTGTCTCAATCAACATGTATTAGAAGGATTGTCAAGAGAATCGGCTCAGGTATGTTAAGGCTATCCCTTCTTTCTTTTGGCATGATCTATACGACACAAACAAAACGAGCAAATACAATAATTTCCATAAATGGCTCTATTCATAGAAATACTAGAGATGCTTATGTTCTTGATTCCCTATGTGTCATATTATTCTATCATCTATTTATGGGTCTCAGAAAATACGTAAGTTGATAAAGTCTATTTTATGATATTAATCAGAGGCATAATGGTCTTATGACACTCCAAAAGATTTTATTGACGTATTTCTCATGCATTACATTCATTTACATTGACCCATGACCAGATGATGTTATATACGCATATATATTTATATAGGATATGGGAAAAGGTTACGGCGTGATATACACACCACCACATGATCAGCTAGTATACGTTGATGATTTTCCTACAGTGGCCGAGATAATATGATGGGGTGCCCTCAGAGGTTTGATGATGTTATGAATGCATATACCCAAGCATGGTATGACATTTATATGCATATGCATGACATTAAAATATTAAATAATTCACAAAGCTATTCAGATATACATGTTGAGTCTTTTACTCCATGTTTCTCTCATGCCTATTGTTTACTAATTTTAATTGCTTACATACTCGGTACATTATTTGTACTGACGTCCCTTTTGCCTGGGCATATTGCATTTCATGCTCGCAGGTCCCGATCAATAGGTCGAGAGTCCTCCAAGTAGGCTATCAACTCAGCGGAAGGTGTTGGCGTGCTCCATTTGCTCCGGAGTTGCTTATTTGGTCAGTATGATTAGTACATGTAGTGTTTGCTATGGCGTGGCCTATCCCGACCTTTACGATATTATATACTCTTAGAGGCTTGTAGATATATGTCATATATACGGATACTTGTATGGCCTGGTTGGCCTATGTTTTGAGTTTACGAATGATCATGTTGGCCTTATAGGCCCGTATGTCACATGTATAAGTTTTTATATCAGATTGGGTCGTGTTATATCGAGTGTTCCCACATGTTTTATTCTTGTTTCCTTATGACGCCCCTTCTGTCCCACTTACCTATGATAATGTAATAAGAAAGATACGTTACGTTGGTACTCGGTTGAGTAAGGTACCGGGTGCCTGTCGCGGCCCATCAGTTTGGGTCATGACAAAAGTGGTATCAGAGTAGTTCTGTCCTAGGGATTCTACAAGTTATGTCTAGTAGAGTCTTGTTTCTAAGTGTGTCGTGCACCACACTTATAAGCAGGAGGTTACAGGGAATTTAGGATTGTCACTCTTTCTTCTTACTCTAGAACATGTGGTAGAGCTCAATTGTAAGAATTCAAACTCCTAAATTCTATTTTGTTCGTAATATAATGATACCTACATCCATAAAGACAATTGGTAAGAGGTTGCATGTGGCTGTGGAAGAGTTGAGTTAGAGGAACTCGATTTTTCATGATGCTTACGATGAGTAAATGTAAGGTCTTCAGTAGATCAGGTGTGTACTAAGATGTGTAACCCTTTTGATAAGGAATCTTAAGGTAGAAATATCTATCCACCCCTATGGTAAAAATCGACGTGAGATTCAGAAGGTAGATACAAGCTTTAACAAGTAAAAGGATCAAGGTGAGAAGGGTACGAGGCACCCAGTTAATGAAGATTATCGGTATTTACAATTCAGGCCGAAAAATATAAGCATTTTGAGTTACCTTCATCAATAATAGAGGTATGTACAATTGGCCACACCGATCTCAGTTATGCCCTATGGGAGTTAACATATATGGTTTAAGAGAAGTACGGGATATCAGGACCCGGCTGGGGTTAGAGTAACCCAAATTAATGGATGGATTGCTTGCATTAGTTGACATTTCCGAAGGATATTGCAAATGTGGTAATAGACCTCCTTGTGAGACACCCAGATGGTGCACTCTAAAATAGTACGACAATATATGAGTACTACAAAGATAGGCACTGGAGGCCTTGAAAATGATAAATATTAACTTAGTGTGGCTCCCGTCCCTAGTAAAGAAAGAATGTTCGGCAACTCAAAGAGCCAGTAGATGGAGCAAGGGGAGCTAAAAGCAAAAGAATGTCCTGTTGAAATATTCAAACTAATATGATAGACAGAAATGTTAGCTGGAAATGAGAAGAGAGTTACTGAAGCATTATGAGTAAGATGTGTTGCATGGATGACAACGCTAGAAAAAAATGATAGTATTACAGAGTATATAGTCAAGTGAAGGAAAAGACGAGAGGAGCTAGGCCTTGAGACAACAAAAGAGTTTAGGCCATAAAGTCATATCCTCATTTCGAGAAATAAGTTTGTGACTCTAATGTGACTGCTAGAAGGGAGAGTTAAACCCTAGAGTAATAGAAATTAGTATGAGCTGGTGAACACGATAAACTAAATATGAATTAGGGACTGAGTGATTTGATAATAGTCAGCATCATGAGAATTTTGTATTGTGTTCCGGCGATAATAAAATGGACAACAGAAGAAGATTCATGAGAAATTTAGATAATGATCATTTAGGAAGACGCTTCCCTAAAGCAAGCAATGGGAGCAAAGTTAAGCATAAGTGATTGTATGTGCCAGTTACACTAAGTGTCATAATCGCGACTAAGGGATTTTGTTATCCTTGGTATAGAAGGATTACCGCAAGGTGAGTAAGGGTCATCGATAATGTGAAAGGACACCAAAGATGAAGAGGTAAAACATTCATAGGTAGGTCATCGTAGCTCCAACTCTTAGTACTACCCTAAAGGGGGAATAGTGGGTGATGTGGAATTAAGTCAGAATTAAGTCAGAATGGAATGGTAAAGGAAGAATGCGATAAAAAAATGAAAAAGGGATGAGATTGTACTTATTAAAAGCCTACAGATATGCTATGATTCTAGAGTATTATGCAAACACAGCATTAAGGAAAGGAAGTAAGGGTCCCTGCCCGAGATGTTATTGATAGATAAGGAGCCAGTGCGAGACATAAGTTAAGACAAAGGAAATAACCCAAGAAAGATTACATGGAATATTGATATGAGAATGGGCCAACGAGTAGTTAGTAATTGATTCAAGAAGAGCATAGTTATGGCTAAATAGGAGATTACAGACGAGTCAGCAGATCGTGCAAGATAAACATTGTAAAACCTAATATAGTGAATTCAGCCTCGCAGTAATACCATTGTAATACTTGAGAAATATTCAGATAGGAGTTGGGGTAGTTAAAGGTACCGTGTAAGTATTATTGGAATAAAAGAGAGTGCCACTGGGAAACAGTCAAAATATCAGTTCAGAAGCAACCCTACAAGGGCATGGAAGTAAGTAACTACGGATATTATAGGCAAGGAAGGACATCAAAAGGTCCGTCGAATATACAATGTAATAAGCTCACAGATTTACAAGAGTCAGAGGATCCTCCCTAAATACTACAATGAAAGACTAGCTGAGGAAGTAAGGAAGAAAGCTTCAACCTAAGCTCAGTAACCTAAGGAGGAAATGGTCTTATAACAACAGCCTCACAACAACATTATATGCACTCCATAGGAAAATGGCACCTACCATGGCTAATGAATAGGAAGTAGAATCAGAAGTGATATTCAAGATCGTATGAGTTGTATGGAATTCCAATGAGTGTGGGCACTAAGGTAAGCTAAGTATGCACACAACAAGGGGGCAGAAAGTCCATACAAAGTAATTGCTTGAATTTAAAAAAAACTGAGAAAGAGCGAAAAAAATTGTTCGATTAATGACCCAGAGTACATTATGAATGCACTTAAGAGTTTGGAGTTTTATACATGCAGCATATATGTTGACAATCATACAGACATAGAAGACTCCAGTATAAGTTAAAAGAAAGAATTGAGCCCAGGGCATAGACAATGGATTGAGTTGTTAGAAGATTGTATAATTGATATTCCATAACGCCCATGAAAAGATAAAGTAATAACTAAATACCATGAGCCGTAGATCGGAAGATAGCTTAAGCCTACATAAAGGCTGATCAGAAGGAAGATGAAACTAAAGAGTTACATCAATCAAGTAAATCAGGAGTCTGATTATTGGACCCAAAAAATTATAGAAATCGTGATTGAGAACATTACAGGATCACTCTTAATATCAGAGGTACAAGAGAGAAAGTAAAACAACCATATTCTATAACGGCCTTATGATAAAGCTAGTTAGAAAAGTACCAACCTCATAAGAAGTTAGTATGAAGCTTCCACCGGATTGTGTATGCACCAGAGGTGCAAGTATTATAATAGAGCTTCAAGTTATGGACGTGAATTATACCTATGTGGAAGGGAGGTCATGAAAGAGATAGAAGATGTGATGCGAGACTTTAAGGTAAGCAAGGTAAAGGTGGACAATGTACGGTATACTCAAAAGTAGAAGGTTGTCAATAGTTCATACTTCAAATAGAAGGCTAGAAGCGCCAGGACTCAATATTCAGGAGTGATAGAAACGTTGTTAGTTGCATATTTTCAAGCCCATGGTTTTTAGGTACTGAGAGGTCTAGTTAATAAAGTAAAAAAGAGTTAAAGACGATGTGATATCTCGCTTGGTGTTCCAAAATAACATAAGGAAGTCTATGGTGCAAGCAAGTTGAAGGTAGGTTGCGAGTAATATAAATAGATATGTGTAGGTCGTAATATAAATAGATATGTGTAAGTCGTAAGCTTTATGGTAAAGCAACAAGGTATTAGAAAGACAGGAGTAAGGATAATAAAGGGCAAGTGAGAAGGTGATGAAAATGGATAAGTTCTTGAGATTAAGCCCATGAAAACAAAAGAGCTGATGGTTTCTCTAAGTTATAGAAATTTTAGTATAGCCTGAATGAATTCAAAGGAGACTAAGACTAATAGTATTTAGAAGAGATGGAATGCTGCCCTAGTAGTAAAATGAGGGTGTAATTGTGATAGAAGAAGAATGATGTTTGGGCCTTCGATTGATTAATGATTTGAAGAAAAAAAGAGGGGGGATTTTATGAATTGTAGAGGATTAAAATACCCACGTATGAGAATCACATTGGGATGCTATAAAATATGGTTATGGGAGTATAGTATCGCCCCAGGTGGATCAATCTAATCATTTCAGATGTTCCCCGATGAGACGTACGTCCTAGTGGCAATGTATTATGTAAGAAGTTTCAAGTTATCAATGGTAGATTATAGTTTAGTGTTGAGGTGAATCAATAATGGATGGATAAGAGTTACAAAGTATGAGATGAGATTAGGCCATAAGGCTTAAGATGAACAGTAATGCGGAAGCATTAAAGGACTTAGATTTATACATATAGGATAAGCAACGAGAGTAACCTGGAGTTTGGTAGCAGACCTTAGTAACGATAAATCAAAGTAAGAGTTATGGCAGTAAAGTCATACAGATGGATAAACGGATCTATGAAATAAAGTATAACAATATTCGTAAGTTCAACAAAAGTACCGAGCGAAGAACTTCAGTATACCCACAAATGTCCAGAGGGACATCTTATCAAGCTTTGTATATGTTTACAAAGTGAGACCTAGAGATTGGCTAAAAGCTAGAGGAAAAAAGAGAGAAGAGTCGCATAGGCCCACTTACAAGGTCAGAGTCGTACATGCCGCATGACAGAAGGTAGCAACAGTTACGAGATTGTAAGGATTCCAACCATAAGTCATGGTGTGAGAAAGAGGCCTAAAGGGGGGGAATGCCCTGCCTTTAGAATAATTCACAGAACAGTTGCCTAGATGGCAAGGAGAGTACTGAAGTATTCGGAAGACATAAGTTATGAAAATTATAAGTGCATCAGTAAACATTCGAGGACGAATGTTCCAAATGAGGGGGGGGGGGGATGATGTTACACCCCATGTTTTTGTACGTGAAAATATGCCATAAGTAAATGGATAAAGGTTCAGAAATGAGATGTTACATCCCATATTTTCGTATGTTAAAGTTTCGTCGTAAGCTAATCGGCGTAAGTTCGAGAATGAGATTATTTTGAGATTTATAAGCATTATGCCATTTCAAACAAGTGATGAGTAAGTTCGTGAAGGTGAGAGAGCAAGAAAATCAAAGAAAATAAATTTTCGTCATAGTTTGACATGTTTTGATAAAATACGGCTCGAGCTAAAATACCCGGTATTTATGGACTAGTGCCATACAAAGTACCACATGACCATGATAGTAAGGTGTACAAGGTGTGTTAAAAGTGAGTAGTATTTTAAGTAATTTAAGATAATTTTTAATTATGTAGATAATTGGGTAATTATTAATTTTTAATGGGAGATTAATTAAGTAATTAAGTTATTTGGATAAAGATTAAGGTATTTATGGATAAGTTGGACAAAGTCCTTATTCCCAACGTGGTAGCACAAATAAGTGACTTTTTAAGTCACATTACAAGGTGGCAAAACTTGGAGGAGTTTTTGGCTAACTAAGCCATCCTAAGTGGGCCATGTCCCACCTCCTTTTTACTACCCCACGAAAAGGGTATAAATGAATTTTTCAAATTTAAGTGACAATCAAAACAAGATTATTTTATTTAAAAATCAGAGTCGCCACTTGGGATAGTTTATGGTGTACCAAGTCACCAGTTAAAATCCCGAATTAGGGAAGATTGACTTTGTTTTACAGTCCGCGAACACAAAAATTTGGGTAAGAAATTCTATTAACCCGAGAGAAGGTGTTAGGCATTCCCGAGTCCCGTGGTTCTAGCACGGTCGCTTTGATCATACTTGGCTTAATCAAATTATTTAATTACTCATTTTTATAACCTATGTGCATTTGCCTTTACCGCTTTTAATTAAGAAAATTATCTTGAAACGGGTCACGCATACGTGTACTCATTTGTTTGGCCTGTCAAAAATTATGTCACGCAAATGTGTCCACAATTAATAAGGCTTTATTATTATTAAGAAAATTTGGCCAAAGTTACGCGAACGCATACTCCGGTTTTGTTTTTAGAAATTGCAGTCATGTCACATGAATATGTCCACAACCACGATAGTATATTAAACGGGCTTAAAGCAACTACGAGCATTTGTCATTTTTATAACTAGGTTATGAAATTAATATGAGGGCCATGTATGATTAACTTGTGGATGGTGCACCGCGGACTATATGAACTAAATTTAATTTAGTGGCCTATTAAAACAATTTTATTATTAAGAAGGTTTAATCGAAGTTGGGCGAACGCATACTCCGAATTGGTTTTTAGAATTATGATCATGTTACGCGAACGTATACACAATCACAATTATAGATTAAATCGCATCTAAAGGCTTTTCTACGGATGTGGCCGGCCTAATCATACTCCTAACAGCCCAATTAACGAGCATAAGAATAAGGAACAACAAAATTATTTCCAGCCCCGTCTCAAAGCATACGACATGCCAAAATTCACCCATTTTTTGAATAACAAAACAAACAAAAAGTGTATTAAATAGATAAAGCTCATCATTCAAAATTGATGGTATAAGTCGTTAAACAAAAATATAAAGAATGAGTTCAGTGCTAGCAATCCCAGTCTTTGAAACAACCAACCCAAATTGAACAGATCCATGAAGTCCCAAGATTCCGAAACCAGGCCTTTGACAAGCGAAATGCTTTTGCTCGCCCAGGAGACTATTTAAACCAATGCGATTTTTGACTCAAATTCTGGGGCCCAAAGCCCAAGAGGCATTCAAACTCATATCCATGACCTTATTTGGGCCACTCACGAGCATGAACCAATTTTACCCATATGCATAAGTCAACATCAATTATGGATATATAGCCTTAATATGGAATCGGATCAACAAGTTCATGGCAAATTAAACAAGTGGGAATTACAGTCTTGACTACTCAACTTCAAGGTCTCAACAAGTCAAAGAGATTGAATCACACCAAACAGTGACATAAAACCTGAGGCTAACTAGATTAATAATACTCAAATCTGAATTTAAGAGCCAATGAACATTTACTCGATTCCTATCCATCCAACTTCATAAATTAACCCTATGTCTCAAATTAGTTGTTAAAGCCTACGTTTGTTCTGATTCCACACAGCAAAATTGGTTCACAGACACATCTAACTATTTCTATCAAGCTTTGCATTTCAAATTCAACACATCTACTTTACTTATTCACATACCATCATTCGTAGACTCCCATTAAACAAACATACGACCAATGACGATAATAACAATCCTTACTGTTCTAACTCAGAAAAACGCAACCCCAATTTCTGTTAATAACAACAGTAATGAATTTTCTCCTATTTACTCACATGTGTCATGAAATATTGAATGAAAACTCAATTTTGAACGCAATTTAAGAATCCCATAATTCCATAATCAAACTCAAAGTTTTGGTTAGCAAATCAGTACCCAAACCAAATCAGTGAGAATAGAAACCAAATGCAGAACCAAGACCAACTGCTAACCTCAAAACCAAACGCCCAACAACTTAATGGGTTACCTTCAATCCATCAACAACTACTGGAAAACCAAACAATGACAAACTATGACTACAACTCCAAACCCCTAATCAAACTGAGTCATGATTCTAAAGTTCAGGTACTTAATCCGATTCTTGCCTCAAAGCACCAAATCTTCAAACATGAAGCAAATAACTGAATCTTAAAATATTCATATATTAGCATAATTTAAACACTACATGGCTAAGAACATTAGAGTAAAACAAACGATAGAAGAACCATCGTACGAATTCGTATAAGCCCCTTGGATCAAATTTTTAATTCTTAAAATATAAGAACTCCTCGGAGTTTCATTCAAACAGCTAACAACCAAAGAAGAATCATCAATAGGAGAAAGGGACCAGAATCAACATTGTTTGATAGAAGGGATTCCCTTGCCTATTCTCAATTCACTTAATACATAGAAAGAGTTCGAGATTTCGTACCTTGAAAAGCAATACAACAAGAGAAAAGAAAAAAAACATATCTCTGATTTCTGAGAATATAACCCACAACAGACTTAAAAGGGAGCAGCTACAGCCTAATTAGCAGCAACAAATTCAAATCCCAACGACTTCCATTTTAAAAGCAAAACAGAATCGAAATGAACAAATGACTATTGTATGTTTCGAACTCTCAACAATAATCGATATCAAGATGAAATCGTTAAACACTCAACATTTTTTTTGCCCTTTTTAGACCAGAAAAAGAAAAAGAAAAGTAAAAGAGAAGCAAAATCTTTATTTGAATCTAGTTTTCCGCCTTCCAGCTCTTCTCCAAATTTTTTCTCCTTTTCTTCTGAAAATATCATCCCCTTTATATAAGACCTCAGGCTTCTCGAACCTTCTCCCTTTCTCTCCAAGAAATCTCCCCAAAAAATCTTCCCCGAATTCTGAGAATTTTCCCTTCTTCTAATGAAAAACAGACAAATAGACGGAGTGTATCAAATTGAGTCCAATCCAACGCTCCCATTTTTTCATATAACATCCGAAAGGTAAAAAACCGAAATAAAATCAAAGAGAGCATGTGAGGGAGAGGGAATCTGTCAGAAACGGTTACCATATGGTAGGAGGAGAAGAAGGAGAAACGTGTGGTATGAGATTGGTGTTCACTCGCCATGGATTTTGAGTGATTTAGGGCCTGACTTGGGCGAGGAGGCGAGTGAACAGTGAGGCGTCCGTTTGGATTCTTTGTAAATTAGGGTTCTTGCAATGTATGTATATTTGTTTGATTGGGGTGTAGTGGGTCGTTGGACGAGAGGAAGTGAATGGGTGGGATTAAAAGGAAATTGGGCCGGATAGAATTGGGTTGGGGCGGGTCACAGGTCCAAGAGTGTTGGACTGACCGGCGGATGAGTGGTGAGATTTGGGCTAGGAGTTTCTTTGGATTTTGCCCAAATTGGTCTTCAAGATCAAATCCTCACTCCCTTTCTCTCTTTTTTCAATTTTTCTTTCCCTTTTTAAAATTAATTAAAACCTAGATTAAACCCTTAGATTAAATTAATTTACAAAATCAAGCCAATTATTTACTAAGATATTCATGAAAGTTAATAACTCTTAAATAAAAAGGGAAATAACAAATTTAATATTAAAATGCTAAGAAATGCAAAAGTAAGCCAATTTTTGTGATTTTTATTTTTTTAATAAAGAAACTAATTTACTAATTAATCTAAAATGTAAAATAAGTCCTAAATGCAAATGCATGGTATTTTTGGTAAATTTGATTTTTAATGGAAATTAAAAAAAATGCACAAAAATGCAAATAATTAATAAATCTTCTACAAAAAAATCTATAAAATTGCAAATAATTGGAAAACATTATTTTCTTGAATTTATGGGAGTAATTCATATAGGGCAAAAATCACGTGCTCGCAGCTGCCCATCTTTGCTCGGAAACATGGAGAATTTTCATGCTAAGATAAAGTGAGCGGATACGAGCGATTTTTGCCCGTTTGAATACTCCGTGGGAAGCATTTTTTTGAAACATTTCGACCACACCCTGCTTATGAGGTTGCCTACATATCCTTGGCTATAAAGGAATCAGGTCAGTGTAGTTCGGGCAGTTTCGCTAGCTGGGACTACCAGGAAGCTGTGATTCCACTGTTGCTGTTGCTGCTACTGCTTGCCAAACTCCTTATTACACTAAGACAAAATAAAAGAAACTAGACTAAACTATGATCTATGAATTACAAGAATCCTATCTACACTTCTTCAAGCTTGAACTTGCAGTTTCTGCTGCTCTGTTGACTTGTACTCTCCAGGTGAACTTCCTTTGTTGCTGACTTGAATCGTGTTCTGAGGTGAATTCCTTTATTCTCTAGGCAGGCACCTGATTGCCAATATTTGACTGTATTTCCTTGTTCTCCAGGTGGGCACCTGATTGCTAAAATTTTAATTATCTTCCTTCCCTCCGGAACTCGACTTGTTTTTTCTTTGTTTTCCAGGTGGGCGCCTGATTGCCGAACTTGAATTGTATTCCTTTCCTCTGAAACTTGAATTGTTTTTCCCTTTGTTTTCCAGGTGGGCGCCTGATTTCCAACATTTGGATTATTTTTCCTTGAAACTTGGACTGCTTCCCTTTGTTTTCCAGGTGGGCACCTGATTACCAACACTTGATTTGCTTTCCATTTGTTCTCCAGGTGGGCGCACTTGACCTGCTTTCCCTTTGTTCTCCAGGTGGATGCCTGATTACCGACACATAAACTACTTTCCCTTTGTTCTCTAGGTGGGCGCCTGATTTCCAAAACTTGAACTTCTTTCCCTTTGTTCTCCAGGTGGGCGCCTGATTATCAATATTTGAACTTCTTTCCTTTTGTTCTCCAGGTGGGCGCCTGACTTCCAACACTTGAATTGTTTTCCCTTTATTCTCCAGGTGGGCGCCTGATTACCAACACTTGAACTGCTTTCCCTTTGTTATCCAGGTGAGTGCCTGATTTCCAACACTTAAACCGCTTTCCCTTTGTTCTCCAGGTGGGCGCCTGATTTTCAAAACTTGAACCAATTTCCCTTTGTTCTCCAGGTGGACGCCTGATTTCCAAAACTTGAACCACTTTCCCTTTGTTCTCCAGGTGGGTGCCTGATTTCCAAAGCTTGAACTGCTTTCCCTTTGTTCTCCAAGTGGGCGCCTGATTTCCAAATCCCTTTGTTCTCCAGGTGGGCGCCTGATTTCCAAAACTTGAACCGCTTTCCCTTTGTTCTCCAGGTGGGTGCCTGATTTCAACAAAATAGACAAAACAAATGAAATTTTCCTGCCTGAGTTTGGTAGCTGGGCACATCTATGAGTGTTAATTTAATCATGTTACCAGTAAATCTCGAAGAATTTAAAAGCTAGATCCCATTATCCAGGAGGGTCATGAAAACTCCTTGTTAAATGATAGTTTTAAAGCTAAGTTATATTTCTCAAAGGTACGACTTCTACTAAATCTTGTTATCTATGAAGGTCTTAAAACTAAATCCCATTATCCAGGAGGGTCCTAAAAATTTCCAATTGAGTCTCGACCTAAGAATGAAAACTTCAAAACCAACTTATATTTCCTCAAAATAAAGCTTATGCTAAGTCTTGTTACTCATGAATGTTTTGAATTTTAACTAAGTCTCATAGTCTAGGAGGGTCCTGAGAATTTACGGTCAAACCTGTCCGGTACTTGCTTTCCTTGCAGAGGGTTTCTCCGAAACAAACGAAATTTTCTGCCCCTGTTTCAATCAAAGAAAAATCTTGTTAGTTTAGAAATATGGTGGTTAGTTTGCGGTATTCTCGCTGAAGGTGGCCCTTTCGCTGCCATACTTTGCTTTGACTGGCTGCTTTGAACTGGCCAAGAACTGTTTGCCTTTCCGTCTGAATTTTAAACCACATGACCTTGAATGACCTGAATGCTCTACACCCAACCTGCTGTTTCATATTTTTGTCCTTCCAATTTGAACCTCTGTATATTCCCTGAAATGTACAAACCACTTGACTACTTGAACTTTTATTAATACCATACCTTCATTTTTGTATCACGCTATTTCTGGCATGCTCTGGCCACACCTTGCTTTGTGCAATTTTGGAAGTTGGTAGTGGGCTTTGGGATCCTTTCTTTTTCTTTGCAAGGCTAACATTGAAAAAGCCTTAGAGGAGTTGACCTGAAAGGAAATGAAATGTAATTACTCCGAGAGTTATGAATAGAGAAGAAAAATCAAATGGAAGGACTAATTGAGGAAGAAAAGGAAAAGGGACTTATCTGAGTGAAGTTGCTGGCGTCAATGATCATAACATGCATTTCGGATTAATCAGCCCAGCCTATTCAACCAATCTTCTTTCAATCTTCACACTTTTATGCTCGGGGTTCCCATCATCTGACTCCCTTGCCAAATCAACAACCTTGTTCGGCTTGCGGCACCCTGAGGGTTTTCACCAGCAAACCTCTCTCATTTCGTCATCTCTCAACTCACCGTCCCCTTACAGTGCCCATGAGGGTTTTCACCAATAAGACTCTCTCATTTTTAAATTTCTCTTAGCTCATCGTCGCCTTACGGTGCCCGTGAGGGTTTTCACCAATAAGACTCTCTTATTTTTCAATTTTTCTGCTTGGATCGGAGTGTTGCCCCTGATATGAATCACCTCTGCTTGCTCGACTTGGCATCTCTCGAAGACTGATCGTAAGGTCTTTCTTTGGACCGTAATGTGGGCTTTTGGATAGGGTTAGAAAGAAAGAATATCAAAAGGCTCAAAACAACTTGAATGGGTTCAAATATTACAACTCTTGGAATCCGATTTCTTACAACAACCACAATTTCTGCCTTAGTTTCTTTACCTGGGGATTTTAAAATTTTATTTCAATGGGACCGAACCGTGAGACTGCCTATGTATCCTTAAAAGGAATCAGGTCTAACGTAGTTCATGTCATAGAAATTGCTTTGTTTTTGTACTTTTATCTCTCTCTCTTTTTCTTTCTCTTTTCTTTACTTTCTTTCTTTCTTTCTTTCGTCTTTCGTCTTTCTTTTTCTTTTTTTTTTCTTCTCTCTTTCTCCTTCCTTTTTTTTCTTTTTCCATTCTTTCCTTTTCTTTTCTCTTCTCATCAATCAAACTTAATTGCCCCAGACGGGTTTTGACCCACTCATCATCATCAATCTCGGCTTCAGCAACAATCCGAAGGGATGGAATTTCAATTTCTATGGGTATCACTGCTTTTGTTCCATATACCAACAAATAAGGAGTTGCACCTGCTGAAGAGCGAACAGTGGTGCGGTAACCCAACAATGCAAAGGGCAACTTTTCATGCCATTTCCTGGAACCTTGTACCATTTTCTGAAGTATCTTCTTTATGTTCTTGTTGGCTGCCTCAACTGCTCCACTCGCCTTGGGGCGGTATGGGGTGGAATTTCGATGTGTACTCTTAAACTGTTGACACACTTCTTTCATCAAATGAGTGTTAAGATTAGCACCATTATCTGTGATGATCACCTTTGGAATTCCGACCCGACAAATGATATTTGCATGCACAAAATCGACCAATGCCTTCTTGGTCACAGATTTGAAAGTTTTAGCTTTAACCCACTTAGTGAAATAATCAATGGCCACCAGAATGAACCTGTGCCCATTGGATGCTGCTGGCTCAATTGGTCCGATGACATCCATACCCCAAGCAACAAAGGGCCAAGGTGCGAACATATGCGGTCCGCAGACTCCGCATACATACCCACTCATATGCGGTCCGCAGACTCCAGAATGCACTTCGGTCATGATAGTCGGGCTTGTCTAGCATCCATGCATCTCAACAATCCAAGATCTGGAATTCTTTTGTACAAACTCCTCCACTAAAGAAAAATCCGTTTGCCAATCGTCGAATTGTTCTCTTCTAATCCCCTGTGGCCTATACTGAATACACTCCCGACTTGATCATGGACCTAAATATGCAAAGGGTCAACATAAGCCTTATCTGGATGATGTATCGACGCTAGAGTAGCCAAGGCATCGGCAACCTCATTATGGATCCTTTCAATGTGCCTGAATTCTATAAATCGAAACCACTGACAAAGATCATGCAGACATTGTCGATACAGTATAAGCTTTAAATCTCGTGTCTCCCATTCTCCTTGGATCTGGTGCACCAGAAGGTCCGAGTCTCCTAAGACCAAGACATCCTGAACTCCCATATATATAGCTAATCTCAAACCCAAAATGCACGCTTCGTACTCGTCCACGTTGTTGGTGCAATAGAAACAAAGCTGAGCAGTAATAGGGCAGTGATGCCTTGTTTGAGAAATGAGTACAGCTCCTATCCCAACGCCTTTCATGTTAGCGGCCCCATCAAAGAAGGGTTTCGAACGTGGCTTTTTCTCCTTCTCGACCTCGTCAATGTGCATTACCTCTTTATCGGGAAAGTATGTCTTTAAAGGTTCATATTCTTCGTCCACTGGGTTCTCGACCAAGTGATCGGCCAAAGCTTGGGCTTTCATCTTCGTCTGGGTCACATATATAATGTCAAACTCTGTGAGCAAGATCTTCCATTTTGTGAGCCTTTCTGTGGGCATGGTCTTCTGAAAGATATACTTTAAAGGATCCAGGCGAGAGATGAGGTAAGTAGTGTAGGATGACAAATAATGCTTCAACTTTTGTGCTACCCAAGTCAGGGAGCAACATGTTCTCTCAGGGGGAGTATACTTAACCTCATAAGATGTGAACTTCTCGCTAAAGATAGTAGATGGCTTTCTCTTTCCTGCTAGTGATGTCATATGTACCTAACACGCAACTAAATGAGTTGTCCAAGACTGTCAAATATAGAATCAAAGGTCTCCCAAACTCTGGCGGGACCAACACAGGTGGGTTTGATAGATACTCTTTGATCTTATCAAATGCTTCCTGGAAATTGTCAGTCTCTTTGGCCGCAACATCATTCTTTAGCAGCTTAAAGATGGGTTCACAAGTTGTCGTGAGCTGAGCAATAAACTTGCTGATGTAGTTCAGCCTCCCTAGCAGACTCATCACCTCGGTCTTGTTCTTTGGCGGTGGTAACTCTAGGATAGCTTTGATCTTCAATTCAATGCCCTGTCGGCTGACTATGAACCCCAACAATTTCCTCGATAGACCACCAAATGCGTACTTTGCAGGATTGAGCTTAAGATTGTACCTGCAGAGCCTTTGGAAAAACTTTCTCAAATCTTTGACGTGGTTAGACTGCTTCCTGGACTTTATGATCACATCATCCACATAAACCTCAATCTCCTTGTGTATCATGTCATGGAATATGGTTGTCATTGCCCTCATGTAAGTTGCCCCAGCATTTTTAAACCAAAAGGCATGACCAGGTAGCAGTATGTTCCCCATGGCGTGATGAATGCCATCTTTTTCGCATCTTCCTCATCCATTAAAATCTGATGATACCTCACATAGCAGTCCACAAAAGATCCAATCTCATGCTTGGCACAATTATCAATCAAAATGTGGATATTTTACAGTAGGAAGTTGTCCTTTGGACTTGCCTTGTTGAGATCACGGTAGTCAATACACACTCTGGTCTTACAATGTTTCTTTGGCACAGGCACAACATTGGCTAACTAAGTGGAATACCGCGTGACTCGAATGTCAGTTTTGAACTTTCTCAACTTTTGCTTAATGGGAGGGAATGATGGATCAATTGGCAATTTGTGGACCACCAAGGCAGTACTCAAGCCTATCATGTCATCATACGGCCATGCAAAAATATCCTTATAATCAAACAATGCTTTAATTATCTCTTCCCTGATTTTTGGTTCAAGATGAACACTTATCTTAGTTTCTCTGACATTATCTAGGTCCCCTAGATTGATTGCTTCCATTTCATTCAAATTAGGCTTGGGTTTTTCTTCAAAATGACTTAGTTCCTTACTAATCTCTTCAAAAGCCTCATCCTCGTCATATTCTGATTCATCATCACACTCTATTTCTTGGATTATTATTTAAGAATTAGATTGACTTTTAAGACTGGGCAGAAGATACCTCATGCATGTCATGTCATTGAGATCAGCATAAAAAGAACTGTATAAAGAAGAAAAGAAAAACAAAATAAAACTATCAGGAATGATGGAAAAGGGAAATTGCATTTCATTAAAATAAAGGATAACAGGTTTGTACATCAACAAGAGAAATATAAAAATTTGGGTCACAACCTTTGGAACCTTTCAATTAGCTCTTCATCAATGTCAACCACAGAACTTGGAACTGTCGTCGCTGGTAGTTTCCTAGCACTGGTCTTGACAAAAGACCTGGAGAGACGTATGATAGGCTTTGGAAGTGCCCACGACTTCTGTTTCAACCTTTTATCCCTTTTCACATATGCCGTTGTAGGTTTGAATCCAAGATCGAACGTACCCAAGTTTTTTGGGAGGCACACTGGTTGTATGATACCCTACAAGGATGCACCCAGACCTTTGCCTGGCACAAAGCCATTTTTATCATTTCAGAGGCTATCATGACGGATGCAAAGGAACACATTTCCCTTCTAAAACTTTCTCGACCGGCACTATTTCAAAAACTTGATAGACCCAAGGCCCTTTGTCATCTTCAGACTCAATGAACGGGTCAGAGGCATCACCGTGAGCACACAAAATATCTTCACCATGCACGACAATCTCTTATCTATCCCATTCGAACTTGACCATCTGATGCAGAGTGGATGGGACTGCTTTAGCAGCATGAATCCAAGATCGACCTAACATCAAATTGTAAGAGACGGCTACGTTCAGCACCTGGAAATCCATGGTGAATTCCACTGGTCCTATTGTTTATTCAAGCACTATATCACCAACTAAGTCTTTCCCTCCACCGTCAAAACCTCGGACACATATGTTATTCTTGTGAATTCTCTCATCATCAACTTTCAACTTGTTTAGAGTAGAGAGAGGGCAGATGTTTGCACTAGAACCATTGTCAACTAATACCATGGTGACCACAAAATCATCACATTTTACCGTAAGATAAAGAGCTTTGTTGTGTTCAGTACTTTCCACAGGCAATTCATTATCAGAGAAGGTGACCCTGTTCACCTTAAATATTTTATTGGCGATCTTCTCCAGATCAATCACTGAAATTTTGTTGGGGACGTGAGCTTCGTTTAGAATTTTATGCTCATCTGAGTGGATTAACAATGACAGTAAGGAAATCTAAGCAGGCGTCTTTCTTAACTGCTCCACGATGGAATAATTTTGTACCTTCATTTTTCTTAGAAACTCCTCCACTTCTTCCTCAGTCACTGATTTCTTTACTAGGACTAGATTATCTCTGGATGTTTTAGCTTTCCTTAACTCTTCCGGAGCGAAGCATCTCCCTGAATGAGTTAATCCCTGGGCCTCATTGACTTCTTCTTTCACTTCCTTTCCTTTATAAGTCACTATCACCCGTTCATATTCTATGGGATAGCCTTGGTGCTGATTACCGGCAACTGGGTTACAGGCTTGATAATGATAGGATCCATACGAGCACCCTCTACAGTTATGATAGGCTTGTTTGCCACTCCCGGTACAATCACTTTTGACTTTTCTTGCTTTGACACAACATCACTTAGGGATCCTTTCTTGACTACCACAGATGACTCACCGTTTGTCCTGCTCAACTTGTTCCTTGATCCTTCAACGGTTGGTTTTTTAACTGGCTTGACCTCACTGGACCGAATCATCATGATGGTTTGTGAAGGCTTCTTGGGCTCTCCCCCCTTGTGTATTATCTCAATCATATTTGTTTCCTCATGGGTTGGCAATGGGTTCCGGTTGATGTTGGGTGCTTGTAGAGTCTAAAATTCAATCCGATTTGTGTTAATGAGTTCCTGGATGGCATTTTTTAAGTGCCAGCACTTCTCCGTATCATGTCCCGGAGTACCAGAACAATATTCACATCTCGAGAAGTAGTCAAGATTCTTTGGAGGGGGGTTGGGCAACTTCGACTCAATTGGCCTCAGCATATCTAACTGCCTCAATCTATGGAACAAACTAGTATAAGACTCCCCCCAACAAGGTGAAGGTTTTTTTCTGTTGCAACCTCTCATTTTTGAATGCTGTACTGGGTCAGAAACCTTGGCCGGCAGAGTTTCGATAGGTTCGTGGTGGTGGGTAAGCATTTTGTGGAGTTGGGTAGGTATTTTGTGGGATAGGGTGTCACACCTCCATTTTTTCTACACCCCCTAGAAGGGTATAAGTGGAGTTTTTCCAATTGAAGGACAATCGAAACAGGATTATTTATTTATTAAAAATCAGAGTCGCCACTTGGGATAATTTATGGTGTCTCAAGTCACCGGTTCAAATCCCGAATATAGGAAAGGATTGACTCTGTATAATAGTCCGCGAACCAGAAATCCGAGTAAGGAATTCTGTTAACCCGGGATAAGGTGTTAGGCATTCCCGAATTCCGTGGTTCTAGCACGGTCGCTTAACTGTTATATCCGGCTTAATTATCTGATTTAGAACAGTTTGAACCTATGTGCAATTTTAACTTTAAACGATTTTTGATTAAGAAAATTATCTTGAAACTTGTCACGCGTATGTGCACCCGTTTGTTTGGTGCGTCAAAAATCATGTCACGCGGATATGTCCCCAATTAGTAATGCTTTATTATTATAAAAAAATTCGACCGTAGTTGCACGAACGCATACTTCGATTTTGTTTTTAGAAATCGTAATTATGTCACGCGAATGTATCCACAACCACGATAGTATATTAAACGTGCCTAAAGCAAACTACGAACATTTGTCATTTTATATCAAAATTAATACGAGGGCTATGTATGATTAAATTATTGATGGCACACCTCAAGCTATATGAAATAAAATTAATTTAGCGGCCTATTAGCAATCATTTTATTATTGAGAAAGTTGGTTCGATATTACGCGAACGCATACTCCGAATTGATTCTTAGAATCGTAATCATGTCACGCGAACGTGTACATAATCACTTTAATACCTTAAATCGCGTCTAAATCATTAGACAATTCAACTCTTAAAGAAAATTATATACATATTAATTCAGACATTGAAAGTTAGATCAAATCTACTTCCAACATTCATTTCTCAATTGCCATAGGCAATGCAAAATAGTCAAATACAATGCAAATCCAATGGCCGCTCGAATTACTGAAATAGGGACGTAACTTAACATATTAATATGAGTTTATTCTTCTCTTTCCTTTGAGCATATGAAATCTAGGTGAGATTACAAACAGTCATTCGAACTAGTCCAATTAGAATTAACATGAAAGATTATACATCTCCCAACCAACTAATGGGAAAAGATCGACAAATTCTGAAAATTAAAGATCCATTATTCAATTTGCAAGAAAACAGTTACACTAGGCCTCCACTTCATTCATTTTCAACTGGATATTTACATACATCGAGTTTCAGGACATGTACCTGGTATGTAGAACAGAAAAATGGGGTAAGCAAACAGCAACAACAAACAGCAAAATACAACAGCAGAAAGCCCAACACAGTAGCTTCAACACCTCAATCCAGAAATCCCAGCAACACGGAGAAAACCAGTAAAAATGGAGAAGAAAAATAGTCCAGAAATCTCTCTTTGTTTTCTCTTTCTAGCTTTGAACTCTCTCTGGTGTTCTTTCGCTCTCAATATTTCAGAAAATTTGGTTCTATCTTTTTTTACTCTCTCCAAAATGAATTCTTCCGTTGTATATCCAGTGTATCCAGAGTGTATATCGAGTGTATACCACTCTCTCTGCCCCCTTGAATCTGATTTTCAGCTCCCTTAAATGGGCATTCAATTAGTGCATTTTCCACTACCAATTCAACTTTTCATTTCTTTAATCATCCACTTAATTGTCCACTCAACTAGTGCTTTTAGTTAATTTGATAATGCAAATACTACCCTACCACTATTAGGAGTTTCTCAATTAGTAACCATTTGCATAAAATTATACTAATCAGTGGATTATTATACACATTTAACCAAATTATTGAACTAATCCCAGTTATTCTGCCTAAGTGATTAAACGAGATACCATTTCAAAGTTTTCTGATATCCTAATTATTAATTATTAATTAGTGCGTGGAACCAGGAATTGTGTCTCATAGAGGAAAGCTCAATGTAGGAAGTGCGTCTCCTAAAACAAATATATAACCTGAAAAACCCAGACTAGGAAGTGTGTCTCCTAGGAGTGAAACTTCAATAACTCAAACTAAGAAGTGTGTCTCCCACGAATGAAGTTAAATGAAGTAGACTAGGAAGTGCGTCTCCTAGGAGAAAATCTCAATTTAGGAAGGGTGTCTCCTAGGGGGTGAAATCTCAATTTAGGAAGTGCGTCTCCTAAAACAAAAATATAACTTGAACTACCCAGACTAGGAAGTGTGTCTCCTAAGGGTGAAATCTCAATTTAGGAAGTGCGTCTCCTAGGGGTGAAATCTCAATTTAGGAAGTGCGTCTCCTAAAACAAAAATATAACCTGAACTACCCAGACTAGGAAGTGCATCTCCTATGGGTGAAACATCAATGACTCAAACTAGAAAGTGCGTCTCCTACGGATAAATTATCAATTTAGGAAGTGCTTCTCCTAAAACAAAATATAATTTGGAAGACTTAGACTAGGAAGTGCGTCTCCTAAGGGTGAAATCTCAATTTAGAAAGTGCGTCTCCTAAAACAAAAATATAACCTGAACTACCCAAACTAGGAAGTGCGTCTCCTAGGGGTGAAACCATCAGTGACTCAAACTCATATGATCCAAACTAGGAAATGCGTCTCCTAAAGGGTAAAATCTCAATTTAGGAAGTGCGTCTCCTACAACAAAATATAACTTGAAAACCCAGACTAGGAAGTGCATCTCCTACGGGTTATGTGTGATCTTCTCAATAGCCTTTGCGTAAGTAGAATTGGGGCATTACACCTGAAAATTTCAAGCTTCCCAGATTTGATATGAACACAGCTTCTGTCCCTGTTTCAGACAAAGAAAACTTGTGAGTTTAAATATGGTGGCTGGTTTGTGGCCTTGACTTTGAGAAGATTTCTCCTTCACTTGCCATTATAACTTTGATTTCACCTTGAAAGGCGTTGCTTGCTTATTGACTAACCAATTTCTCTGTCACCCATATCACAGAAAATAGCTCTTCTCCGTTCAGACCCAATACCCTCTATCTGTTGCATTACTCATAAACCGACATTTACCAAACCCTTGTATTTTCACATGAATCTCAAAGTATGACAATTGCCACCCACTCAGTGCGTATGTTGTTCTTTCTTGAATTAAACCACTGGCCTTGGCCTTGAGGTCTATTGCTCCTTCACTTGCCATGCTAGTTTTGATTTCTACTTGGAAAACCTTGCTTGTCACTAGTAACCATTTTTGTCAATCTTACCACAGAAGATACCTTTGATCTTTTCACCTAATACCATCCACCCGTTGCATTGTCCATGACTTGATATGTACCAAACCTTTGTGTTTCACAAGGATCCCCAAAGTATGTTGATTGTTACTAGCTCAGTGCTCTTGTTGTTTTTCTGACTTGTGACACTTTGATGTGCTAGCCAGACCCCATTTTGTGCAATTGGAAAGCTGGTGGCAAATTTTGAAGTCATTTCTCACTTGTTTTGACCAAACAGACTCAAAGAGAGGGAGTAACCTAGACAAAAGGCATAGAGTATAGGACAAAAGGAAGAGATTATTCCTAACAAGAAAACTACAAAGTAGAAACCTATCAGACGTGGATACCAACTCTAATGGCCATGACATGCACTTGTGGCCTATTCTGTGAAGCAAATCTGATGTTCAACTCTTGTTGTACCCTTAAACCATGAAACTGGGCTTCAATGCTCCGATTATCCAATCTGATTCACAATCCTTATTTGGCTTGTAGTGCCCGGAGGGTTTTCACCATCAAGCCTCTCTCGTTTTGTTATTTTCTCTCATCTTACAGTCTCCTCAAGGTGCCCGTAAAGGTTTTCACCAATAAGACTCTTCGCTTTTTATTTCTCTCAGCTTCCATTGCCTTGCGGTACCCGTGGGGGTTTTCATCAATAAGATTCTCTCTTCTTTTTTTTGCTTGAACCAGAGTGTTGCCCTCTATATGAATCACCTCTGCTTGCTCGACTTGGCATGTCTCGAAGACTGGTCGGAAGGTCTTTCTTTGGACTGTAATGTGGGCTTTTGGATGGAGTTAGGAAGAAAGGGTATCAAAAGGCTCAAAACAACTCAATTGGGTTCAAAATTACAACTTTCGGAATCGGATTTCTTACAACTACCACAACTTCTGCCCCAGTGTTTTGCTTGGGGACTTTTGGATTTTCTTTTGATGAGACCGAACCGTGAGGCTGCCTACGTATCCTTAAAAGGAATCAGGTCGAACGTAGTTCATGACATATGAATTGCTTTGTTGTTGCAATTTTCTTTTCTTTTCTTCTTCTTTCTCTTTTTTTCTTTTCTTTCTTCCTTTTCTCTTTTTGTTGTATTGTTGTTTTGTTGTTTTTTCTTTCCTTTTTCTTCTCTTTTTCTTCTTTTTTTCTTTTCTCATTCTTTTTTCCTCTCTCTCTTTTTATTCTTTTTCTTTTCTCTTTTTTTCCTTACTTATCTTTCGCGCTTGTTTCTGAACTTTGCTACTGATTCCAAAAGAGGGGTATGAAATAAAAATAAGTAAGGCTCAAAAGGGTAACGAAGGATAAAGTGTTTAAATAGCAGAACAAAATGCCTTCTTCATTCCAATCTGCTAAACATGCCAAGTGCAAACTACACAATTAAACAAACCAAGGAAAACATTTGTAACATCTTTTGATTGTACCAGACTTGACAACCATATCTACACATTCGCCTTCTACATCTATTAACTAAAAGCACCAATGGACAACACCTTCACTCTCATTATCACGAACGGCCCCTGTCAATTTGGGGAAAACTTGCCTTAGCTTCAACCTGATGCGGCAAGATGCGTTTCAACAGTATTTCTTTATGTTCTATCTGCCCCAGTATCGCAATTCGGGCTTGAAATGATCTCAAAATGCCTTTACTTATTTCCCTCAAATGTCCCTATCATCTTCAAAATTGTTTTATTGCTTCATGACTAAATTAACTTTTTAAGACCAGGCTGAGAATTACGCGTGCATGTCATGTCACTAGAGTTAACAGGAAAAGAACTATAAAAGGAAAAGAGAACTAACCAAAAATGACTAGAAATAACAGAAAATAGAAAATTGCATTAGACAGATGGTGAAAGGGTTTGAACAACAGAACAAACAGACTAAACTGGGGTTACAACCTTGGAACAAACCTAGACAACACTAAACGAGCTACTACGACTAAACAAACTAGGCAAAATAAAAGGATAGAAGGGTTTGAGTCATAAGATAATATCCAGATTACAACCTTGAAAATAACCCGGACAACAGAAATGACAAAAATAAACCACCAAAACTCCTCTCTGGCTGACCAAGAAATGGAGCGTCTTTCCAATTACCAAGAACGACATCTTAGCCACTGAGTTCCTCATCAATATTTCCAAGACCATTACCAACTTCAATATCATCAACTTTAGTCAACAAGTTCCCAAGAGGGTTCACGTGCTCCCTGTCACTGTCATTGATCACAATTACCCCTTCTTGAATCATTCTTTCTATTTTCCTTTTCAAGGAACGACAATCTTTAATGCTATGCCCTTGGACATTAGAGTGGTACATGCATCGTACAGTAGGATCAAAGCCTTTTGCATATGGGTCTGGAGTATAGTCGAGAAGCGGCTAAATCAGGCCAGAATGCTTTAACTTTTCAAATAAGCTTGTGTAGGACTCCCCAATTGGTGTGAAACTATTTCTTTGCCTTTGTTCCCTTCCCTGCCCCTGTTTTCTTGGGTTGTTGTGTGCTCGAAAATGTTTTGAAGGCAAGAATGCATTATGCGGTGTTGGCGCTCGCCATAGGGAGTGAACTGGTGGTTGGGCAGATGACCAGACATTGTTCGGAGGATAATACTGAGGTGGATTATGTGGAGCTCAGGGATAGGTTTGGGGTTGGAGTTGAGGCTAGGTATATTGGTGAGGCGTACCCTTTGGTCCATGTCGTGACTCTGAAATGACCATGGCAACATCATCGTGTTCCTTCTGACCCATCGAGCTTCCTGTGTCGTTCTGAATTGCTTGTGTTGTGGCTTTTAAAGCAGAATAACTCATGATCTTGCTAAACTTCAGCCCATCTTCTACCATTTCTCCCATTTTTACCACATCATTAAAAGACCTACCCACAGCCATGATCAAAAGTCCAAAGTAAGTTGGTTCTTGAGCTTGAAGAAAGTACTCGACCATCTCTTTTTCTTCCATGGGAGGATGGACTCTGGCAGCTTGCTCTCTCCATTTGAGCCCATATTCCCTAAAGCTTTCATTAGGCTTCTTTTGTATCTTGGCGAGGGACATGTGATCTGGAACAATTTCTATATTGTACTGAAAGTGCCTAGCAAAGGCCTGAGCCATATCATCCCATGTGTACCACCTGCCAGCATCTTGGCAGGTGTACCACTCCAGAGCTGCCCCACCTAGACTTTGACTAAAGTACGCCATCAATAATTTGTCTTTCCTACCGACGCCTCTCATCTTACTGTAGTAGCCTCTCAAATGGGCCATGGCATCTCCATACCCGTCATATAAATCGAACTTGGGCATCTTAAACCCATCAGGCAGTTGGACGTCAGGAAACAAGCACAAGTCTTTGTAAGCCACACTCAACTGGCTCCCTATCCCTTGCATGTTTCTTAAAGACTGCTCTAAGATTTTCACCTTCCTGGATATCTCATCTTGCTCCACTGTCTTAGCAAGCTTTTTAGTTTCACCGGGAGGCTGCCCCCTAATCCAAGACTGATACATTTCTGCTATCTGTTGTTTCACCCTTTGGAACTCCTCTTTGTATTCAGACTCCGACTCCACAAACTCCCTTGACGGGTCAACAACTCTTGTGTCCAAGTTTTTGCTAGTCATGGCTACCTTTCCCTTTGGCCTTGTGTTGAATGGATGAGTTACCTTAAGAACCACAAACCAACCACCCTTCTTTTGTAAATATAACAAAATAAAGCTATCACGTTAGCGTTAGGGCATTTAATAGCAAAAATATCACATTGCGTGCAATGCACCTAGCAACAATTAATGATTTTAGAATGACTTCGAGGGTCAGAAAGTCACTTGGCATCATCCCAATTTGTCCATTTGAACCTTCTCTTTTCTTTTCTTTTCTCGCACTTCTTAGCTCGCTCATTTTCCTCTTTTTCTCTTTCTGATTATCGCTTTTTTCCTCCCTCTCATCCCATGATTTCATCTTTTTTTCTTCTTCTCTTTTGTTTGTTTTTTTCTTTTTATTTCATTTCTTAATAATAATAATAAAAGAATGAGTCGATCGAACCCTATGTAGGTTGCCTACATATCATGACGCCGCATAAATCAGATCTTTGCGTAGTTCTAGAAGATCGGGAACGAAGTAACAAACCAACATTTCCTTTTTCATTCTCTTCTTCTTTTTTCCCTTTTTACATTAGTGACTAATCCGATGAGAAAAGAGAAATAAAAGAAGAAAATCTTTTTTTTTTTTGAATTTTGTAGACTGAATGCTCTATAACCTATTCTAAACTCAAGCTTAATGAGCACATATTCCCCCCCCCCCCCCTTTTTTTTTTTGAAACAAATACTCTATGGGAAATTATTAAGCAAAATCCCTACAAGAGAAAAAATACTTTTTTGATTTTTTTTTCTTTTTTAAGAAGGAAATCTAAAGGCTAGACCAAAGAAAAATATTTTGAATTTTCACTTGGTATCTTGAAGAAAAGACTTCGAAACAAGAAATGAAAAGATAAAAAAACTATTTTTGAATTTGAATTTTTGATTACCTAAGGAAGAAACTCTGAAAATAAACCAAAGAAAAAGTATTGTTGTCTTCTTTTTCTTATATGTACAACGTCCTAAAATAAAAGAATTTTTTTTTCAAGTCATTTTTCATCAATTCCCAAAGAAAAACCTCAACAGAAAATCTTTTTGGATTTTTTGGATTTAATATCTTAAAAAAAAACTTTTAAAGGGGTACTAAAGAAAATTCTCTTTTTTTTTGAATTTTTGGTCTTAATATACTAAAGGGAACATAAAAAATATCCATTTTAAGTCCTAGATATTGATTGCCTCAAGGAAAAACAACCTCGAAATTTTTTCCATTTCTAGAATTAGTATTATAAATAAAGGAAAATATAAAGCAGAAAATAACAATCACAAAGGACTTGACATTATTGTACAAAAGTAGAAAGTAAAAGATGACATAAAATGAAGAACAGCCTCAGGACATAAAAATAAAACAAATCTTCTTAAGCAACTCCCGACTGAGCGATCCTGACTGGATGGTCACGCGGTGTCTGTCATGCTTAAACTCCGGTAAATAAATCTACACCTGTATAAGAAAACTTAAACCACCACTATGTGAGATAAAAACATTCCTTACTAGACACATGGTTGACATGATTGAGGCTACTTTTGCAAAATGACTTATTTGGCCAAAATGTGGCTAGAATTGCAAAATTTGGCTATGACCCCGCGAAGCGGGTTGCCTACGTATCACGCCCCGAAAGACGAGAATCAGGTTTGCGTAGTTCGGGCAGATTGGATACAGGCGAGAATAAGATTTTTTTTCTTTTTTTTCGAAAAATGATGAAACTTGCAAAATCTTTTTTTTTTTGTTTTTTTTTTTATTTTCTGATTTTCGACAAATGATGAAAAAGTGCAAATTTTTTTTTTGAATTTTCAAGTTCGCTTTATCTTCACACTTCACCCTCTTTTTTTTTTTTTCATTTGCCCTCAACTATCATTGGTTCTCCAAATGACCCTTTTACCCTTGAAGATTGCAACATGTAGCACATTAGGATGCATCAGGATTTTCTTTTATTTTTTGGGGTACACCTGTCCTAGACAGACCCAACCCCCGTGTTGAGTCCCCAAAGTCAGATGCACGTGATGCAAACAAGCGTTCCTACTAGGGATCCGGCATGAGGCTATGTTATTCTAGGTTTAAAAACCTGGGTACATTTGTTCTAGACCTGGCTTACCCGAGCGGACAGCTCGAGGCGGGGGCAACGTACCGGGAGCACGAAAGTCTATCCGGCCTAGTCACTTGGCCCAACCTCGTTCTACTTGGTATGACTTCTAACAGAAAAGTGGGCCACGCGCATGTGTGCACCATAATTTCAGAAGACTCAGAAAGAAGAAGAGTTTCGTAGCAGTTTATATATACAATTCAGATAATATCAAAGCGGTAAAAATCAACATTTAGCACATTAGGCACAAACATGTAAAAATCAGATAATAAATAAAGCCAAATATAACAATTATTCTAAGCTCGAATTCTTGAACCGTGAACGAGAGATTCTGGGTTAGATCCCCAACAGAGTCGCCAGAGCTGTCACACCTCCTTTTTTCCTACACCCCTAGAAGGGTATAAACGGAGTTTTTCCAATTAAAGGACAATCGAAACGGGATTATTTATTTATTAAAAATCAGAGTCGCCACTTGGGATAATTTATGGTGTCCCAAGTCACCGGTTCAAATCCCGAATCGAGGAAAGGATTGACTCTGTTTTACAGTCCGCGAATCAGAAATCTGAGTAAGGAATTCTGTTAACCCGGGAGAAGGTGTTAGGCATTCCCGAATTCCGTGGTTCTAGCACGGTCACTTAACTGTTATATCCGGCTTAATTATCTGATTTAGAACAGTTTGAACCTATGTGCAATTTTAACTTTAAACACTTTTTTATTAAGAAAATTATCTTGAAACGGGTCACGCGTACATGCACCCGTTTGTTTGGTGCGTCAAAAATCATGTCACGCGGATGTGTCCCCAATTACTAACGCTTTATTATTATAAAAAAATTTGACCGTAGTTGCACGAACGCATACTCCGATTTTGTTTTTAGAAATCATAATTATGTCACACGAACGTGTCCACAACCACGATAGTATATTAAACGTGCCTAAAGCAAACTACGAACATTTGTCATTTTATATCAAAATTAATACGAGGGCTATGTATGATTAAATTATTGATGACACACCTCAAGCTATATGAAATAAAATTAATTTAGCGGCCTATTAGCAATCATTTTGTTATTGAGAAAGTTGGTTCGAAATTACACGAACGCATACTCCGAATTGATTCTTAGAATCGTAATCATATCACGTGAACGTGTACATAATCACTTTAATGCCGTAAATTGCGTCTAAATCATTAGACAATTCAACTCTTAAAGAAAATTATATACATATTAATTCACGTATTGAAAGTTAGATCATATCTACTTCCAACATTCATTTCTCAATTGCCATAGGCAATGCAAAATAGTCAAATACAATGCAAATCCAGTGGCCGCTCGAATTACCGAAATAGGGACGTAACTTAACATATTAATATGAGTTCATTTATCTCTTTCCTTTGATTATATGAAATCTAGGTGAGATTACAAATAGTCATTCGAACTAGTCCAATTAGAATTAACATGAAAGATTATACATCTCCCAACCAACTAATGGGAAAAGATCGACAAATTCTGAAAATTAAAGATCCATTATTCAATTTGCAAGAAAACAGTTACACTAGGCCTCCACTTCATTCATTTTCAACTGGATATTTACATACATCGAGTTTCAGGACATGTACCTGGTATGTAGAACAGAAAAATGGGGTAAGCAATCAGCAACAACAAACAGCAAAATACAGCAGTAGAAAGCCCAACACAGTAGCTTCAACACCTCAATCCAGAAATCCCAGCAACACGGAGAAAACCAGTAAAAATGGAGAAGAAAAATAGTCCGGAAATCTCTCTTTGTTTTCTATTTCTAGCTTTGAACTCTCTCTGGTGTTCTTCCGCTCTCATTATTTCAGAAAATTTGGTTCTATCTTTTTTACTCTCTCCAAAATGAATTCTGCCCCTGTATATCTAGTGTATCCATAGTGTATATCGAGTGTATACCACTCTCTCCGCCCTCTTGAATCTGATTTTCAGCTCCCTTAAATGGGCATTCAATTAGTGCATTTCCACTACCTATTCAACTTTTCATTTCTTTAATCATCCACTTAATTGTCCACTCAATTAGTGCTTTTAGTTAATTTGATAATGCAAATACTACTCTACCACTATTAGGAGCTTCTCAATTAGTAACCATTTGCATAAAATTATACTAATCAGTGGATTATTATAAACATTCAACCAAATTATTGAACTAATCCCAGTTATTCTGCCTAAGTGATTAAACGAGATACCATTTCAAAGTTTTCTGATATCCTAATTATTAATTAATTCCAAAAAATGTAAAATCAAATCTTAAATGCCAATGCTATATTTTTGTATTTTTAATGCATTAATAAAATTAAACATGCCCACAAATATATGCAAACAATCAGAAAAATCAGGCAATAATTCCTAAATATAACAAATAATCAAGGCCAAAACCTAATTTTTGGAATTATTTTGGAGTAATTCGTATGAGGCAAAAATCACGTGCTCACATAGGGCATGTCATTGTGCATAAGCAGGAGGTTGAATATATGTCTAGGCATGGTAGACAGAAATATGAGGGTCTAGTAATGGGAAGTAGTGTTGGGGTGAATTATATGGGGTTTGGGTGTAGGTTTGGTGATGGGGTCGAGGTTGGGTATATTGGTGTGACGGACCCCTGGGTCCAAACCATGATCCTGAATCAACTGTTGCCACATCTTCTTTCTTCTTCTTTCTGATCACTCCCCTAGTACCCTTCTGAATGGCTTGGGTAGTTTCCTTGATAGCCGAGTAGCTCATGATTTTGCTTGATTTAAGTCCTTCTTCCACCATGCCACCCATCTTCACTACCTTATTGAGAGATTTGCCTATGGCCGATATCAGATGGACGAAGTAAGTAGGCTCCAGAGACTGTAGAAAATAATCCACCATTTCGCTCTCCCCCATTGGAGGGTTAACTCTTACTGCTTGTTCTTTCCAACGAAAACCGTACTCCCTGAAACTTTCACTAGGCTTCTTCTCAATTTTAGTTATAGACAAACAATCTGGAACAATCTTGATGTAGTATTGGAAATAACGAGCGAATGCTTGTGCCAAATCATCCCAGGTATACCATCTGCTATGATCTTGACAAGTGCGCCACTCCAAGGGTTTTCACCAATAAGACTCTCTCATTTTTCAATTTTCCTGCTTGGATCGGAGTGTTGCCCCTAATATGAATCACCTCTGCTTGCCCGACTTGGCATCTCTCGAAGACTGATCGGAAGGTCTTTCTTTGGACCGTAATGTGGGCTTTTGGATAGGGTTAGAAAGAAAGAATATCAAAAGGCTCAAAACAACTTGAATGGGTTAAAAAATTACAACTCTTGGAATCATATTTCTTACAACAACTACAACTTTTGCCCCAGTTTCTTTGCCTGGGGCTTTTGAAATTTTATTTCGATGGGACCGAATTGTGAGGCTGCCTACGTATCCTTAAAAGGAATCAGGTCTAACGTAGTTCATGTCATAGGAATTGCTTTATTTTTGTACTTTTCTCTCTCTCTCTCTCTCTCGCTCTCTCTCTCTTTTCTTTCTTTCTTTCTTTCTTCTTTCTTCTTTTTTTCCTTTTTTCCTTCCTTTTCTTTCTTTCTTTCTTCTTTCTTCTTTCTTTTTCTTTTTTTTTTCTTCTCCCTTTCTCCTTCATTTTCATTCTTTCCTTTTCTTTTCTCTTCTTTTTCTTTATTTACTTCTTTACTTACCTTTTGCGTTCGTGTTTCTGAACTTTGCTATTGATTCCAATAGAGGGGTATAAAAGGAAATAAATAATGCTCAAAGGGGGGTAACAAAGGGTAAAGTATTTAGATAGCAGAACAAAATGCCTTCATCATTCCAATCTTCAAAACATGCCAAGAACAAACAAACACAATTTAAATCAAAGAAATCATACATAATATCTTTTGACTGCATCAGAATTGATAGTCATGTCTACACATTTGCCTTCTATATCTGTTAAATACAAAGTACTATTGGAAAACACTCTCGTTACGATGAACAACCCCTGCCAATTTGGGGCGAACTTGCCTTTCGCCTCAGCATGATGTGGAAGGATATGTTTCAATACTCGATGACCCACTTCAAATTTCCGTGGATGCACCTTCTTGTTATATGCTCTTGCCATTCTCTTTTGGTACAACTAGCCATGGCATACTGCTGCCAATCTTTTCTCATCAATCAAACTTAATTGCTCCAGATAGGTTTTGACCCACTCATCATCATCAATCTCGGCTTCATCAACAATCCGAAGGGATGGAATTTCAATTTCTGCGGGTATCACTACTTTTGTGCCATATACCAACAAATAAGGAGTTGCACCTACTGAAGCGCGAACAATGGTGCGGTAACCCAACAATGCAAAGGGAAACTTTTCATGCCATTGCTTGGAACCTTGCACCATTTTCCGAAGTATCTTCTTTATGTTCTTGTTGGCTGCCTCCACTGCTCCGTTTGCCTTGGGGTGGTATGGGGTGGAATTTCGATGTGTAATCTTAAACCGTTGACACACTTCTTTCATCAGATGACTATTAAAATTAGCACCATTATCTGTGATGATCACCTTTGGAATCCCGACCCGTCAAATGATATTTGCATGCACAAAATCGACCACTGCCTTCTTGGTCACAGATTTGAAAGTTTTAGCTTCAACCCACTTAGTGAAATAATCAATGGCCACCAGAATGACCCTGTGCCCATTGGATGTTGCTGGCTCAATTGGTTCGATGACATCCATAACCCAAGCAACAAAGGGCCAAATCCTCGTGTACCTGACATCAATGACACTTGCACACAAAACTGATGCGATCTCGCTCCATGGTGAGCCAATAATAACATGCTCGGAGAATTTTCTTTGCCAGAACGTACCCACTCATATGCGGTCCGCAGACTCCGGAATGCACTTCGATCATGATAGTCGTGGCTTGTCTAGCATCTATGCATATCAACAATCCAAGATCTTGAGTTATTTTGTACAAAACCCCTCCACTGAAGAAAAATACGCTTGTCAATCGTCGAATTGTTCTCTTCTGATTCCCTGTGGCTTGTACTGGATACACTCCCGACCTGATGTACTCCCTGATATCGTGGAACCAAGGCTCACCGTCAAGTTCTTCTTCCACCATGTTACAGTAAGCATGTTGATCACGGACCTGAATATGCAAAAGGTCAAGATAAGCCTTATTTAGATGATGTAACATCGACGTCAGAGTAGCCAGGGCATCAGCAACCTCATTATGGATCCTTGGAATGTGCCTGAATTCAATAGATCAAAACCATTGACAAAGATCATGCAGACATTATCGATATAATATAAGCTTTAAATCCCATGTCGCCCATTCTCCTTGGATCTGATGCACCAGAAGGTCCGAGTCTTCCAAGACCAAGACTTCCTGAACTCCCATATCTATAGCTAATCTCAAACCCAAAATGCACGCTTCGTACTCAGCCACGTTGTTAGTGCAATAGAAACGAAGCTGAGCAGTGACAGGGTAGTGATGCCTTGTTTCAGAAATGAGTACAACTCCTAGCCCAACGTCTTTCATGTTAGCGGCCCCATCAAAGAAGAGTTTCCAACCGGGCTTTTTCTCCTTCTCGACCTCGTCAATGTGCATTACCTCTTCATCGGGAAAGTAAGCCTTTAAAGGTTCATATTTTTTGTCCACCGAGTTCTCGGCCAAGTGATCGGCCAAAGCTTGGGCTTTCATCGCCGTTCGGGTCACATATATGATGTCAAACTCCGTGGGCAAGATCTACTATTTTGTGAGCCTTTCTGTGGGCATGAACTTCTGAAAGATATACTTTAAAGGATCCAGGTGAGAGATGAAGTAAGTAGTGTAGGATGACAAATAATGCTTCAACTTCTGTGCTACCCAAGTCAGGGCGCAACATGTTCTCTCAAGGAGTGTCTACTTAACCTCATAAGATGTGAAGTTCTTGCTAAGATAGTAGATGACTTGCTCTTTCCTGCTAGTGATGTCATGCGGATCTAACACGCAACCAAATGAGTTGTCCAAGACTGTCAAATACAGAATCAAAGGCCTCCCAAGCTCTGGCGGGACCAACATAGGTAGGTTTGATAGATACTCTTTGATCTTATCAAATGCTTCCTGGCACTCGTCAGTCCATTTGACCACAATATCCTTCTTTAGCAGCTTAAAGATGGGCTCACAAGTTGTTATGAGCTGAGCAATAAACTTGCTGATGTAGTTCAACCTCCCTAACAGACTCATCACCTCGGTCTTGTTCTTTGGTGGTGGTAACTCTTGGATAGCTTTGATCTTTGATGGATCCAATTCAATGCCTCGCCGGCTGACTATGAACCCTAACAATTTCCCCGATGGAACACCAAATGCGCACTTTGCAGGATTGAGCATAAGATTGTACCTGTAGAGCCTTTGGAAAAACTTTCTCAAATCTTTGACGTGGTCAAACTACTGCCTGGACTTTATGATCACATCATCCACGTAAACCTCAATCTCCTTGTGTATCATGTCATGGAATATGGTTGTCTTTCCCTCATGTAAGTTGCCCCAGTGTTTTTCAAACCAAGAGGCATGACCCGGTAGCAGAATGTTCCCCACGGCGTGTTGAATGTCGTCTTTTCCGCATCTTCCTCATCCATTAAAATCTGATGATACCCCACATAGCAGTCCACAAAAGATCCAATCTAATGCTTGTCACAATTATCAATCAAAATGTGGATATTTGGCAGTGGGAAGTTGTCCTTTGGACTTGCCTTGTTGAGATCACGGTAGTCAATACACACTCTAGTCTTACAATGTTTCTTTGGCACATGCACAACATTGGCTAACTAAGTGAAATACCGCGTGACTCGAATGTCAGTTTTGAACTTTCTCAACTTTTGCTTAACGGGAGGGAATGATGGATCAATTGGCAATTTGTGGACCACCAAGGCGGTACTCAAGCCTGTCATGTCATCATACGGCCATGCAAAAATATCCTTATAATCAAACAATGCTTTAATTATCTCTTCCCTGATCTGCGGTTCAAGATGGACACTTATCTTAGTTTCTCTGACATTATCTAGGTCCCCTAGATTGATTGCTTCCATTTCATTCAAATTAGGCTTGGGTTTTTCTTCAAAATGACTTAGTTCCTTACTAATCTCTTCAAAAGCCTCATCCTCGTCATATTCTGATTCATCATCACACTCTATTTCTTGGATTATTATTTAAGAATTAGATTGACTTTTAAGACTGGGCAGAAGATTCCTCATGCATGTCATGTCATTGAGATCTGCATAAAAAGAACTGTACAAAGAAGAAAAGAAAAACAAAATAAAACTATCAGGAATGATGGAAAAGGGAAATTGCATTTCATTAAAATAAAGGATAACATGTTTGTACATCAACAAGAGAAATATAAAAATTTGGGTCACAACCGTGGAATGACCCAGATAGAAAGGAAAAAAAACAAACTACCAAGACTCCTTCCGACTAGGGAGAGGAGTAGCCTTCCAATTGTTAAGCTCTACATTCGGCCCGATGAACTGCACGTCTGCTTTGCTAGAACCTTCTCCAACTTCCACCACGTTCACATTGTGAGCACGTGATTTTTGCCTTACAAAAACTACTCCAAAATAAATCAAAAATAAAATAAATTTCTTTTACTGTGTAATTTTTCGAATTTGCGTGGTGTTAAATATTTGTTGTATGTCCGTAAATGTTTACTTTGTCATAATAAAATGAAAATGAAAATAAAATACATGTTGCATGCATATAGGATTTAATTATGTATTTGAAAGATAATTTAAATAAAATCACCAAAATATGCATTTTGTTCTATTTTTTATATTCCACTGTGTGATTAATGTTTTATCTGTATATTGAATAGTTGTTATAAAGTGATTAATATTTTGTGTAAGGTTAAAAATTGTTTTATAATTTTTGTTAGGATTTTTTTTAATGATAAATAATAAAATAGAATAAAAAAAAATAAGTTGTAAAATAAAAATTGGACCTGGATTAAAATCCAGGCCCAAATCAAATTACCCCCCCCACAGCCCAATCCAAACAACCTGTCCGGTCCAATTCAAAGCCAAGACCAAACGACGACGTTTGGTCACATTTTATCAAGACCGTTGGATCAAAGCCATCCAACGGCCAAGATTTCATCACCCTAACCCGAGACCCTTACCCGATCTAATACCCGGTTCAACCCGTCCCTCTAACTTAAACCAAACGACGTCGTTTGGTTAAGTGAATAGATCTTAGCCGTCCATCCTGCCTAATCCAATGGACAATATCAATCCACCATTCCCCTATATAATCCCAAATCCTTACCCCGGCCCCCTAACTAAACCCCCCCCTCTCCACTGTTCATCATCATCTTCCTCAGACCCACCCCTAACCCTAGCCGCCCTAGGATCCCACCGCCTGAAACCCGGCGGCAATAACACCGCCGGTCACCAAAATAACACCCTAGAACCCCCTGAACATCCTCTACACAGATCTGACCTTAGTTTCCTTCGAATCAGACCCCAACTCTTCGAATACTAAATCGAAGGTGGGTCTGAAAACTCCAACCTTTCCAATGGCTTCCAAAATAACACCATAGCTTCCCCTAACCACCCTAAGTATAGATCTGTTGTTTGTTTGGTTCGAATCCTCTCAGAACTCTTCGAATCTTCTTTTGAAGATTCGGACCAAACAAGAACTTACCCAGACCTGTTCCAAAGTGACACCAAATAACCCCTAGGCTTCCCTCACCCTTGTGTCGTATTTGGTTCTCCTCGAATCTGGCCAGAAATGGTTAAGTCCCAAATCGAACTTTCAAGAACCCTAAAAATACCAGACTTTTGGATTCTGTCCAGATTGAATAAAGATTGAGGTTTAATCGACCTTAGTCGAAGTATTTTCAGTGGAAAATACTTCGACTAAGGTCTGTTTGATTTCAAACAAAATCCGAAGCCAAGTTGAGTTCGAGTCTGATTAAAATTCAGAGGTACTTTTCTATTTCTGTTTGTGTATTCTGTATGTATTTTCGTTTGTTTTAATAACTTGTTAATTTTTCATATTTTTGTTTTGATTAATTCTGTCATCTTTGTCTCATGCCCGTCTATATGATCAAAATATGAAACTGTTTCTGTTGGTTGTGATTATTCACAATGTAAGTAATCGACTCGATTAAGTTCGTCGATTAGTTATATTATGAATTCTCATTTATGATAATGCTGATTGAAACAATCTGCTTCTATTGTTTTAAACTGATTATGGACAAATGTTGTAAATAATCAACTAATTAATACTCGTCAATTAAATCATGTTTGTTTGCAAATCAGTAAATTCAAATGTATGATGTGTATGTATTGTTTTCTGAACAGGGCATTGTCAGTATATTGACAATGCTCCTGTGTGTGTTTGATCTTGGTTCAATGTTAAGTCCAGTCTGAATTGTTATAATAATTTCAGCAATATGTTGTTATGATGTTAGTTCTGAATTCAGTGTGATTTTACAAACGTTGATTAGATGTAATTGTGTTAGAAGGTTACATCCTTAGTTAGGATTCAGTCCAAAACTTTAGGATTGGTTATAGCTGCTTAAACAGATTTTAAAATCTGTATTGTTAGATTCTGAATTTAAGGCAGTAATAACAGTAATTACAGTAGGAAATCTGGGACATTTTTTGGGACAGAATAGTGAGGGTAGTGTGATAGAATAGTGGACTGAAAGTGGAATATTAATGGCTATAATTTAAGATAGGATAGTGGGAAACAAAGGGTAATGGGCTGCTGAAAAACAGGATAATAGCACTCAATAGGATTTAAAGTATTCAAAAGTAGTTTTAATGGAAAACTTTCTGATTTTAAAAGGAGAAAAGGGTCCAGGCAGCACTAGAAGGGTACATGACAGCCCTGTATAAATAGAGGGGGATTGGGACTGATTTAGGAGCAGATTTTGAAAGAGAAAAATCTGATAAGAGAGATTTTTTTGAAAGAGAAAAAAAATCAGATTTGAGGGCAGATTTTAAGAGAGAAAAACAGAAAGAAAGAAAGAGATAGAAATAGAATCAGAAACAGAAATTTGAAAACAGAAACAGAAAAAATCTGATTGAGGAGATTTTTTAGAGTTCAAGAAGAAGAAACAGAAAAAAAATCAGAAACAGAAAAGTCAGAAACAGGAATTTGAAACAGAAGAGAAACTAAAATCTGAAATAATGTCCCTTGGTTAAATCTGTCCGGGTTTATTTGAATCCATAGTTCAGTTATAATCTGAAGTTTTCTTTTAAAATACTGTTACTGTGCATCTGGGTTTCTCGGGTCTCATTATTGCTCAAATCTGTGGAAAGACTGCTATTCTGCTGATTTTGTTACTGCTGCTACTGCTGAAATTTACTCATTCTACCTTCATTTTCAGGTACATGTCTTTTAAATTTTATGTTGGAAAGAGATTCAACATGACTAATCAATGAAGCTTGAATTGCAATTCTATTTTCTATTTGTCCAAGTTCATCAGTTTAAATTTCATTTTCGTTTCATGTTAGTTAATTAGTAGTGAATTCAATTTGATAGCTATGAGCTAATTGTCTTACTTTGAAAGTTCGTATAAAGCTTTGTAATAATGTTAGCCCTTCATCTCATTAGTTTAGTCATATTTGAACTGTCAAGGTAGGAAACATGACATAAAGATTGGCCATTAACTAGGCCTTGTGGCGTTGTTAGTTGAATAAAGAATAGCGTGAAAATGTCAAAACCATATTTCTAGTTTATTCTGATACTTGATTTAGTTATGGATGGAATGATATAAGTTGTACGTTCTTATGTGGCATGATAACAGGTATCTATAGAACCATTAGTGGATGGTGAGTTGAGTTGTTATGGCTCATTATGATGTTAAAGTGCTATGAATGCTTTAAGACATACAAATATGTTGCATATAAGGCAATGCTGTTAATCAATTTGTATAATAATTCACTTTCTCATCAATTCGATGCCTATCTACTATCGTAAACAAATCAATTAAAATAATTAGGCTTATTAGATTAAAAGCAAGTATATGAGAATAAGATGAGATGTATAAACTGTAACATTTTATATTAATGGTAATTAGAAATAGAATTTGCACCAAATGAATAAAGAAAAAAAATTGTTCAAAAATACTTCTTCCTTTCATAAATCATTTTTGTTAAGTTCATATACAATTCATTCTTTTGGCATATATATATATATATATATATATGTTGTATTTGCTTAAATAGTATTAATCATATTTTCCCTTTGAATTTAAATAGTTTGGAAGGATGTAATTTATACTCGGAAATTATAATCGACGGGCAATATTTAATAAATTATGAATTCTTTTAAAAGAATTTAAAGACATCCCTTAAATGTGATTTTCTCAGGATTTCATATAAATGTGTAGATATAATAAACAATTCATGGAAAACCCATAATATCATTAATAATATTTGGTGGAATTAGGGATACGTTCGCGTAACCTGATTATGTTGATAAAAGCAATTCGAATTATGTGTGCGCGCAATTTCAAGCGAATATTTAATAAAAGGGATTTCTTCGAGGACGTAAAAAATAATTTCATGTAATCCGGGATGTGCAGTTCACCCTTTAAATATAAGGGTGGTAATGTTCATAATTTTATTTTAAATCACGAACATATGAATTTGTAATAAAGGATATAATCAATTATATTGTGTACACGTATGTGTGACATGATCCCCGTAATTGTGAAAGGTATATAATACGAATATACGTACGCGTAATTCGTTTATATAATTGTAAACAATAAGTAAAACCGTAGTAAAATCATGCAATAAAACATATTTAATAAAAATCAATATAATTAAGCCAATAATAAAAACAGTTAAGCAACCGTGCTAGAACCACGGAATTCGGAAATGCCTAACACCTTCTTCCGGATTAACAGAATTCCTTACTCAGGATTTCTGGTTCGCAGAATAACAAACAGAGTCATATTCTCCTCGATTCAGGGATTAAAACCGGTGACTTGGGACGCCTTAAAATTCCCAGGTGGCGACTCTGAAATAATTAAATAAATCCCGTTTCGACTGTCCTTCAATTGGAGAAAACTCCCCACGCGCCCCGCGGGCGCGGTAAAAAGGAGGTGCGACACACATTACCGAACAACCTTTGGAACCTTTCAATTAGCTCTTCATCAATGTCAACCACGGAACTTGGAACTGTCATCCCTGGGCGTTTCCTAGCACTGGTCTTGACAAAAGACCTGGAGAGACGCGGGATAGGCTTTGGAAGTGCCCCCGCCTTGTGTTTCAACCTTTTAGCCCTTTTCACATCTGCCGTTATAGGTTTGAATCCAAGACCGAACGTATGCAAGTTTTCAGGGAGGGACACTGGCTGTATGATACCCTACACGGATGCAAAGTCTATCTTTGGAGTTGGAACACATTTCCTTTCTGGAACTTTCTCGACCGGCACTGTTTCAAAAACTTGATAGACCCAATTCCCTTTGTCATCTTCAGCCTCAATGAATGGGACATAGGCATCACTGTGAGCACACAAATTATCTTCACCATGCACGACAATCTCCTATTTATCCTATTCGAACTTGACCAGCTGATACAGAGTGGATGGGACTACTTTGGTGGCATGAATCCAAGGTCGACCTAATAGCAAATTGTAAAAGACGGCTACGTCCAGCACCTGGAACTCCATGGTGAATTCCATTGGTCCTATTGTTAATTCAAGCAATATATCACCAACTAAGTCTTCCCCTCCACCGTCAAAACCTCGAACGCATATGTTATTCTTGTGAATTCTCTCCTCATCAACTTTCAACTTGTTCAGAGTAGAGAGAGGGCAAATATTTGTACTGGAACCATTGTCAACTAATACCCTGGTGACCATAGAATCTTCACAATTTACCATAAGATAAAGAGCTTTGTTGTGTTCAGTACTTTCCACAGGCAACTTATCATCGGAGAAGGTGACCCTGTTCACCTCAAATATTTTTTTGGCGATCTTCTCCAGATGAATCACTGAAATTTTGTCGGGGAAATGAGCTTCGTTTAGAATTTTCATCAGGGCCTGACGATGCTCATCTGAGTGGATTAACAATGACAGCAAGGAAATCTGAGTAGGCTTCTTTCTTAACTGCTCCACGATGGAATAATCTTGTACCTTTATTTTTCTCAGAAACTCCTCTGCTTCTTCCTCAGTCACTGATTTCTTTACTAGGACTGGACTATCTCTAGATGTTTTAACTTTCCTTAACTCTTCCGGGGCAAAGCATCTCCCCGAACGAGCTAATCCCTAGGCCTCATTGACTTCATCTTTCACTTTCTTTCCCTTATAGGTCACTATAACTCGTTCATAGTTCCATGGGATAGCCTTGGTGCTGATAACCGATAACTGGGTTACCGGCTTGATAATGACAGGATCCGTACGGGCACCCTCTACAATTATGAGAGGCTTGTTTTCCACTCCCGGTACAACCACTTTTGACTTTTCTTGCTTTGCCGCAACATCAATTGGGGATCCTTTCTTGACTACCACAGATGGCTCACCGTTTGTCCTACTTAACTTGTTCCCTGATACTTCAATAGTTGGTGTTTTAATTGGCTTGACCTCACTGGACCGAATCAGCATGACGGTTTGTGCAGGCTTCTTGGGCTCTCCCCCCTTGTGTATTATCTCAATCATATTTGTTTCCTCATGGGTTGGCAATGGGTTATGGTTGATGTTGGGTGCTTCTGGAGTCTGGACTTCAATCTGGTTTGTGTCAATGAGCTTCTGGATGGCATTTTTCAAGTGCCAGCACTTCTCCGTATCATGCCCTAGAGTACCAGAACAATATTCACATCTCAAGGAGTAGTCACGATTCTTTGGAGGGGGGTTGGGCAATTTCGACTCAATTGGCCTCAGCATATCCAACTGTCTCAATCTATGGAACAAACTGGTATAAGACTCCCCCAATGGGGTGAAGGTTTTTTTCAGTTGCAACCTCTCGTTTTTGAATGCTGGGCTGGGTCGGAAACCTGGGCCGGCAGGGTTTCGATAGGCTCGTGGGGGTGGGTAAGCATTTTGTGGAGCTGGGTAGGTATTTTTGGGGCTGGGGCATGCCATTGTGCGTAAGAAGGAGGTTGAGTACATGTCTGGGCATGGTGGACAGAAATATGAGGGTCTAGTGATGGGAAGTAGTGTTGGGGTGAATTATATGAGGTTTGGGTGTAGGTTTGGTGATGGGGTCGAGGCTGGGTATATTGGTGTGACAGATCCTTGGGTCCAAACCATGATCCTAAATCAACTGTTGCCACATCTTCTTTCTTCTTCTTTCCGATCACTCCACCAGTACCGTTCTGAATGGTTTGGGTAGTTGCCTTGATAGCCGAGTAGTTCATAATTTTGCTTGATTTAAGCCCTTATTCCACCATGCCACCCATCTTCACTACCTTATTGAAAGATTTGCCTATGGCCGATATCAGATGGACCAAGTAAGTAGGCTCCAGAGACTGTAGAAAATAATCCACCATTTCGCTCTCCCCCATCGGAAGGTTAACTCTTGCTGCTTGTTCTCTCCAATGAAAGTTGTACTCCCTAAAACTTTCACTAGGCTTCTTCTCAATTTTAGTCAAAGACAAATGATCTGGAACAATCTTGATGTTGCATTGGAAATGACGAGCGAATGCTTGTGCCAAATCATCCCAGTTATACCATTTGTTATGATCCTGACGAGTGTACCACTCCAAGGGCCACTCAGACTCTGGCTAACGTATTCCATCAATAGCTCATCTTTCCCACCGGCTCATCTCATTTTACTGCAAAATCCCCTCAAATGGGCCACCAGGTCTCCGTGCCCGTCATACAAATAAAACTTCGGCATCTTAAACCCCACAGGAAACTGAACATCGAGGAATAGACACAAATCTTTGTAGGCTACGCTCACCTGGCCTCCCAATCCTTGCATGTTTCTGAATGATTGTTCCAGGCTTCTAACCTTAATGAACATCTCCTGCTATTTTGGGTTTTTAGGTGGTTTCTCAGTCTTAACGGGGAGGTCAAAATGAGGAGTGTAGGAGTAATGTTCCAAAGCCTTGAAAGTAGGCTCCGGGGGATAGTATTTTTTGTCTTGGGCCTGGAATAAGAACTCACTGGAGGAACGATGGAGTGTAGCTGGTCGGGGTACCACGAAAATAGGGGTGACTGGTTGAGGGGGGTATGGGATTAGTTTGGCTGGTGGTGCTTGTGTGGTTTGGGAAGTGGTGCCTTGGTAGTGGTGGTAGTGGGAGAAGCCTAAAAATAAATCAACAGTGGGATGTTCTTGGGATTGAGCCAGTGGCGGGATGAAAGCAGGGTTAGCGGGGTATGATGGTGGTGGATGCCCTTTCATCCATGCCTGGTACATCTCTACCATCTGGTGTTTCAACTTATATAACTCCTCTTTCATATTAACATCAAACTCTTCCCCCTCTCTTGACGGATCAATAACACTTGCATCCAGTTCTTGGTTAGCCATGATCAACTTGTCTTTGGATCTGGTGTTGTACGGGTGAGTTACTAGAATGCCAAACAAACTAACCACCTGCCTGAAGTTGACGACAACAAGCACATTCGTTAGAGATTAGAGCTTAACAGATAGGCAATCACACATTGGGGAATGCAATGCACCTAAGCAGTTAATCATATCTATTATGCATTTGAATGGCTACTTCCATCACCCCGGCTTTCACTAGTTTCTATTTTGCAATTTCTTTCTCTTTTATTTTCATTCCTGTTTTTCCTTGCTTGACTCTTGTTTTTATCCTTTATCCTCTTATTTTTGCTCTCTTGTTTTACCATTATTTCTTTTCCACAGCTTTTCTTGTGTTTCTTTCTCCTTTTCTTTTTCTTTTTTTTGTTTCTTTTTATTTCAAGGTTATGATCGAATCCTATGAGGATTCCCTACATATCATGACGCCGCATGAATCAGACCAAGCATAGTTCAAGGAATAAGTGTAAAATAAAATGAATAAAACAAACAAAAACATTTTGGGGTTTTCAAATTTCATAAATGACAACTTCTCTTATAGATTTAAACATAAAGACTAGATGAGTGTACCAACGACTTCAAAAGAAAACTAAAAATACAGACTCGAAATGAACTAACAAACTGACAATACAGAGTCGAAAATAAACTATCAAAACCAGACTCGAACAAAGTCAAGAATACATAAGTGCATCAACTACTGCTCCAGTTGGCCTTGCTGCGGGTCTTTGCGCCATGTCTTCTTGGAGGCAAAATAAGTCAACCATGATCTGTCGGACACAAATCATAACTGAAGCAAAGAATATAGACCTGGTCATGTCATCACATTCATTGCATTTCATCACAATGTAGTCTGCAATTCTCCTAACCCTTTCCCTGATAATACCCTTCTCCTGTAGCAACCGTTTGATCTACTGAGATTTGGCACCCAAAACTTGTTCAGCTGCATGGTTTTGCTCTTGAAGCTACTGAAGGTTTTTCTCTAACTGTGCTATCAGGGCATAACATTTTTCCGTTTCTGCTTTGAAGTCTCTCGCCTGCTTGGCCATTTCATTTTCAAGGACATTGACCTTTTTCTTTATATTCACCATTCCCTTGTCATACTTCTCCTTCAGTTGCCAAACGAAACTGGCCCGCCCCTTAGCATTCTTAGCTAACATGGCTCGGGCATTTGCTAGCTCTGTTTTGGTCTTTTGTAAATCATCTTCAAAATCTCGCACTTTTTGGGTAAGGCTGTAGATGAGCTTTTCGTCTTTTCTGCTCCTGCCCAGGTTCTCAATTGCTATTCTCATTTTTTGAACTTGGGCTCGGAGAGCTTCATTCTCTTGGGCCAACTTTATTTTTTCACCTTCGGCTTCTTATGCTTGGAGATTATTGTTGAATTCCATGTTTCTCAGCTTCTCTTTCAAGATGTGAATCTTAGCTTGATACTTCTTCTCTTTTTCTCCCCAAGCCAACCTTTCTTGGATTTTATCGTCAAAAGCTTAAACATGAGGTCTCTTGGCAGGTCTCTCAGGCTCGTGCTCGGGCTTAGGCTCTAGCTCGTTATTTACACAAGACCTTTTCTCAAACCATGCAGTATAATTTTCATCCACTTCCCATTTTGCAACATCTAGTACCTGGGTGCCATTTTTCAGATACAATCATTTCAATCCTACTGAACTAAAGCCTCAAGCAATGCGGCTTTTGGATGCAACTCTATGATCTGGGTGGTTAGATCTTCATCTTCAGGCACCACCTGATATCTCCCTAACTACCTTAAGACCCTCTGCGGTGCATATGGCTGGACACTCCTTACACCTATCAACCGTAGGTAACCCTTGGTAGACGTCATGTATATGGCTTCTATCATCGGGAGCCATCCTATAGTCCACTCAATCTGACTTGTTTGAGAGCTTTCAAATGGGAGACCCATGCTTCAAACCCTTCTGGCACGTTGTAGTCCTTTACCCTTTCCTCGTAACTGGTAATGAAGTTATCCGGGCTCGAACCATAACTCATGAATCTGGGATGATAGTGAAGATGCTCTATCAGCCACACTTGTAGAAGGACATTGCAACCTTCAAAGAATTGAGCCCTAGATTTGCACAATGTCAATGCTCGATAAATATCAGCCAGCACTAATGTGATGACCCAAAAGGTTATCACTTATTTTAAAATGAAATTCCATGTTCTTAGGCCTTGAAAACCTCCTTTAGAGTCACCTCAATTTGCGTGCACAGTTCGGGCGCGTAGCCGGATAGCTTAAATATGATAATCTGTGAAAAATGATAAGTTTTGATTATAGAATGAGCTAATTTGACTTCGGTCAATATTTTGGGTAAATGGACTCGGACCTGTGATTTGATGGTCCCGGAGGGTCCGTAGGGAAATATGGGACTTGGGCGTATGCGCGGAATCAAATTCCGAGGTCCCAAGCCCGAGGAATGAATTTTCAAAGGAAATTGTTTTTTGGAATTGTTTAAAGAAATTTAAAATGAAATTTGATTAGAACATGATGGTATCGGGCCCGTATTTTGGTTTTGACGCCCGGTACAGGTCTTATATATGATTTAAGACATTCATGTGGAATTTGGTAAAAAAAAAACGGATGTCATATGACGTGATTCGGACTTATATTGCAAAATTTATGTTTAAAGAAGTTTTGAAAAAATTTCATTGATCTCGAGATTTAATTTGATGTTCATGATGTTATTTTGATGATTTGATTACATGAGTAGGTCCATAAGATGTTTTTGAGTTAGTATGCACACTTGGTTTGGAGTTCCGAGGTCTCGGGTGAGTCTCGGGTAGCTTCGGGATGTTTTAGACTTAAAACCAGAAGTTGCAGGCCTCTGAACCCGTCAGTGCGATCCGCACAAAATCGTGTGCGACCGCGGAAGGGGGCCAGTGTGGTCCGCGGTCGGTTTTGTGCGGTGTGCAGTGGAGGCCTGTGCGGCCGCAGTCTATGTCTGTGCGGCCGCAATCCATTTTGTGCGGTCCGCATAGGGGGTCTGAGAGGGGTATAAATAGACAAGATTTTCAGATATTTTGCATTTTTCAAAAACCCGAAAAATATAAGAGGAGATTTTTCAAACAACCTTTCTTCTCTAAATCAATTGTAAGCCGTTTTTAACTAGTTTTCTTCAATCATTAACATCTTTTAACATAATTTCAACTTCAAATCATTTATTTTCATGGGGAAAATTGGGTGTTTTGGATAAAACCTAGGTTTTTCAAAAATTGGGGATTTGGACCTCGATTTGAGGCCTGATTTCAAAACAAATTACATATTTGAGCTCGTGGGGGAATGGGTAATCGGGTTTTGGTTCGAACCCCGGGTTTTTACCATGTGGGCCCGGGGGCAATTTTGACTTTTTGGGTAAAACTTTGGAAAAAGTCATTTTCATGCATTCAAATTAATTCATTTAGTGTTTATTGATGTAATTAAGTAATTTGTGGCTAGATACGAGAGAATTGGCGGAGTAATCGAGGGGTAAAGCTATAATTGAAACTTAAGTTGTGTTCGAGGCATTGAGGCAAGTGTTTGGTCTAACCTTAGCTTGAGGGATTAGGAGTTGAGTCTTATTTGCTACGTGATAATTGTTGAGTACGTCGTATAGGGATGGTGACGAGTATCTATACGTTGGTATCTAGCATGACCGTGAGTCTTTAAATTTTGAAGATCTTGATTTCGTTGTATCTTTCATGCCTTGGTGATGATTTCTAATTGTTGTGGAAAGTTTGTGGAAGGAATTGTAACCTTTGAACATCGAGGAGCATTGGCTCAAGTTATATTATGAATTGTGAAAGTATATGAGATGATTGAACCCTTTGTAGCATTGGCTCAAGTTATGTTATGAATTATGAAAGTATATGAGATGATTGAACCCTTTGGAGCATTGGCTCAAGTGGTAAAGTGAGTTATGAAATAAAAGTGAAAGAAAGAGAAAGAGTTATTAAATTGTCCCCTTGCCAGGATATTGTTTCTTTGTTGATTATCTCCCTTGCTGGGATGTTGAAATTATTGATGTTGTTCCCTTGCCGGAATTTAATTATTTAACTGTTGTTCCCTTGTCGTGATCTCTATTACTATTTTGTTTATTCCCTTGCCCCTTTGCTTGTGATTGTTGTTTGGGTGAGGAAGAGTGTTAAAGCACGAAGGGTGATGCCGTGCATTGTTTGCTATTGTGAGGAAAGAGTGTAAAACACGAAGGGTGATGCCGTGTCATACGATGTACCATTCCGTACCGATTTTCATTGAGTATATGGTGAGGAATGAGAGTAAAAGCACGAAGGGTGGTGTCGTGCACATCTTTATTATATGATTAATTTGGTGAGGACGAAAGTAAAAGCATGAAGGGTGATTCCGTGCATATTTTTATTATAAAATTGCTTTGGAGAGGACGAGAGTAAAAGCACGAAGGGTGATGCCGTACAAATTGTTGATTTTCTGATTCTTTGTTGATATTTGAGTTATGTGATTTCTTTCCATACTTGATGCTTTCTATTCGGAACTGTTATCTCCCCACAATATGTTTTCCCCTCCCACATTGACTGGTTATTTTCTGTATTTCTTTTCCGCTGTATATATATATTTGAACTGCACAAGTTTATTTGGTAGCCTAGTCCTAGCCCCATCACTACTTTGCCGAGGTTAGGTTAGACACTTACCGGCATATGGGGTCGGTTGTGCTGATACTACACTCTGCACTGTGTGCAGATCCAGGAGCAGCTTTCAGACAGTAGTTGGAATGCTTTCTTCAGTCCACCCGGAAACCCAAGGTAGACTGTAGGCGTCTGCAGGCCCTGGCGTCTCCCTCTATCTCTACTTCCTGTTTTATTTTCTTTTATTCAGAAACAGCATACTATTATTTCTTCAGACCTTGTATGTAGAAATCTTAGATACTTAGATAGTCTGTGACACCAGGTTTTGGGTATTTGAGGTTTTAAAAGTTGTAATAGATGTTGACTTAAGATATTTAATTGTTGACTTTTGCTTAATTATTTAAAGTTCCGTTGTTATCATGTTATCGTCTTGTGTTTGTTAAAATGAAGCAATATGGAAGCGTAGCAAGTAGTTAAGGTTTGGCTTGCCTAGCTCGCATTAGTAGGTTCCATCACGACCCCCGAGGTTGGAAAATCCGGGTCGCGACAACTAACGGGAAAAGTGTATGATCTTCCTTGGTAGTGAGGATTTGTGCAATTCTGACCATACGAGTATCCACCATCCCTTCTCATTTGGAAAAACCATGATCCCCAAAAACGCCACAATAAAAGTGAATCGGTGATGAATTTTCCAAAGGCCTTTATCTTGCCTGTTGCTCAAATCCTTTTCATGCGTTTCGAACCTAGCCGAGTGCCCGAACCTAAAGTACAAGAAGTGGAAAGAACAATACCCTTTGCTTACATGGGCCTTCTTAATATGTTTACTGAGATTCAAGAGGTTAAAGAACTTGTGTACCGAAGGAGCCCTCGGAAATATAAGCTGTTGCTTCCTCAAATCCCTGCCAAACTTAATGTACCCAGCCATCTCCTCCAAAGTAGGGGTGATCTTGTCTGAGAAACGAAAAACATTATGGACAGGGTCCCAAAAGGTTACAAAAGCCTTGATTAAATCTTCCTGCGGTTTGATTTCCAAAATGTTTATAAGGGCACCCAAATGTTTTTTCATCCAATTCTGACCGTCTTCACCTAGATCATTCCACCACATACGCAACTGCAACTAAGCCTGTTTTCTCACCATTTCTGACGAGTTCTAGGTAGTGTTCATTTGTGATGGGTCCTGGACAGTATTCATTTGTACCTATGGAGGGTTAAGGTTAGGTTTAACTTCGGTGGACCCTTTGTGTAAAACATGTTTTCCAATTTCTACAAGAAAAATCAATGGACCAAAATTCCTTCCCCTATATGCTAATTTTAGCAAAATGACCATTTTGCAAATGTGGCCCCTTCCCAATTCCAAATGAATTTTGAGGCCAGAGAGGACTACTTTATGGGAAAAATGACACTTCACCGACAGACTTGTCCATTATTTTACGAAAATAGCCCTTCGACAACTGAAGATACTCTAAGGCTATCTCGGCAAGAACAGTTTAAGACATTACCGAAGCTGGATCAACCTATTTTTGACCAAAACTCCAAACTACATTTATTTGACCATTGACTCTCTTTTTCCTCTTTTTTTTTTCAAAAATAAGGGCGAACCTTATGTAGTTTGACTATGTATCCCACATCCAGTGAGAATCAGACCTGCGTAGTTCGGTCAGTTTGGATGCATTTGAAACGGACACAGTATTGACTCTTTTGAAATGACTCTCTTTTTTCTATTTTTTTTTTGAAAAATGTTGGGACATTTTCAAATGACGGGGATTTTTCAGAACCGGGTTTTATTTCCTTCCCTACATCACTCTTAGGTTTTCTCTTGCTTTAATTTTCTCTAGCCAGTCAGCATGCAGGCCGAATCCAATAAATGTTCACATAGCACATAGGATGCATCAGGATGGTCTGTTATTTTGGGGCACACCTGTCCTAAACGGACTCAACCCCTGTGTTGAGTCACATAAGTCAAATGCGCATGATGCAAACAAGCGTTCCTACTAGGGATCCGGCATGACGCTGTGTTTTTCTAGGTTTAAATTCTGGGGTTTTGATCTAGACTTGGGTTACCCGAGCGGACAACTGGGGCCGAAGAGGGGGCGACGTATCGGGAGCACTAAAGTCTACCTGGCTTGTTACTGGCCCAACCTCATTCTAATTGGTATAATTTCTACAGAAAAAGCGGGCCACGCGAACGTGTGTACCATTTTCAAAAGACTCGGAGGGGTGGCGTGAGAAGACAGTTATATACAATTCAAACAATATTAAAGCGGTAAACAGATAGCATTTACCACAAAAGGTTCACAGAATACAGTAATATTAACAATAAATGAAGCCAAATAAAAATCCTTAAAACAAACTCGAATTCTTGAACCCTGAACCAGAGATTCTGGGTTCTTTTCCCCAGCAGAGTCGCCAGAGCTGTCACACCTCCTTTTTACTACCTCGCGAAAAGGGGATAAGGGAGTTTTTCCAATTTAAGTGACAATCGAAAAGGGATTATTTTATTTAAAAATCAAAGTCGCCACTTGGGATAGTTTATAATGTCCCAAGTCACCAGTTAAAATTCCGAATCGACGAAAGATTGACTCTGTTTTACAGTCCGCGAACACAGATATCCGGGTAAGGAATTCTGTTAACCCAAAATAAGGTGTTAGGCATTCCCGAGTTCCGTGGTTCTAGCACGATCGCTTTGATCATACTTGGCTTAATCAAATTGTTTAATTACTCATTTTTAGAACCTGTGTGCATTTGCCTTTTACCACTTTTAATTATGAAAATTATCTTAAATCTCGTCACGCATACGTGTACTCATTTGTTTGGCGCATCAAAAATCATGTCACGCGAACGTGTCCACAATTAATAAGGCTTTATTATTATTAAGAAAATTTGGCCAAAGTTGCGCGAACGCATACTCTGGTTTTGTTTTAGAAATTGCAGTCATGTCACGCGAACGTGTCCACAACCACGATATTATATTAAACGGACCTAAACAACTACGAGCATTTGTCATTTTTATAACTAGGTTATGAAATTAATACGAGGGCCATGTATAATTAACTTGTGGATAGCGCACCTCGGACTATATGAACTAAATTTAATTTAGCGGCCTATTAAAATAGTTTTATTATTAAGAAGGTTTGTTTGAAGTTGCGCGAACGCATACTCCGAATTGGTTTTTAGAATTATGATCATGTTACGTGAATGTATACGCAATTATAATTATAGATTAAATCGCGCCTAAAGGCTTTTCTACAGATGTGGCTGGCCTAATCATACTCCTGATGGCCCAATTAACGAGGATAAGAATAAGGAACAACAAAATTATTTCCAACCCCGTCTCAAAGCATACGGCATGCCAAAATTCACCCACTTTTTTGAATAACAAAACAAACGAAAAATGTATTAAATAGGTAAAGCTCATCATTCAAAATTGGTGGTATAAGTCGTTAAACAACAATATAAAGAATGAGTTCAGTGTTATCAATCCCAGTCTTTGAAACAACCAACCCAAATTGAACAGACTCCATGAAGGCCCAAGATTCCGAAACCAGGCCTTTGACAAACGAAATGCTTGTGCTCGCCCAGGAGCCTATTTAAACAAATGCGATTTTTAACTCAAATCCTGGGTCTCAAAGCCCAAGAGGCATTCAAACTCATATCCATGACCTTATTTTGTCCACTCACGAGCACGACCCAATTCGACCCATATGTACAAGTCAACATCAATTATGGATATATAGCCTTAATATGGAATTGGATCAACAAGTTCATGGCAAATTAAACAAGTGGGAATTACAGTCTTGACTACTCAACTTCAAGGTCTCAACAAGTCAAGGAGATTGAATCACACCAAACAGTGGCATAAAACCTGAGGATAACTAGATTATTAATACTTAAATCTGAATTTAAGAGCTAATGAACATTCACTCGATTCCTATCCATCCAACTTCATAAATTAACCCTATGTCTCAAACTGAGTCATGATTCTAAAGTTCAGGTACTTAATCTGATCCTTGCCTCAAAGCACCAAATCCTCAAACATGAAGCAAATAACTGAATCTTAAAATATCCATATATTAACATAATTTAAACACTACGTGGCTAAGAACATGTAGAGGAAACAAACGATAGAAGAACCATCACACGAATTCGTATAAGCCCCCTGGATCAGATTTTTAATTCTTAAAACATAAGAACTCCTCGGATTTTAATTCAAACAGCTAACAACCAAAGCAGAATCATCAATAGGAGAAAGAGACCAGAATCAACATTGTTTGATGGAAGGGATTCCCTTGCCTATTCTCTATTCACTTAATACATAGAAAGAGTTCGAGATTTCGTACCTTGAAAAGAAATACAACAAGAGAAAAGACAAAAACAAATCCCTGATTTCTAAGAAAATAACCCACAACAGACTTAAAAGGGAGCAGCTACAGCCTAATCAGCAACAACGAATTCAAACCCCAACGAGTTCCATTTTAAAAGCAAAACAGAATCAAAATGAACAAAAGACTCTCGTATGTTTCGAACTCTCAACAATAATAGATATCAAGATGAAATCGTTAAACACTCAAAATTATTTTTGCCCTTTTTAGACCAGAAAAGAAAAATAAAAGTAAAAGAGAAGCAAAATCTTTATTTGAACCTAGCTTTCTGCCTTCCAGCTCTTCTCCGAAATTTTTCTCCCATTCTTCTGAAAATATCATCCCCTTTATATAAGACCTTAGGCTTCTCGAACCTTCTCCCTTTCTCCCCAAGAAATCTCCCCAAAAACATCTTCCCCGAATTTTGAGATTTTTCTCTTCTTCTAATTAAAAAACGGACAAATGGAGGGAGTGGATCAAATTGAATCCAACGCTCCCCATTTTTCCATATATCATCCGAAAGGTAAAAATCTGAAATAAAATCAAAGAGAGCATATGAGGGAGATGGAATCTGTCAGAAACGGTTACCATATGGTAGGAGGAGAGGAAGGGGAAACGCGTGGTATAAGATTGGTGTTCACTCGCCATGGATTTTGAGTGATTTAGAGTCTGAGTGAACAGTGAGGTGTCCGTTTGGGTTCTTTGGGAATTAGGGTTCTTGCATTGTAGGTATATTTGGGTGATTGGGGTGTTGTGGGTCGTTGGATGAGAGGAAGTGAACGGGTGGGATTAAAAGAAAATTGGGCAGGACGGATTTGGGTTGGGGCGGGTCGCAGGTCCAAGAGTGTTGGGCTGACCGGCGGATGAGTGGTGATATTTGGGCTAGGAGTTTGTTTGGATTTGGACCAAATTGGTCTTCAAGATCAAATACCCACTCCCTTTCTCTCTTTTTTCAATTTTTCTTTCCCTTTTTAAAATTAATTAAAACCTAGATTAAACCCTTAGATTAAATTAATTTAAAAAATCAAGCTAATTATCTGCTAAGATATTTATAAAAGTTAATTACTATTAAACTAAAAGGGAAATCACAAATTTAAAATTAAAAGGCTAAAAATTCGAAAGTAAGCCAATTTTTGTGATTTTCATTTTTTTAATAAAGCAACTAATTTAGTAATTAACCTAAAATGTAAAATCTAAATGCAAATACGTGATATTTTTGGTATTTTTGATTTTTAATGGAAATTAAAAAAATGCAAAAAATGCAAATAATTAATAAAACTTCTACAAAAAAATCTATAAAATTGCAAATAATGGGAAAAAATTATTTTCTTGAATTTATGGGAGTAATTCATATAAGGAAAAAATCACGTGCTCACAGGGCCCATACCCAAAGTTTAAAGAAACCTCCCTAATTCATATTGAGTCTCTACAAGGTATGTGGAAGGCATCAGCAAATATGTTGATTTGAAATAGCAACGTAATAGCTTCAAAAATCATACGAGGCTACGTAATATTATTGCAACGGGATTTTGCGATTCTAAGGGAGTACGATGCAGTCTTTATCGAAAAATATCATACGAATTTTCTCCTACTTTGATCTGTCGTTACATGTTTTGTCGCAATCAACGTGTGTTAGAAGGATTGTTAAGAGAATCGTCTCAGGTATATGATCTATACGACACAAACGAAACGAGCAAATACAAGAATTTCCATAAATGATTCTATTCATAGAAATACTAGAGATGCTTATGTTCTTGATTCCCCATGTGTCATATTATTCTATCATTTGTTCATGGGTCTCAAAAAATACGTAAGTTGATAAAGTCTATTTTATGATATTAATCAGAGGCATAATGGTCTTATGGTACTCCAAAAGATTTTATTGACGCACTTCTCATGCATTGCATTCATTTACATTAACTCATGACCAGATGGCGTTATATATGTGTGTGTGTGTGTGTGTATATATATATATATATATATATATATATATATATATATATATATATATATATATATATATATATATGTGTGTGTGTGTGTGTGTGTGTGTGTGTATGTATGTATATGGGATATGGAAAAAGGTTACGGTGTTATATACGTACCACCACCTGATCAGCTGGTATATGTTGTTGATTTGCCTACAGTGGCCGAGACGATATGATGGGATGCCCTTAGAGGCTTGATGATGTTATGAACGCATATACCCATGCATGGTATGACATTTATACGCATATTCATGATATTATAATATTAAATAATTCACAGAGGTATTCAAATATATATGTTGAGTTTTTTACTCCATGTTTCTCTCATGTCTATTGTTTACTGATTTTTATTCCTTACATACTTGGTACATTATTTGTACTGACGTCCCTTTTGCCCGGGGACGCTACATTTCATGCCCCCAAGTCCTTATAGACAGGTTAAGAGTCCTTTAAGTAGGCTATCAGCTCAGCAGAAGGTGTTGGTGCACTCCATTTGCTCTAGAGTTGCTTATTTGGTCAGTATGCTTAGTACATATATTATTTGGTATGGCGAGGCCTGTCCCAACCTTTACAATATTATGTACTCTTAGAGGCTTGTAGACAGATGTCATGTATACGGATACTTGTATGGCCTGGTCGGCCTATGTTTTGAGTTTACAAACAATCATGTTGGCCTTATAGGCCCGTATGTCATATGTATAAGCTTTTATATCAGGTTGGGTCGTGTTATGTTAAGTGTTCCCTCATGTTTTATTCTTGTTGTCTCATGACGCCCCTTATAGCCTACTTACCCATGATGATGTAATAAGAAAGGTACGTTACATTGGTGCTCGGTTGAGTAAAGTACTGGGTGCCCATCGCGGCCCATTAGTTTGGGTCGTGACAAAATCCAATGAAGGGCAAAGGTGAAACCAGTGGCCAGAAGAATAACGACAACATAACTGCCATAGTGCAAAACAATGATAATGTTGTTCTTTTCGTAAATGAGTAAGAATAATGCATGCACTTGGCAGATCCAGAGTTGGAATGGGTGGTTGATACATTGGCATCTTACCATGCCACACCAGTAAGAGATCTTTTTTGCAGATATGTAGCAAGTGATTTTGGCACTATGAGAATGGGTAACACAAGTTACTTAAAGATAGCGGGGATCTGTGAATTTATATCAAGACAATTGTTGGATGCACATTGGTTCTAAAGTGGAGACTATTTTGCAAATCAAAAGTGGAGACTCACCAAGGGATCATTGGGGATTGCAACGGGGGTTGCTCGTGGCATATTATACAGGACAAATGCAGAAATATGCCGATTTGTGGCACAAAAGAATGGGTCATATGAGCGAGAAGGGATTGCATATTCTTGCCAGGAAATCACTCATATCTTATGCCAAAGGTACAATGGTAAAACCTTATGACTATTTTTTATTTGGTAAGCATCATAGAGTCTTATTTCAAACATCGGCTAAAAGAAAATTGAATATACTTGGTTTAGAGTATGCTGATGTTTGAGGTCCAATGGAAATTGAATCGATGGGTGGTAACAAATATTTTGTTACTTTTATTGATGATGTTTCACGAAAATTATGGGTTTATATTTTTAAAACCAAAGATCGGGTGTTTCAAGTTTTCCTAAGGTTTTATGCTCTGGTGGAAAGGGAGACAGGACAAAAGCTAAAGCGTCTCCAACGTGACAATGGAAGTAAGTACACTTCAAGGGAATTTGAAGAGTATTGTTCGAACCATAGGATCTGACATGAAAATGCAGTTCCTGGAACCCCACAACACAATGTTGTAGCTGAGAGAATGAACCGCACCATTGTTGAGAAGGTGAGAAGCATGCTCAGAATGGATAAACTACCTAAGTCATTCTGGGTGAAGCAGTTCAGATAGCTTGTTACCTGATCAATAGGAGTCCATCAATTCTATTGGAGTTTGACATCCTAGAGAGAGTTTGGATCAGTATGGAGGTGTACAATCACATCTAGAGAGGTTCGGTTATTGAGCTTTTGCACATGTACCAAAGGAGCAGAGGACAAGGCTAGAGGATATATTCGTTACTTACATATTCATTGGTTATGGAGATAAATAGTTTGAGTATAGATGGTGGGATCCTATAAAAAGAAGGCCATTAGAAGCAGAGATGTAATCTTCTGAGAATGTGAAGTTGGAGTTGTAGATGATCAGTTAGAGAAGGCCAAGAATGGCATAATCCCTAACCTTGTTACCATTCCTTCTACTTCTAACAATCTCACAAGTGCAAAAAGTAGGACTAATGAGGTTACTGAGTAGGGAGAGCAACATGGTGAGGTTATTGAGAAGGGGGAGTATTTTGATGATGATGTCGAGTAAGTGGAGTATCCAATCAGGAAGAACTCAACCTCTAAGGAGTACAAAGAGGCCAAGGGTAGAGTCATGCAGGTACCCTTCCATAGAATATGTCTTCGTCAGTAATGAGGGGGAGCCAGAAAGTCTTAAGGAGGTGTTGTCCCATCCAGAAAAGAACCAGCGGATGAAAACCATGAAAGAAAAGATGGAATCTCTGTAGAAAAATGGCATGTACCAACTGGTTGAACTTCCTAAGGGTAAAAGACCATTCAAATGCAAATGGGTCTTTAAACTCAAGAAAGATAGAAATGGCAAGTTGGTCAGATACAAAGCTCGATTAGTGGTAAAAGGCTTCAAATGTAAGAAAGGTATTGATTTTGATGAAATTTTCTCACCTGTTGTCAAAATGACTTCTATTCGAACAATCTTGAGCTTAACAGCTAGCCTAGATCTTGAAGTGGAGCAGTTGGGAAAACTGCATTTCCTCATGGAGATTTGGAAGATGAGACTTATATGGAGCAGCCAGAAGGATTTGAAGTAGCTAAAAGGAAACACATGGTGTGAAAACTTAATAAGAGTCTTTATGGTTTGAAGCAGACACCAAGGCAGTGGTATAAGAAGTTTGACTCATTCATAAAAAGTCAAACTTACATAAAGACATATTATGATCCATGTGTATACTTCAAAAGATTTTTTAACAACAATTTTATTATTTTGTTATTGTATGTGGATGATATGTTAATTGTAGGAAAAAAACAAAGAGTTGATAGAAAAGTTGGAGGGAGATTTATCCAAATCATTTGATATAAAGGACTTGGGCCCAGTACAACAAATTCTGGGTATGAAGATAGTTCGAGAGTGAACAAGCAGAAAGTTGTGGCTGTCTCAGGAGTACATTGAACATGTACTGGAACGCTTCAACATGAAGAATACTAAGCCAGTCAGCATGCCTCTTGCTAATCATCTAAAGTTAAGCAAGAAGATGTGTCCTACAATAATGGAGGAAAAAAGAGCATGACCAAAGTTCCTTATTCCTCTGCCATCAGAAGTTTGATGTATTCAATGGTATGCACTAGACCTGATATTGCTCATGCAGTTGGTGTTGTCAGCAGGTTTCTTGAAAATCCTGAAAAAGAACACTAGGAATCAGCCAAGTGGATACTCAGGTACCTGAGAGATACCGCGGGAGATTGTTTGTGCTTTGGAGGATATAATCCAATCTTGAAGGCCTATACAGATGTTGATATGGCAGGTGCTATTGATAACAGAAAATCCACTACCGAATATTTGTTTACATTTCAGAGGGAGTTATATCATGGCAGCTAGGGTTGCAAAAGTATGTCGCATTCTCTACAACTGAAGCATAGTATATTGCCGCTACTGAAGCTGTCAAGGAGATGATACGGTTGAAACAGTTCCTTCAAGAGCTTGGATTGCATCAGAAGGAGTATGTCGTCTATTGTGACAGTCAAAGTGCAATAGATCTTAGCAAGAACTCCATGTACCATGCAAGAACCAAACACATCGACATGAGATATCACTGAATTTGAGAAATGGTAAAGATTTAACCTCTAAAAGTCTTGAAGATTTTTACAAGTGAGAATCCAAAATAAAGGTAGGAGGATGCAGCCTAGTCCACTAATCCAACAATTTATGTGGCTCGACGGTCGCAGTTGGTCTAGGCTCTAGTATAGCCGCTGCAACTGGCTGAGCCTCGCCCACAGGTAGCACTACTGGGCATTTATTATAGGCAACAACGTGCCATGGATCTTGAGCGGTAGGGGTATGTGCTCTCCTTCCCGCCTGAGATGTGGTTGGGTCTAGTGGAAATAAACCAGCCTACGTCATAGAGTCCATGAACCATAGCATATGGCCCATGACCTCTTGAAATCCTGGTCGGACATGAAATCTGTCGGGCCGACCCAGCTACAGAAGCCTCACTGTGCTCGTCAATGATAGGATCCTCCACTAGATATGCTGGTGGTACAACAAGAGCAACTCTAGGATGCCCTCGTCCTCTAGCAGGAGCTAGTGTCAGATTCATTATGACTTATTTGATTTGCAAATCTACAAATTGTCAAATATGGTAGCACTCAACACTGTAAAGAGAGAGCTTCGGCTCTCATTTTTACACACCAACAAAGAGACAAAGAAAGAGTGAGGCATCACAGACAGGGTATAAGAAAATAGTCTGTGAGAAAAAAAGAAAGTGAGCGATATTATAGTGAGGTGGGACTATCAAAAAATGGTTATTTCTTTTGAGTGTAGTAGTGGTCTTTGGAGTATTTTACTCGGACCTACAAAGTGTAAAATTTCTTGTTATATTGATATTAGTTGCTTCTCTCGGGGCCATGGTTTTTCCCTTATTCAATAGGGTTTTCCACGTAAAAATCTTGGTGTCGTTGTCACTATTTTATTCTTGTTAATTACACTATCTCAGTGCTACGTTATTATTCCGCTTTTATTATCGTGAATATTATTTTTGTGGGGGTTTATTACCAACAACTAGGGGTGTCAATGGATATTTAAAAACCAATTAAACCGATCGAACCGTACCGTACTGAACTGATTTTTAGGTTTCTTTTAATAAAATCGTAGATTTTTACATAAATCTATAATCGTACTGATAATTAGGGTAGGTTTTTTATTTTATAAAAATAAACCAAAAAAATACCGAATCGTACCAACTAAATTTACATTTGAAAAATACATTTATATATAAAGTAAAAAATTAATAAAATATTAAATTTTCCTTGGGTTTTGGAATTATGAAAACAATTACAAGCCAACAAGTAATAATCGCAAAACATAATTCTCAAACCTATTATGCTACTCCCGTTGAAATTAAATTATTTCCAGCTTATTCACTAGCAAGACACAATGTATTATAGTGGTTATGAGTAGAAAACTACAATGTATTGGTTATGTTTCCTTTCGTATGATTTAAATTTATCTTTTTGAATGTTTAATCTTCTATAGACTTTATTCTTGAGTCCCAGTCCCAGCTTGGTTATTATCTTTCAACTCGTGTGATTTATATTTTCTTTATATTAATTTGTTTAGTTTTTTTTACGTTGTTGTAGAGTAGTTGAGGGATCTATGCTCTAGCCATCTTTTATATTTCTTAATTTATCACTCTTTAAAATGTAAAATATCTAGAGAGTTTTGCTAAGTCCTATAAAAGTATGTATGTTATTGTATTCTACTTCCACTAGTGATTTTTACATGATATTTAAAAAAATACCGAAAATTAACCGAATCGAACCAATACCGAAGAGGAACCGATATAACTGGGACGGTTTCGAAAAGTCTAATTTTGGTTATACATAATAGAATAACCAAAAAATTGGTATGATATAAAATTTACAAAATAACCGGCCGAACCGAACCATTGACATCCCTACCAACAACTATGGTATGTCTTGTCAAATCACCTCCCAAATACTTTTTTGGTCTTACTCTACTTCTTCTTAGACGTACAATTGTCAACCCCTCACACGTACTCACCGAGAAAGAGAGTTCTCAAAATGTTTTAGAAATTTGAAAAATCAAATTGCAGAATAACATAATGGCAACCAATAGGGGCTGATCAACAATGAAGTCTTCTAGATAATGTGATTAGTTAATTAAGAATTATAATTTGATTGAAAACAATATTTTCCCAATGATTTCATCCGGCTAATATATCTAGGTGATCGATTATATTCAGCATGATACATTATACATGGTGGAAAAAAGATAAGTGTTAATAATATATAAAAGTAGAAAAGAATATAAAATTTCTTAAAATATTGAATAAAATAAGACAAAGTTTAGTAACTAGAAGGTAGTTTGACTTTGACGTATTATTAGTTGACACTGTTAGATATTTTAATGGGGGTTGTTTTCTGACCTAGCTAGTAAAAAATTAATAAGAATACGATCATTGAGATCTAGCTTTTTTAATTTTAAGTTCACTAGTTAAACAAAAAAAGATCACTAGCCTTTTTTTACTCATTTACGTGAAAGAAATAGAAAATTTTGAAGACAGTTGGTAATGCTTTTGGTTAGCAAGGGACAAAGCAAATAAAACAAAGGACCATAAATATGAAAGACTTCTGCATCTATTTGACTTTAGCTGACTCACGGCCACTAGCAGACCAAATTATGAATTCCACAAAAAAAAAAATATTTTTTTAGTTTTTTTTTATAACTGCGGTGGTCAGCTTAATTATTTCGATTACTTTATTAAATATCTATTATCTTCCACAAGTCGAACATGAATGCTGAATTCCACAACTCTGCAATTTGTGTTCACTCATAAACAAGATAGTCTTCTTGTTCCATTAAACCCATTTTTGTCTGTTAATAACCTATAAGTACTATTTGCAATTTAATTACATTCACACAAATGAAAAGGTTGCTGACTTGCTGTTGTATGCATTAATTTAGTGAATGTGAAATATGAACAGGAAGAAAACATAGTGGCATATATTGAAAAATTGTATATACATCTATCACCTGTTGGAGTATGCTTACTTTTTTAAATAAAATTTCCACTTATTCTCATACTAGACGTCAGAAAAAAAAAAAAAAAAAAGGAAATAGCTTGGACAATATGACTATATACATTTTTGTTTCTTCGCCAGTAAAGATTGTAGTGGATAGTACCTCTCAATCCTTAACCTAATATTTTGGTTGGAGTCATCTTTGATAAGAACTTTTTGATGTGAGTTTGAATTAATCGAGTTCTAAAATGAATACTAAACACTGATTGGGAAACATAAAAAATATATTTTTCTTCTGTAGCATTTCTAGAAGTTATTACTTAGACGAAATATATAAAGACCCTATTAAACTTGTCCAAAAAATAGATTTGAATACTTAAATTAAACATATATTCTCTTCCCCCTCCCCTTCCCTCCCCCCCCCCCCAAAAAAAAAAAACTCTTATTCGGAGTGAATTAAATGCCACCCTAGAGGCTGACATGAAAGAAAAGGGAAAATAAAATAAAATAAAAGCGCGTAAAATTTAAAAAAAAAAATCGGCCCGCTGATAATTTTTAACCCACCATCCTTCTTTCTCTTCCCTCCCCCCCTCCCTTCGTCCTTCTTCTCCATCCCATCCCCACCCCCACCCCCACCCCCACCCCCCAATGCTTCTTTCTTCTTCTTTTTTTTAAAAAAATTCAATGAGCTTTTTTTTTTGTTCTGAAAATTAAGAAATTAATTTAACATTTTTGTCGTATTTTCTCTGTTGCGGTAAATTGAAAAGAAAAAATCATAGAGGATGTTAAAGATTGAAATAAAAAATTGAAAATAATTAATATGATAAGATAACGAAACAAAAAAAGAGGAGAGTAAATTAAGATCGAAGGGATTTAAATTTATAGTGTATCTATGGATGTGAAAAAAAATATAATTAAGAGGAATTTAATAATTAATTAGAGATTTATTAGTGTATTAAATAATGAGTAAGGAAAAAAATGTGAATAGACAAAAAGAAACGAAAATTTTAAAAAATCAAAATTTGGATAATTTTTGACGTGCCTCTAACGTGGCGCTGATATGGCATTAATGTGGCGCTGATATGGCAATGATGTGGTGCGTGTGTAATGCATATCACATTGTGAGACTGGTATTATAGTGTTAGGGTGTTATTTAATTCACTCCGAACAAGAATATGGGGTAGATAAAAGAACACCCATTTAGTTTAAGTATTCAAACCTATTTTTTGAATAAATTTAATGGAGTCTTTATGTATTTTACCTATTACTTATCATATTTAATTTTAGTTGAACTTTCTATTATGCTAGCAACCACTTAAATAATATAACGTTATGTCCTATAGCATGTAGCAGTATGCATCGTTGACATTCTGCGAATCTATTTGTCTTTAGTAAATCTCCATGAATCTTATTGAATTATTTTATGACAATAAGTTAAAGAAAATTCTTGAACATTGAGTGGACTACATGTTTAATTAGCATATGAATCGACATCGACATTTAAAAAACAAATATCAACTTTTTTTCTCTTCCTTTTCTTATTATTCCTACGTTCCTCACCATATATTTTTTCTTTACCTTCATCACATATTCAAAATTATATTCTTCACTGTCACCAAACTTTAGTAGTAACAATTTTTCTTTTCGGTACTTGTAACTAGAGTTGTTTTCTCCTCTCTTAATTAATATTACTGATTTCAATAAATCAAAATTTTGCAACACCTTGAAGTAACTCAAAAGAAAAAACTATCGTGACCTTTGCTCAAGGGTTTAAATCATCATCAGCCCCTATGTTCTTACTACGTACTCAGGGGCGGAGTTAGAGGTGGCCGGAAGGACTTCCTTCGCTCGAAATTACATTGTGTATATAAAGTTAATTTTTTTATGTATATATATTAAATATTGAATTCCCTTAGTTTCTTCATATATATTTTTTTGTTTCTTTGAATTCTATTTGTGAAAATCCTGCTTCTACCATTGAATGTACTAAGCAATAAAAAAAAACTAGGGCTAAATTTAAGAATATCATGGTTGATCTCTTTACTGTGCTGCACCGTAAATTTAAGATTACTATTTACTCCTAGGTTTGGGCATATATCGGGTTAAATCGATAGCTCGAACTGAAAAAAAGGTATTATCACATTTAGAAGTCATTAACCTCACAGCCTCTCGGGCACAACAGTAGAAATTAGGGAACTCAGTCCAAGCAGCCCACACATTTAGATCTGGAGTGATAAAACCAGTTTTAAACATTTAAACAGGTAAAACATGACTGAGGATATGCTTTCCACAAGTAAAGTAAGGAGAAATAGTAAAAATGCCCCTAAGGGTCTTAACAGATCGGCACAAGGCCCCAAACATGGCATACAGCCCATAATACAGTATAAATGACTAAAGTACGGAATAATATAAGATTCCAAATTGAATACGCTGCTTAATAGTCGCTACGGGATGGATCAAGTCACGATCCCTATCGGTGCACGCCCACATGCTCGTCACCTAGCATGTGTGTCACCGCATTTATCAAAACAAGTCAAATATCGGGGTTTTGTACCCTCAGTTCCAGATTTACAATGGTTACTTACCTCAAACCGGTGAAAATACTACTCTGCGACGCCTTTTCCCCTCGATTCGGCCTCCACTCACGTTGTATCTATCCAAAATCAGAATCACGGTGTCAAAATATGCTAAGGGAACGAAGCCCAAGCGAGAACAATCAAATACTACCAAAAATCCCGAAATTGTCCAAACTCGACCCCCGGGCCCACGTCTCAAAAGTCGATAAAATCATATCAACGGAATCCTTATCCTCCCACGAGTCCATACATACCAAAAACACTAAAATTGAAGTCCAAATGACCCCTCAAATTCTCATTTTAAAGTCTCTTAATCTCGAGCCCTAATTCCTCGATTTTTGGCTTAGATTCCATGATTTATTAAGTAGATTTCACAATAGAATCGAGTTTTAAGTCCAAAATTCTTACCTCCAAGTTATTCCCCTTAAATCCCTCTTCAATCTCCTTCAAAAAGCTCTAAATACGACCAAAAATGGAAAACATAAACCCCACATTTTCAGACAAGACAACTATTTAAACCTTCTGCCCATGCCTGATATCCTTCTTCACAAACGCGGTCAAAGCCTCGCGTTCGCGAAGCACAAAATAACCTTGACCAAATTCCTCTTTTACGATAGTGACCACCTTATCGCGAACGCGATGCTTTACTCAGACAGACCTTTGCGATCGCGTTCCACCTATCGCGAACGCGATGAATTAAACTCCCCTAAAGCTCAGCACCCATTTATTCTACGCGAACGCAACATCACTCCTGCGAACGCGATGCACAGATGCCCAACACTTTGCGAACGCGGATCATTCCTCGCGAACGCGAAGGCTAAATTCCAGCTTTCCTCAACTGACCCTTCGCGAACGCGAAGGTCATTTTTCTGCAGTACTGACCTGCAATTTCCTGCAAGTTCCAACTTCATGGAATGGCCCAATTGACTACCCGAAACTCACCCGAGGACCCAGGTACCTCAACCAAAGGCACTAACATATCCGAAAATCTTATTCAAACTTGTACCAATCTTCAAAACACCTCAAACATCATCAAATCAACAAAACACATCGGATTCGAGCCTAAGTTTCCAAAATCTTCTGAATTCCGCTTTTGTTCAAAACCCCAACCAAACCATGTCCGAATAACCTGAAATTTGCACACACATCCCAAATGACACAATAGAACTACTGCAACTCTCAGAATTCCATTCCGACCCCTATATCAAAATCTCGCCTACCAACCGGGAATCGCCAAAAATTCACTTTCGCCAATTCAAGCCTAAATCTACTCCGGACCTTCAAAACTCATTCCGATCATGATCCTAAGTCCCAAATCACCTCCTGATGCTAACCGAACCATCGGAACTCACATTTGATCCCTCTAACACATAAGTCAATATCCGGTTGACTTTTCTAACTTAACCTTCCTCAAAAGAGACTAAGTGTCTCAACCTTACCAAATCCTTTCCGAACCCTAACCAATCAACACGATCACATATAGAACCATTATAAAAAGCAATAATAAGTAGAAATGGGGGAAATGTAGCGGTAACTCATGAGATGATTGGCCGGGTCGTCACATCCTCCCCAACTTAAACAAACGTTCGTCCTCGAACGAGTCAAGAAACATACATGAAGCCTCAAACAGGTGAGGATATCTGCTCCGCATCTCCCGCTCGGTATCCTAGGTAGCCTCCTCCACGGGCTAACCTCTCCACTGCACTTTCATTGAAGCTATATCCTTTGACCTCAACTTTCAAACAAACCCAAAATAGCTACTGGTTCCACATCATAATTCAAATCATCATCTAACTGAACCGTGCTGAAATCCAAAATATGAGACAGATCCCCAATATACTTCCAGAGCATAGAAACATGAAACACCGGGTGCACACTCGACAAGCTGGGTGGCAAAGTAAGCTCATAAGCCACCTCCCCAATCCTCCGAAGTACGTTAAAAGGCCCAATGAACCGAGGATTCAATTTCCCTTTCTTCCCAAATCTCATAACACCCTTCATGGGTGAAACCTTCAACAGAACCTTCTCACCAACCATGTAGGACACATCCCAAACCTTCCTATCAGCATAGCTCTTCTGTCTCGACTGCGCTGTACGAAGACTCTCCTGAATCACCTTCACCTTTTCTAAAGCATCCTGCACCAAATCTGTCCCAATAGCCTAGCCTCACCGGGATCGAACCAAACAACTAGAGATCTATACCGCCTCCCATACAAAGCATCATACGGAGCCATCTGAATACTCGATTGGTAGCTGTTGTTATAAGCAAACTCTGCAAGCGGTAGAAACTGATCTCAAGACCCTCCGAAATCAATGACACAAGCATGCAACATGTCCTCCATTATATGAATGGTGCGCTCGGACTGCCCGTCCGTTTGAGGGTGAAAAGTTATGCTCAACTCAACCTAAGTACCCAACTCTCGCTGCACATACCTCCAAAACTACAAAGTAAACAGAGTGCCCCTATCTGAAATGCTGGAAACTGGGACACCATGCAATCGAATAATCTCCCGGATATAGATCTCTACCAACCGCTCTGAAGAATAGGTAGGACATATAGGAATGAAGTGCGCAGACTTGGTCAGCCGATCCACAATCACCTAAATAGCATCGAACTTCCTCAAAGTCTGTGGAAGTCCAACAACAAAGTCCATAGTGATCCTCTCCCACTTCCACTCGGGAATATCCATCTACTGAAGCAAGCCACCCAGTCTCTGATGCTCATATTTCACCTGTTGACAATTGAGACACCGAGCTACAAACCCCACAATGTCTTTCTTCTTTCTTCTCCACCAATAATGTTGCCTCAAATCCTGATACATCTTCGCAGCACCCGGATGAATGGAATACCGCGAGTTGTGGGCCTCCTCCAGAATCAACTCCCAAAGCCCATCCACATTGGGCACACAAATCCGGCCCTGCATCCTCAACACCCCATCATCACCAATAGTCACATCTCTGGCATCATCGTGCTGAACTCTGTCCTTAAGGACAAGCAAATGCGGATCATCATACTGGTGCTCTCTAATGCGATCATATAAGGAAGACCGAGAAACTACGAAATCCAATACTCGACTGGGCTCTGAAACATCTAACCTCATGAACCGATTGGCCAAGGCCTGAACATCAACTACAAGAGGTCTCTCCCCAGCTGTAATATATGCCAAACTACCCATACTCACCGCCTTTCAGCTCAAAGCATCGGCCACCATATTGGCTTTCCACAGATGGTACATTATAGTGATATCATAATCCTTAAGCAACTCCAACCACCTCCACTGCCTCAAATTGAGATCCTTCTATTTGAACAAGTGCTGGATGCTACGATGATCAGTAAACACCTCATAAGACACACCATAAAAGTAATGCCTCCAAATCATCAACGCGTGAACTATGGCAGCCAACTCCAAATCATGAACGGAGTAGTTCTTCTCATGGGGATTCAATTGACGAGAAGCATAAGCAATAACTCTACCCTCCTACATCAAAACACAACCAATACCCACTCTCGAAGCATCACAATACACGATGTATGAACCTGAAGCTGATAGCAAAACTAACACTGGAGCTATGGTCAAAGCTGTCTTGAGCTTCTAAAAGCTCTCCTCACACTCGTCCAACCGTACAAATGAAGCACCCTTCTAAGTCAACTTGATCAAGAGCGATGCGATAGATGAGAATCCCTGAACAAACCGACGATAATAGCCTGCCAAAACCAAGAAAGCTGCAAATCTCTATGGCTGAAGACGGTCTGGGCCAACTCTGAACTGCCTCTGTCTTCTTCGAATCAACTTGAATACCTTCGCTGGACACCACATGCCCTAAGAAGGCCACTGAACTGAGCCAAAACTCACACTTGGAGAATTTTGCATAAAGATTCTCCTCCCTCAATCTCTCCAACACGACTCTCAAATGCTCTATGTGCTCCTCTTGACTACGCGAATACACAAGAATATCATCAATGAAGACTATGACAAACGAATCAAGATAAGGTCGGAACATGCTGTTCATCAAATGCATGAACACTGCTGGGGCATTGGTCAACCCAAAAGGCATCACTAAGAACTCATAATGACCATATCAGGTCCTAAAAGCTATCTTAAGAATATCCGAGTCCCTGCTCTTCAACTGATAATAACCTGAACAGAGATAAATCTTGGAGAACACTCTCGCTCCCTGAAGCTGGTCGAATAAATCATCAATGTGAGGTAAAAGATATTTGTTCTTAATTGTTACTTTGTTCAATTGCCTATAATCAATGCACATCCTCATAGTGCCATCCTTCTTCTTCACAAATAGAACTGGTGCACCCCAGGGTGACACACTAGGCCGAATGAACCCCTTGTCAAGGAGTTCCTAAAGCTGCTTTTTTAACTCTTTCAATTCCGTTGGTGCCATACGATACAGCGGAATAGAAATGGGCTGAGTGCCCGGCACCAGGTCAATACCAAATCAATATCCATGTCCGGTGGCATGATCGGTAGGCCTGCAAGAAACACATCGGGAAAATCCCTCACAACTGGGACAGAATCAATACTGGAGTCTTAGCTCCGACATCTCTCACAAAGGCTAGATACGAAAGACATCCCTTCCTAACCATACGTTGGGCCTTCAAGAATGAGATTACTCTACTGGGAACATAATCAGTCAAATCTCGCTACTCAATTCATGGCACACCCGGTATAGCCAATGTGACTGTCTTGGCATGACAGTCTAGAATAGCACAACATGGAGATAACCAGTCCATGCCCAAAATGATATCAAAATCCACCATACACAGTAATAAAAGATCCACTCGGGTCTCCAGACCCCCAATGTCACCACACACGACCGGTACACACGGTCTACAACAATAGTATCGACAATTGGAGTAAATACATGAACATGTGAAACAAGAGACTCACGGGGCGTATCCAGATATCGAGCAAAGTATGATGACACATAAGAAAAGGTGGAGCCGAGATCAAATAATACAGGCATCTCTGTGGCAGACTAATACAATACCTGAAATCGCGGCATCTGAAGCAGCAGTATCTGGTCTACTTGGGAGGGCATAGAAACGAGCCTGACCACCACATGATCGACCTCCCCCTATAGGGAGACCTTTAGCTGACTAACCTCCACCCCTAGCTGGCTGGGCGGGTGGTGAAGTAACCGGAGCAGAAGTCAAGGGCTGACCCCTCTGCTGAGACTGACCATCATGAAGATGAGGACACTGCCTCCTCATATTCCCAAACTCTCCACACTCATAACAACTCCCCGGTGCTGGAGATGGGGACTGAATGGAACCCCTGGCACCAGAATAACCAGTAGAAGGACCTAGCATGGAAGAACACTGCATTGATGGAGCACAGGACGAACTCTGGGCTGGAAGGGCACTAAGTGATGAGTGGCCCTGATGAGAATTGTGCGAATCATGACCCGATGATGCCCCACGATAACCTGGGTGAGCTGAATGAGCCTGCCTGAAAGGACGGCCTCTGCCCTGTTGGAACTGACCCCTCGAAGGAGCACTGCTAAAGCTACCAGATCCTCGAGTCCTCTTAGACTCCCTCTCCTCTTGTTTTTGGCGGCAAACCGACTCAATCTTACGGGTGATGTCAATAACCTCCTCGAAGGTGGCACCTGTCACCCTCTCCCTAGTCATGAGAATCTGAAGCTGATATGTGGGGCCATCAACAAACCTCCTAATCCTCTCTCGATCTTTGGGAACCAACCAAACCACATGACAGGCTAACTCGGAGAACCACATCTCATACTACGTCATAGTCATCTCTCCCTGACGCAACTGCTCAAACTGCTTGCGCAACTCCTGTCAGCGAGATTGTGGCACATACTTCTCCATAAAGAGAACAGAGAACTGCTGCCAGGTAAGGGGCGCTACACCAACAGTCCTATGCCTCTCATACACCTCCCACCAAATGAAGGCAGCCCTAGAAAACTAAAAGGTAGTGAATGCTACACTACTGGTCTCTAGAATCCCCGCTGTATGAATCATCCTCTGGCAGTTATCTAAGAAACCCTGGGCATCCTCTCCCTCTGCACCACTGAAGGTCGGAGGCTGAAGTCTACTAAACCTCTCTAGTCGAAGTTGTTCGTCGTCCGGCATAACTGGTACCATATACTCTTGAGCTGGTGCAACCGACTGGGCTGGAGGTGCCCCCAGTGTCTGGAGTCCCTGCACAACCTACTCAGGTATGCGAGCAATAGGAGTCTTGGTGCCTTCCCCGACCTGAGAAGTAGCTGCGACCGTAGTAACTGAGACCGCCGGAGCCAAACTGGTACACACTGATAAGATCTGAGCCAAAGCCTCCTGAAGGCCTGGAATCATAATAGGCACAGTCGGGGCCTGAGCTGGTACTGCTGTAGCGTCCACAACTGGGACCTGATCCTAAACTGGGGCAACTGGTGGATCTGCAGGTGCTGCCCTAGCTGCTCTGCCCCTACCACGGCCTCGTCCACGTCCTCAGCCTCTAGTGGCCCTAGATGGTGGTACTAGCGGTCGTCCATCCTGTACGGTAACATGTGTCCTCACCATCTGTAAGAGAATGAAATAACATAAGTTTAGTATTAGGATCAACAGATTTGCACGACAAGAATTTCAAGAATATGAAGTTTTTCCTAAAGGTTCTGCATCCTCTCGAGAATAAACACAGATGTCTCCGTACCGATCTGCGAGACTCTACTAAACCAGCTCATGATTCGTGAGACCTATGTAACCTAGGCTTTGATACAAACTTGTCACGACCCCAAATACTGATCATGATGGCGCCTATCACATTACTAGGCAAGCCAACTTAATCATCTAATTACAACCCTTTTTCCTTACAGTAAGTCATTTTCTAACACAGGTTTTAAATACCAATTTTTTATAATAAGCGTTTAAAACACAAATACATATGCGGAAGTCAAATAAAAATGAAAACTACAAAGCCCCAAATATCTGGTGTCACGAGTCTAGAGCCTCTAATACATGACTGAATGTCTAATACATCATAAGTCTAGAAAATGCGGAAAAGAACACGATAGGGAGGAGAAAATAGGGCTACGGACGCCATGAAGCTTCCTTGCAATCTCCGTCAAACACTAGATCAGTTGAGGACCTTCACTCGGTCGCTCGGGCACCTGGATTTGCACACAAGGTGCAGGGAGTAACATGAGTACGCCAACTCAGTAAGTAACTAAAGTAAATAAGGACTGAAAGTAGTGACGAGCAGTTAAAAATCATATAACTGAGTAAATAACAGGATAACAAGTCAACTTCACAGTTTAAAACCAGTTTCGTTGTAAAATCATCAATTTTAGTTTAAACACTTGAAATCATATACTTAGCAATTTTTCCAACAGAGGTTTATTTTAAAAGAAGAGTGAAATCCTTAAAATATCATAACTGGGCCCCTCGGGCAAGGTATCACTCAGCATATGGCCTCTCGGGCAGCCTCTCAGTCACTCGTGACTCAACTCTCGTCACACAGCACTCACTCTCAGCACTCAGGCTCATTAATATCTCATAGTAATAGAAAGCATAGTAACCGCTGCGGCGTGCAGCCTGATCCGTAATTTATAGTCGACTACGTTCACTAGGGGTGTACAGACTCCGGAGGGGCTCCTACAGCCCAAGCGTCATATCGCTGCGGCGTGCAGCCCGATCCATAACTCACACATATATAAATATCCTCACCATTAGGTTATCAACCTCTCTTAATCATTAACCTTACAGCCTCTCGGGCACAACAGTAGAAATTAGGGAACTCAGTCCAAGCAGTCCACACATTTAGAAGTGGAGTGATAAAACCAGTTTTAAACATTTAAACAGGTAAAACATGACAGAGGATATGCTTTCAACAAGTAAAGTAAGGAAAAATAGTAAAAATGCCCCTAAGGGTCTTAACAGGTCGGCACAAGGCCCCAAACATGGCATACAGCCCATAATACAGTATAAATGACTAAAGTACTGAATAATATAAGATTCAAAATTGAATACGCTACTTAATAGTCACTACGGGATGGATCAAGTCACGATCCCTATCGGTGCATGCCCACATGCTCGTCACCTAGCATGTGTGTCACCGCATTTATCGAAACAAGTCAAATATCGGGGTTTTGTACCCTCAGTTCCAGATTTACAATGGTTACTTACCTCAAACCGGTGAAAATACTACTCCGCGATGCCTTTGCCCCTCGATTCAGCCTCCACTCGCGTCGTATCTATCCAAAGTCAGAATCACGGCGTCAAAATATGCTAAGGGAGTGAAGCCCAAGCAAGAACAATCAAATACTACCAAAAATCCCGAAATTGGCCAAACTCGACCCCCGGGCCCAAGTCTCGAAACTCGATAAAAATCACATCAACGGAATCCTTATCCTCCCACGAGTCCATACATACCAAAAACACTAAAATCGAAGTCCAAATGACCCCTCAAATTCTCATTTTAAAGTCTCTTAATCTCACGCCCTAATTCCTCGATTTTTGGCTTAGATTCCATGATTTATTAAGTAGATTTCACAATAGAATTGAGTTTTAAGTCCAAAATTCTTACCTCCAAGTGATTACCCTTAAATCCCTCTTCAATCTCCTTCAAAAAGCTCTAAAAACGACCAAAAATGGAAAAAAACAAACCCCACATTCGCGGACAAGACGACTATTTAAACTTCTGCCCAGGCCTGATATCCTTCTTCGCAAACGCGGTCAAAGCCTTGCGTTCGCGAAGCACAAAATAACCTTGACCAAATTCCTCTTTCACGATCGCGTTCCACCTATCGTGAACGCGAATTAAACTCCCCTAAAGCTCAGCCGCCCATTTCTTCTACGCGAACGCAACATCACTCCCGCAGACGCGATGCATAGATGACTAGCCCTTCGCGAACGCGGATCCTTCCTCGCGAACGTGAAGGCTAAATTCCAGATTTACTCAACTGAACCTTCGCAAACGCGAGGACCCTCTCGCAAACCTGAAGGTCATTTTTTTTGCAGCACTGACCTGCAATTTTCGGCAGGTTTTAACTTCATGGAATGGCCCGATTGACCACCCGAAACTCAGCCGAGACCCCCGGAACCTCAACCAAAGGCACCAACATATCCCAAAACCTTATTCAAACTTCTACCAATCTTCAAAATACCTCAAACAACATCAAATCAACCAAAACACATCGGATTCAAGCCTAAGTTTCCAAAATCTTTCGAATTTCGCTTTTGATAAAAAAACCAACCAAACCACGTCCTAATGACCTGAAATTTTGCACACACATCCCAAATGACACAACGAAACTACTGCAACTCTCAGAATTCTATTTTGACCCCTATATCAAAATCTCACCTACCAACTAGGAATCGCCAAAAATCCACTTTCGCCAATTCAAGCCTAAATCTACTCCGGACCTCCAAAACTCATTTCGATCACGTTCCTAAGTCCCAAATCACCTCCCAAAGCTAACCGAACCATCGAAACTCACACTCAAGCTCTCTAACACATAAGTCAACATCTGGTTGACTTTTCCAACTTAACCTTCCTCAAAAGAGACTAAGTGTCCCAAACCTTACCAAATCCTTTCCGAACCCTAACCAATCAACCCAATCACATATAGAACCATTATACAAAGCAATAAGATGTAGAAATGGGGGAAACGGAGTGGTAACTCATGGGACGACTAGTCGGGTCGTCACACCCTTTGGAACATTCATCCTCGAATGTTGACTGATGCACTTATCATTCTCATAACCCATAGCTCTTACGAATACTTTAGTGCTCCTCTTGTCATCCAGGAAACTATTCTATGAATAAGTCCCAAGGCTAGGGCATTCCTCCCTTTAGTTCTTTTCTTCATATCACGACTTGTGGTTAGGATCTTTTCAATCTCGTAACTGTTGCTACCTTCTATTATGCAGCCTGTACGACTTTGACTTGGTAAGTGCGCCTATGCAACTCTTCTCCCCTTTTTCCTCTAGCTTATAGCCAATATCTAGGCCTAACTTCACAAACATATACAAAGCTTGATTAAATGTCCCTCTAGGAATTTGTAGGTATACTAAAGTTCTTGCACCTCTGGGCATACACAATTCGGTGGGAGCTTCATACTAACTTCTTATGAGGCTAGTAATTCTTCTAACTGGCTTTATCGTAAAGCCATTATAGAATATGGTTGTTGTAATATCTCCCTTGTACCTTTGATATTAAGAGTAATTCTACAATATTCTCAATCACTTTCAATAATTCTTGGGTCCAAAAATTGGATTCCTGATTTACTTCGTTGCGTAACTCTTTAGTTTCCTCCTTCTTTTGATCGGCCTTTATGTCGGCTTAAATTTTCTCTCGCTCTGGGGTTCATGGTATTAGTTATTTTGTTTAGCCGTTCATGGGCGCAGAGGAATATGTGTGATATAATCCTTTAACAATTTATTCCTTCCTTTATGACCTGGGCTCAATTCTTTCTTTTAACGTATACCAGAATCTTCTACGATTGTATATGCTGCATGTATAAAAGTCCGAACCCTTAAGTGCGTTGTTGATACCCGATTTTTTCTTATATTTTTTAATACATATATATACTTTCAAAATAGCATATATGCAGTTATAAGCATGCATGAGCAATTTTATAATTTTTTTATGCAATTTTTATAATTTTTAAAAGCTCCAAATTCATTTATTTCTTCCTTTTTTATTTATAAAATTTCCAATAATTGTCCTTCAAATTATTTTTGTAGTGATTTAACCATCTAAATTCTTTATTTATGCCAAAATATTGCTTAAATATTTTTAATGCATTTTTATAATTGCGTTTATATTTTAAGCAAATTTGCATATATTTGCAATACTAGCCCTATTAATGCATAAAATAATATTTTATATTTTAAAAATGTTAAATAACTATTTTAACCCATTTTAGTACATGAAATTATTTTTCAGAAATCATTTATTATTTCTTATAAATTATATAGTATTAAAATGGCTATTTAAAATATGGCCTAATTTTATTTCAATTTAGCCCCAATCCTACCCCAACCTTACCCAATTACCAGCCTAATTTTTAAACCTAAACCTACCCAGGCCCAATACCCATCTGCCCCAACCCAAATAACCGGCCAAATCCTGGTCGTTGATCATTTTGATCAACGGTCCAAGTTTCTCCTTTCCTTAATTAAACTAACCTATACCCCTCTAACCTAATTCATTTTACATCTTACACCGCCGCCCTAATATCCTCTCTGCTCTCAAATGCTCTAAACCTAAACCCTAATCCCTTCTCACTAACCCTTATCTATGGTTATCTCCAGTGGTTTATCACCACTTCTCAGGCCTCCAATGGCCTCTCTCATGTTATTATTGCCATCTCCAAGGACCTCAAGGGACCAAGGCTAGTGGATTGCATCTATTGGTCCTCTCTCGCCTGTTTCAGGCCACTTCAGTGAGATTCCGAGTAAGATCGTCCTATATTAGTTACGATCTATGGGTTTCTCAGTATGTTTCTTTATCTCTGTGCCGTTCTCTTCGAAACCCCCAATTTCTTTTTCTAAACCTCTTAGATCTGTACATATCTAAGATGAATTGGCTTTGTTTCATATGAGTTTTAAAATAACCTTAAGATTCTTTACAAAAATCGTATGATTTTCAAGTGATTTTTATCTTTTCCTAAAGCTAGGATTTCCGAATTTTCTTTTAAGAATTGTTTGATGATTGTTTAGGTTTAATCTTGTGCTTCTTGTATATTTTGACTGATTTTGTAAGTTTGCTACAACGTTAACCCGTTTGTATTCAAAGCCCTAATTTTCTACGGTTCTTCGTTTGGTTTCTGAGTACCGGTGCATCTGACTGTGTTCTTGCTTTGGGTTCTTGTGATTTCTCGTGACCTTCTTGCCCTAATATGCTTCTACTGAATTTCTTAGTTTAACCTTTCACTGATTCTATGTGCTTGTGTTCGTCTTGACTATTCATATCAAGACCTGTATCTTTCTCATTGAATAAGCATTGTTTAATTTTTGTTTTGTTAAAGTTATAAGTCGATTCTTGAGTATTCATATTTTACCTTAATTTGATTACTCTGAATCCCTTATTTCCTGGTTTAATTTGAATATTTTCCTTTAAACGTTTGATTCTTACCTTTTACTCAATTTGATTGAATATTGTTGCCTTAATTATTTTTCCTTCCCTTGTTTGTATTCCGCTGATTATTACTGATTTGTTTCCTTAATTAAACTGCTGTTCATTTACCCCTAATTACCTACTCTATACTAAGCCTTATTTAATTCTTTTCCTTAAATATTTAGCATGATTTTACCGCTGATCTAATTATCCCTTGATTAAGGGAAGATCATGCTGATTTATCTGTAACTTCCTTGATTTACTACTTAATTAATCTCTTGCCTTATGTGTCAAGCTCTTGACTACTATATAAACCTCCTCTTCTTTTAAGTTCTGGACAACAAACATTAGTTCAAAAATCACTCCTTCTTACACAATAAAGTTCTCTTTCTCTGCTTCTACTTGTGCTACTCACTGATCTAGCCGGCTAAAATCCAAGGCTAGATATTGAATTTTATTTTCTTTATATTCTGCATCCTTTCTTCAACTAGTATATCTTTACTTAAGTTTGAGATTCAAACCCTATGTGTTTAATTCTTGCACTAGTTCATCAGTTATGAGTTTCAACTTAAATTCCTGCCTACGTCTTTGCTCAAAATGACTAAAATCTTCCTGTTCAATGTATTCTTTATATTCTGCACTCTTTCTTGCTTACTTCTTTGCCTAGCATGTCTAGAATTTTGTCCTGTCTAATGTATGCACTCTTTCCTATTTATTTCTTTGCCTAGCATGACTTACTGAGTCTCTAAGATCCTAAGTGATGTATGCAGTTTGTATATGTTTCCTCTATCCCTATCCCTGCGCCCTAATGTGATGTTCTTATGTGCCACAATCCCTTTATCTCCATGTGAAGATCTGTTTGTTAAGTGTTCTTTTCTGACATTGGGTGTCTCCTATGACCAATTGATTGTCTGCTACTTGGTACTCTTCTCAAACTGTCTTTTACCACTAAGTTATTTCATGTTTTCTGAACAACTTTTCTACTTCTGAAGTCATCTCTGTACTATTTTCAAAATAAAGCTATGTCAAGCACTCTCACTTTACTCTTGGTATATTAGTTTCTACCCCTCTAATATGTGTACTGCCTTGAGACTCTTGAGGTCTCTTTGAACTTTGGCATGTCAGAGCTGGTCTTTCCACACTGCGCTTAAATCAGTTATGGTTGAGAAAAGGTCTAGGTGTGAGCACTGCCCGGGATTGTTGAGGTCCTTAGGGAACTCTGACACACCTAGAGATGATACTGTCTATGGAACTTTGGCACTTGAGGCTGTTGGAGGCTTGGAAAGCCATTTGGGCCTGCTTTAGGCTCCCTATAGTTAACTTCTTCTCTTTTCTTTATTTATTTATGTAATTTATTCTGTTGGTCTGTAATAATTATTTGTAAACAACATTGGGGTGATTAGTGAAAAATGGGTGGGTAGTGTTATATATATATATAAATCGGGTAGATACCATGCCTATATGGTTGTGTTAATTCAAATGGATTTGCTACGTTTGCTTTACTTCCGCAATATTAGAACCCATGCCTATAAGATGTAAATGGTTTTAATAGATATCATGCCTATAGGATCTAAATGGCCTTAATAACTAGATACCATGCCTATAGGGACTAAAATCAGCTCTAATAGAAATAATGCCTATAGGGATTAAAATCAGTCTAGTTAAATAGATCATTTTAATTCATGTTTGAATTGGTTTAATTAATCTGTACGTTTCTTAACAAGTTTCCAAACACTGCGTTAAATCAATGCTGTTAGAAAGCATGCCTATAGGATCCCAAATTGTCCATTTTAAAAAATTATTCACTGTTTTACTGCACTTCTAATCAATGTAGATATCATGCTCCTAGAACACCACTGTTACACGCTTAGGTAATCCTATGGGGCTATTAAAAACCTGCAACTATAAATTGCCTATAGTAGGCAAGCTATAGGTCTTTGACACTTTGTCCTAATTCAATACTGTATAATCCCTACTCACCTAGATATCATATTCTATGATTTTCTCTTAAATACCTGACTGTTGTTTGAGACATGCATTTATCTGTTATGCTTGTGGAGGTAAAAATATGAGCCATTACTTGTTCCTTCTTTATGTGTAGTCCTAACTGTTTTGATTGGCACCTAGACTTTTATCATTTAAACAACTTAGGAGGGTCTAGAACTGTCCAAAATTAGAGGTCCTAAAATACCTACAGGACCACAAGGGAGGGACGAGTAGTGCACACATAGGACTTATCAAGGCTATTAGAACGCTTTAGGCTATGACTAAAAATGGGGGGGGGGGATTGGGTAGTAAGGATATGATGACTGTGCGCTAATGTCACGTGTAGCCTCTCATTAAGAACTGTTTACCGAACATTGTGTTGGGTGATCCTATAGGCTAACCAACCTAGGACCTCTCTTTTCCAACTCTTGTATGTTTTTAAACAAACTTCTGTTTATATATGTTCAAACCTTTCCCTTGTTTTTATTACTTGAACCTTACATGTCCTTACAATATCTAAAACATGCCTTTATCTGCGAGTATGTGTTTAAACTATTTATTCATTCAAAAGGACTAATTCATAAGTACTAGTTTGACCGGGACCTACCATTGTGGACCGCGAGGGGTGCCTAACAACTTTCCATCAAGGTTATTTCGAGCCCTTATCCTAAATCTCTTGTAATGCAAACTAGTCTAAGAGTTAATCACTCTAGGTGCCCTAACACACCATAATCCGTTAGGTGGCGACTCTTCAAAAACCCAAATTCTCATAAGGAAATGAGTTATTACCCCCCATAAATGTCGAAACCCGGACTTCTCTCTCCCTGTGGAGGGAAAAAAGGAGCGCGATAGCATGTCAACTCTGCTGGGGATATTTTTTAGGCTCTTACCATAACAAACTTATATTTTGTGAATTAGTCCAAGCATGCTCCATCCCACGTATCCATTTCCCCTTATTTGAATTTAACTATCTATTTTCAAGCATTTATGATTTCTTTATTCCTGAAACTGACTTGTCTCCTTGTTTTCTTTTCCGTAACTGTCTTTCAATTATTTAAATACTACATTTATTATTTTCTTACGTACAAATACTTGACTACATGCTATTTATTGCTGCATAAATTATGCTCTACATCATATTCCACTCGTGCGTATTAAATCTTATAGCAACGCTTTATGAGTGGTTGCGCTCTTCCTATTTATTATTCTTAAATTCGAAAAGACTTATTTGTGGTAAAACTGGTCGATCAGCGATACAGTCGACGGTTCCGTGTCTTTCCCCCTCAAGTTGTCCTCTTGAGGGTACCAGTCTAGACGCCCCATAGTAACCTTACTCTGATTGAAATTGTACATGCATCATGCTCAAACCTAGTCGGATTAATATGTTCTCCACATAATAATCCTTTAAGATGAGCCTTATCCAAAGGTCCACCGAGGTTTCCATAATCCCAATGGACTCAACCACATTTTGTGCATTAATTTGGAGAACTAAATGCTAATATGCTAATCATGAATGTATAAATAGTCGAGTCTGGTAGGAAAGAAGGGCCTAACCCTTTTATTTTGCATAAAATGAGGCACGAGGTCCACAGTTTCGGTATGGTTAGCACACCCTCACTCTTGCTAGACTGGTAGAGGAATCATCCATCAAGTGACCAAATCAATGAATGGAAATAGAGGGCCGTCTACTCTAGCGAAAAGCTAGAATATCTGGAATACAGTCTGTTGGAATTGAAAGGAAAAGTGAGGAAGAGAGTCACCGACTGCCAGAACGCTGAGGGAAACAAAGGAAGACATTTGGCAAAGGCATTCTTACTGATGAACCTACGTGAACTGGAGGATTTGATCAACGAGAGCATTCAGCCTGAGAAAGGTCCTTCTGAGACCAAATAGAGTAGGTTTACTCGCTTTCCAAATGTAATAAGGCCAAGTTCCAGTAGTGACTTACTTTTCTATTATCTTAATGTCGTTTAGGATTCGTCTATTTTTCATATTATGAAGTGAAGAATTTATTGGCATCTAAAGTTCTCCAAATTTATTTGTTGCTAGGCCTACCTCGGGCACGACGAGGCTCCCCAAATTAGACACAAATTTACATTCCCGCAATATGTGTTTAAATACTACAAACATTTTCAGAATCCTCACTGACTTGTTACCTTTTTGTTTTTGCTTATTTTTTATTATTCCCATCCCCTTAGGTTGGTTCGCTCATACTGGCCTCATCAGTATATCATACAAGATCTAGAGGCCCTCCACCTCCTCCTCCAAGCAATACAAAAGGCATAGGAAAAGCCAAAATGGACGACTTGTGTGGTATCCAAAAGGAAAATTTTGACAACGCAGAAACTTCATATGACCATAGTACTCCGGCCCCAAATGATCTAGTCTTGAGACTGGAACAAAGGATATTGGAATTGCATGGAGAACTTGAGTAGGTCTGCAACTTGGCAAACTTGTCACTCACCCTAAACGTCCTCGACATCCACCAACAAAACACAAAGAACTCAGCACCTCCCCAAAACGCACAAACCTAACACCCGCAAAATCCTCCTACACCGAATTAATACGCAACCCCACTCCAAAATTTCAATCCCTTACCAGTACCAACTCTGCCACAACATCACCATCAGCCAATTCAGTACCCACCAACCACCACTTACCATACTCCCTAAAATATACCACAACTCATTCCCGATCCCCAAAACTCAACTAATGACCATTATTACACCCAAGTCCCTGGCACCCATCAAAGCAACCCTATATACATAGAGACCATACCCCACTCTATCCAACCAATCTCCTATACACCGAAATCCTCCGAGAAGGACCTGCTCATTTATAATATGGCCAAAGAACTCAAGAAGTTGATGAGCCGAGTTCAGGGTGGTGAAGGCGACAAAGGAATAGAAGGTTTGAACTATGAAGACCTATGTATACAGCCAGACATGGAACTGACAGAGGGGTACAAACCTCCCAAGTTTGAGATGTTCGATGGTACAGATGATCCCAGGGTTCATTTGAGGGCCTATTGCGGCAAGCTTTTCGGGGTCGGGAAAGACAAAAAGATCTGAATGAAACTCTTTACGAGGAGTCTTACCGGGGATGCTCTGTCCCGGTGCCTCAGCCAAGATCCCAAGAAATGGTCCAATTGGATGGGTATGGCATCGGATTTCATGGACCAGTTCAGGTTTAATACAGAGAATGCACCAGATATTTCTACATCCAGAATCTTAAGAAGAAACCCATCAAAACTTTCCACGAGTATACTACTCATTGGAGGTCGGAGGCGGCCAGAGTCAGGCCATCTTTGGACGAGGAGCAGATGAACAAGTTCTTCCTCAGAGTAGATGATCCGCAGTATTATGAAAGGTAGATGGTAATTGAAAAACATAAGTTCTCTGATATCATCAAACTTGGGGAAAGAATTGAGGAAGGCATCAAAAGCGGGATGGTAACAAATTTCGAGGCATTACAGGTCACAAATAAGGCATTACAATCGGGCGGCATATCGAAGAAAAGAGACGTTGGGGCAGTAATGGTGGCCCAGGGCCCGAAATCTCCACTTACCTATCAAACACCTGCACCCACATATCAGACACCTCCACCTACTTATCAAATACCTCCACCCACATACCAAGCACCACCACTCACATATCAACATTCATCTCCTAGATATTCCCAACCAACCATTGTTTATCACACCTATAATTCTCAACCATCCCATTTCCCATCACCTCCAACTCGCGAAAACTTTCCAAGATCAAGACCCAATTTCGACCGCAAGCCACCCAAACAATACACCACCATTGCTGAACCCATCGACCAACTGTATGAAAGGTTGAAAGCTGCTGGTTATGTCACCCCCATTCCTACTGTGGCATTAGAAAATCCATCCCAATGGATCAATCCAAACAAAACTTATGCATACCATTCTGATATAAAGGGGCACACCACTAATGAGTACCGAACATTGAAGGATAAGATCCAGACGCTAATCGACAACAAGGTCATACAGGCCAAGGAAGCCGCACCTAATGTTCGCAACAACCCCCTCCATGATCATAGAGGTGGTTGAGTACATGTGATAGAGACGAACGAAGAATGGGACCCTGAGGGGTCGATTGGGATTATTTGAGAAGGCAATGGCTTTAAAGTTGCAGTCACACTTACTCCTATCGTGTCACATACTCAGTCACCAATCGAGGTCGAGGTAGCTGCATCAGTTCTATTTGAGGTAGAGGCAGCTCCACCTGCAGCCACCCCCACTCCATTTGAGGTAGAAGTGGTCATACCTATCATAGTGACAGTGTCAACCACCTCCTTTCAACTAAAAAGCAATACCCTGGGATTACGTTGCCGAAGATCGGTGAAAGGGAAGGAAAAAATGGAGGAATCTGATGTTGCACAAGGAATGATTAGGACTGGAAGAGTCTACACACCTGAACATTTGGGAGGATCGAGTAAGTATGCCACTACCAGGTAGCCTGTCATTGAGACAGGTCCAGATGACTTGTGGAGAAAAGTACAAGCAAAGGAGTATTCCATCGTTGACCATTTGAACAAAACCCCTGCTTAGATATCTATCCTATCACTGTTGCAAAATTCAGAGGCACATAATAATGCTTTAATGAAGTGTTGAGCGAAGCTTATGTACCCAATAGCATCACCGACGAAAAAAAGGCCAATATGGTGGGACAAGTACGGGAAAGTCATAAGATCATGTTCCATGAAGATGAGCTGCCACCTAAGGGGTTGAATCACAATCGAGCATTGCATATTATAGTGCAATTTGAAGACAAATTCATTGCCATGGTCTTGGTTGATGGAGGTTCAAGCCTCAATATTTGTCCGTTGGATACTCTGAAAAGGTTGGACAAAGGTTTCCATGAAATACTAGTAGGAAGCATGAACGTGAAAGCTTTCAATGGGTCCCAAAGATCAACAATTGGGGAAATTAAAGTGTGCTTACAGATGGGGCCAACCTCGTTTGACGTCGAGTTTCAGGTGCTCGACATACCGGCCTCATATAATCTTCTGTTAGGCCGACCGTGAATTCATGCCGTTGGGGCGGTGCCTTCCATACTACACCAAGTTGTGAAGTTCGAATGGAATCGTTAGGAGGTGATCATCCAAGGAGATGGGAGTAACCCCATTTACATTAGTCAAACCATCCCGGCTATTGGACATAGAAGAAGGCCAGGAGGGGAAACCTATCATCACATTGAACGTGTCAATGCCGTCGAGAAAGACAAATATTGGAGCAGCAAAACAGAGAGCATACTGGCATGGTCTGGGTATGAACCCGACAAAGGGCTTGGAAAGAATCTATAGGGTATCGCTAAACCGATACGGCTGAAAGGTCATGGTACTACCTTTGGGCTCGGATATCACTACACATGGCAAAAGTATAATGAGTGGTCGCCTTCATGGCGTGGACCTTATTACCCTATCGAGTAACCGGTGCCACATCTGGATCAGACTTTTCACCAAGATGATACGATATGGGGTATTGCAAAAGAGGAAGTATTAGTCGGGTTGAAGAATCTATTTTTAGAGGATGAAGACATGGAATGCAGTGCCATAATTGAGGGGGGGGGGGGAAGAAGGCCTCACCTTTTAGACCGTAAAGAAGGAGATGTTCTCAGGAATCGGACCGCCACACCATTCCAAGCCCGCCGAGTCCCTAGGTAGATTGAAAAATTTTACTTCTATAGCCATTCTAGGCATTTAAGATTTCCAGTAATTTTGTTTTAAAATTTACTTGTTTCAAAATAAATGCTCGATTCATCGAGCCGTACTTGTCTGGATGATTTTTCAGTTTTAATCAAATGCATTTGCTCCTTATTATTCATTACTATGTTTTACACTTTTTCTTTCTACAACATTATTATTACTTTCGATGATAAACTAGTGACTGTGACATGTAATTAGGCAACGCAACATGAGATTAGATTTAGATGAAGAAGATGAGATACCTGAGGAAGTTGTCAGGGAGGTTGAAAACTTTGAGAATAGGCCTAAGTCCAATCTAGACGAAACTAAAGCAGTAAATTTGGGGAATGCCGAGACCATCAAGGAGACTCGCATCAGCATTCACATGTCACCAACAGAGAAGGAAGAGTACATCCGTTTCCTAAATGATTATGAGGACTTTTTCGCATGATCATATGATGACATGACTGGTTTAAGCACGTCCATAGTAGCTCACAAGTTACCTACTAATCCCATGTGTCCGCCAATAAAGCAAAAACTCATAAAATTCAAACCCGACATGAGCCTAAAAATCAAGGAGGAAGTTACCAAGCAGATCAAAACCAAAGTTCTCAGGATGGTCGAGTACCCAACCTGGTTAGCTAACATTGTGCCAGTTCCGAAGAAGGATAGGAAAGTCAGAGTATGTGTTAACTATCAGGATTTAAATAGATCAAGTCCCAAAGATTACTTTCCACTGCCAAACATACACATCCTGATCGATAATTGCACCAAGAATGAACTCCAATCTTTTGTAGATTTGCTTCGTGGGTTATCACCAGATCTGGATGGATGAAGAAAACTTAGAGAAAACAACTTTTATCACACCTTGGGGAGTATACTGCTATAAGATTATGCCATTTGGTCTAAAACAATGCTGGGCTACCTATATGAGAGCCATGACAACCATCTTCCATGATATGAGACACAAGGAAATAGAAGTGTATGTGGACTACGTAATTATCAAATCCAAGAGAGCCGCAGACCACATAGCGGACTTGAGAAAGTTCTTTGATAGGCTAAGGAGGTACAATTTAAAGTTGAACCCCACAAAATATGCATTCAGGGTTCCCACAGGAAAGTTATTGGGATTCATTGTTTGTCGCTGAGGGATCGAGTTAGATCCGTCTAAAGTCAAAGTTATTCAGGAATTGCTACCACCTAGGAGCAAAAGGGATGTGATGAGCTTCCTAGGATGCCTCAACTATATCAGTCGCTTCATAGCGCAGTCTATAGTCATATGTGAAACTATCTTGAAGATGCTGAGGAAAGATGTCGAAACAAGCTGGACAGAGGATTGTCAGAAAGCTTTCGACAAAATCAAGGAGTACCTGTCCACGCCACCAGTTCTGGTCCCGTCGGAACCAGGACGGCCTTTGCTACACTACCTATCTATGTTGGGTGGAGCCTTCAGATGTGTTCTGGGACAACATGACGAGACATGAAGAAAGGAGCAAGCCATATACTACTTGAGTAAGAAATTCACACATTACAAAGCACGGTACTCTCTGCTAGAATGCACTTGTTGTGCTTTGACCTGGACGGCTCAGAAATTAATGCATTACTTCCATGCCTACACTACGTACCTCATATCCACTATGGATCCTTTGAAGTACATATTCCAGAAACCCATGCCGACTGGGAAGTTAGCTAAGTGGCAGATACTGTTGAGTGAGTTCGACATCGTCTATGTAACTCAAAAGGCGGTCAAATGACAAGCATTGGCAGATCATCTTGCTGAAAATCCGGTGGGAGGAGAATACGAACCCTTGAAAACGTATTTTCCTGATGAAGAAGTGTTATTTATCGGAGAAGACATCACCGAACCATACGACGGTTGGAGGATGTTCTTTGACGGAGCTGCAAATTTCAAAGGAGTGGGCATCAGAGCAGTTTTGGTATCAGAAATGAGTCAACATTATCTGGTATCTGCTAAACTCAAATTTCCTTGCACCAACAACATGGTAAAATATGAAGCCTACATACTAGGGCTCAACATGGCAATCGACATGAACATTCAGGAGCTGCTGGTAATCGGTGATTCAGATTTGCCTGTGCACCAAGTACAAGGAGAGTGGGCCACCAAAAATTCCAAGATATTACCATATCTGCACCATGTGCAGGAATTGAGAAAGAGGTTCGCGAAGATAGGATTCCGACATGTGTCCAGAATTCAGAATGAGTTCGCCGATGGATTGGCCACCTTGTCATCTATGAAACAACATCCAGATAAGAATTATATTGATCCCATTCCAGTGAGAATCCACAATCAGTCGGCATATTGTGCTCATATTGAAGAAGAAACAAATGGAAAGCCTTGGTTCCATGACATCAAGGAGTATCTGTCAAAGGGAGAATATCCAGAGCATGCATATCACACTCAGAAATGCACACTCCGGAGATTGTCCAATCACTTCTTCCACAGTGGAGGAAATCTGTATAGAAGAACTTTCGATTTGGGATTGCTAAGATATATCAACGCAAAAGAAGCTTCTGAGGATGTACATACCGGAACCTGTGGCCTGCACATGAAAGGTTTTGACTTGGCTAAGAAGATACTCAGGGTCTGTTACTTTTGGATGACCGTGGAGACAGATTACATCTAGTATGTCCGCAAATGCTTCCAATGCCAGGTGCATGCCGATATGATAAAAGTGCAGCCAAATGAGCTCAATGCAACAAGCTCACCTTGGCCATTCGCCGCCTGGGGAATGGATGTCATCGATCTGATTGAGCCCACCGCTTCAAATGGGCACATGTATGTTCTGGTAGCCATTGATTACTTCACAAAATAGGTATACGATGCATCTTACAAAGTTGTGACCAAGAAAGTCGTCGCAGATTTTGTCAAAGATCGCACTGTTTGCTGATTTGGAGTTCTTGAGTCCATTGTTACTGATAATGCCGCCAATATCAATAGTGATTTGATGAAATATATGTGTGAAACATTCAAAATCAAGCATAACAATTCCACAGCCTACAGACCTCAGATGAATGGAGTCGTAGAAGTCCCCAACAAAAACATCAAGAAGATACTAAGGAAGATGGTAGAAAACTATAAATAATGGCACGAGAAGATACCTTTTGCTTTGTTGGGGTACCACACTACAGTTCGCATGTCAACCAGGGAAACTCCCTACAAGCTAGTTTATGGTACCGAGGCTGTCATCCCAATCGAGGTTAAGATTCCTTCTTTAAGAATCATACAAGAAGCTGAACTCAGTGATGCCGAGTGGATAAGCAGTTGCTATAAAAAATTATCCCTTATCGATGGAAAGAGGATGAACACAGTGTGTCACGGTCAACTTTATCAGAACAAAATGACTAGAGCTTTCAACAAAAAGGGTCAAACCAAGGCAATTTGCACTAGGTCAGCTGGTACTGAAGAAGATATTCCCACATCAAGATGAAGCCAAAGGGAAATTCTCTCCCAACAGGCAAGGTCTGTACATGGTTCACAGGGTGCTGACAGGAGGAGCACTCATACTTGTAGAGATGGATGGAGAAATCTGGCCAAAACCAATCAATTCAGACGCAGTCAAGAGATACTATGCTTAGATTATTTACATTTCCTCACCTGATGTAGTTGAACTACGCTCGACCTGATCCCCGTTTAAGAGGGGATCGTAGGCAGCCTTGTGGGTTCGGTCATATTATAATAAAAATTCCATTTTCCCCAAGATCAAAAACTGGGGCAGAATTTTGATGAGGACCCTCAAAATTCCAGAGCAAGTCCAGCCAAGCCAACATATGTTAGAAGGTCAGAAATCGGTTAATAAACTGGGGCAGAATTTTGAGAAGGATTCTCAAAATTCCTAAAAAGGTTCAACAAGGCTCATCACCCGCAAACAGCCGAAAGATCATCTACCAAACTGGGGCAGAATTTTAAGGGGGCCCCTCAAAATTCTAACAGGAGAAAGCTGCAATGTCTTTGAAGTGTGTCACAGTCACTAGTTCATCTAAAATTACTTAATATATCAATATGTTTCTAAATGACTCTATTTTTATCAGTAATTGCATATTTTTGAAAACTCTATTTTTCGTAACAGACAGGTGTTAGCTAGGGAAACTCGAAAAGGCCTCCAAAACGGAGGAAAGTAAGGCCAGCAAATAAAAGCACGAACCAACCTCCCCCCACAAAACTTACAATTTTTCTTTGAATGTAGGCAAATTTGACGTAGCAATAGCATTCACAAACATGTATACACCAAGCAAATTCACTATCGACCCGACCATCCGACACTGAATATATCTCCAGCTAAGACATATACTACTTTTTTCTACTCGCTCTATGCATGGGACCAATCCTTGTCCTGCATACCTACATGAGGCTAATCCTTGCCTCCATATTTGCATGAGGCTAATCCTTGCCTCCATATTTGCATGAGGTTAATCCTTGCCTCCATACATGCATGAGGCTAATCCTTGCCTCCATACCTGCATGAGGCTAATCGTTGCCTCCATATTTGCATGAGGCTAATCCCTCCCTCTATATTTGCATGGGGCTAATCCTTGCCTCCATACCTGCATGAGGCTAATCCTTGCCTTCATATTTGCATGAGGCTAATCCTTACCTCCATATTTGCATGAGGCTAATCTTTGCCTTTACCTGCATGAGGCTAATCCTTGCCTCCATATCTGTATGAGACTAATCCTTGCCTCCATATCTGCATGAGGCTAATCCTTGCCTCCTCCTTCCATGAGGCTAATCCCTGCCTCCATTTTTGCATGAGGCTAATCCCTTCCTCCATATTTTCCTGAGGCTAATCCATGCCTCCATCTTACATGAGACTAATCCTTTCCTCCATGTTGCATAAGGCTAATCGTTGCCTTTATATTTGCATGAGGCTAATCCCTGCCTCCTTCTCTGCATGAGGCTAATCCCTACCTCCATATTTGCATGAGGCTAATCCTTGCCTCCCTATTTGCATGAGACTAAGTACTGTTCCTTTTTGCACGAATGTTGCTCTATATCTAGCACTATCTATTTGTTTTTAATTGGGCTAAGCTTTGCCCTTCATTTCACAAGACTAAGCCTTGTCTTGTTAATATCATATTATTGCATCTCATGGGCTGAAATATCGCCAATCTGTCCAAAGGCATCATCCTCATAGCCGGACGACACCATGCCATGGCTTGAGGATCCCTCAAATTTGCATATCATTATTCAAAGGAATCATGGTTCGGAGGCACCATCTACATGGCCCGAGAACATCATTTCATGGCCTGCGAATCCCTCACTAAACAATTCATAGCCCAGGACGTCATGGTACAAGGACGTCATCTCTAACCGTCCAAAGACAACCTTCATGGTCCAAAGGGAATCTGTATCATGTTTAAATTTTCGCGCAAATACATGTTGGCATCATTTTTTCATATGCAGGTGACCAGTAAGAAACCTCTATCCTAGAAGGAGCAACCTTGCTCCAGTTCCTTCAACTGTCTCGAACCTTAGTCGCTCACCATTGCTGCTTTTGCATCACGTGTCCATTCTTGCGATGACTTCATCGGTATATTTTGTCGATGAATCCAGAACTACACATGGCATAATTCCTGTAAGACCAGGGATATATAGGCAACTCGAAGATTGAAGTACGACCTCTGTCTTTCAAAACATCCCATACGGTCAAAATTGCCCATCATTTCATTACCCAAAAACTCTTTCATCCTTCCCGGGCAAAGAGGGGTAATTGTTGATACCCAATTTTTTCTTTTTTTTAATACATATTTATACTTTCAAAATAGCATATATGCGGTTATAAGCATGCATCAGCATTTTTTAGAAAAATATTATGCAATTTTTATAATTTTTAAAAGCTCCAAATTGATTTATTTCTTCCCTTTCGATTTATAAAATTTTCAATAATTATCTTTCAAATTATTTTTGTGGTGATTTAGCTATCTAAATTCTTTATTTATGCCAAAATATTGTTTAAATATTTTTAGTGAATTTTTATAATTGCTTTTACATTTTTAAGCAAATTTGCATGTATTTGCAATACTAGCCCTATTAATGCATAATTACATTGTTGATGCATAAAATGATATTTTATATTTTTAAAATATTAAATAACTATTTTAAACCATTTTATTATATGTAATTATTTTTTAGAAATCATTTATTATTTCTTATAAATTATATAGTATTAAAATGGCTATTTAAAATATGGCCTAATTTTATTTCAATGTTAGCCCCAATCCAACCCCAAACTAACCCAATTACCAGCCCAATTTTTAAACCTAAACCTACCTAGGCCCAATACCCATCTACCCCAACCCAAATACCCGGCAAAATCCTGGTCGTTGATCATTTTGATTAACGATCCATGTTTCCCCTTTCCTTAATTAAACTAACCTATACTCCTCTAATCTAATTCATTTTACTCCTTACACCGCCTCCCTGAAATCCTCGCTGCTCTCAAATGCTCTCAACCTAAACCCTAATCCCATCTTACTGACCCTCATCTATGGATATCTCCGGTGGTTTATCACCACCTCTCAGGCCTCCAATGGCCTCTCTCATGTTATTCTTACCATCTCCAAGGCCCTCTAGGGACCAAGGCTAGTGGCTTGCATCTATTGGTCCTCTCTTGCCTGTTTCAGACCACTTCAGTGAGATTCCGAGTAAGATCGTCCTATATTAGTTATGATCTATGGGTTTCTCAGTATGTTTCTTCATCTATGTGTCGCTATGTTCGAAACCCCAATTTCTTTTTTCTAAGCCTCTTAGATATGTACAGATCAAAGATGATTTGGCTTTGTTTCATATGAGTTTTACAATAACCATAAGATTCTTTACCAAAATCGTATGATTTTCAAGTGATTTTTATCTTTTCCTAAAGTTAGGGTTTCCGGATTTTCTTTTATGAATTGTTTGATAATTTTTTGTGTTTAATCTTCTGCTTCTCGTATATTTTGACTGATTTTGTAAGTCTTCCTCAACCTTAACCCGTTTGTACTGAAAGCCCTAATTTTCTAGGGTTCTTCGTTTGGTTTCTGAGTACCGGTGCATCTCACTGTGTTCTTGCTTTGGGTTCTTGTGATTTCTTGTGACCTTCTTGTCCTAATATGCTTCTACTTAGCTTCTTAGTTTAACCTTTCACTGAATCTATGTGCTTGTGTTCATCTTGACTGTTCATATCAAGACTTGTATCTTTCTCATTGAATCATCATTGTTTACTTTTTATTTTGTTAAAGTTATATGTTGATTCTTGAGTATTCATGTTTTACCTTATTTATATGCTAAGCATGCTAGCCCTTTCATGACTTTCTGAACCCTTGATTATTCTGAATCCCTTATTTCCTAGTTTAATTTGAACATTTTCCTTAAAACGTTTGATTCTTACCTTTTACTCAATTTGATTGAATTTTGTTGCCTTAATTGTTTTTCCCTCCCTTGTTTGTATTCCGCTGATTATAACAAATTTATTTCCTTAATTAAACTGTTGTTCATTTACCCATAATTACCTACTCTATACTAAGCCTTATTTGATTCTTTTCCTTAAATACTTATCATGATTTTTCCGTTGATCTCATTGTCGCTTGATAAAAGGGAAGATCTTGCTGATTTACATGTGACTTCCTTGATTTACTACTTAATTGATCTCTTACCTTATGTGTCAAGATCTTGACTACTATATAAACCTCCTCTTCTTTTAAGTTCTAGACAACGAACATTAGTTCAAAAATCACTCCTTCTTACACTCTAAAGTTATCTTTCTCTATTGTTACTTGTGTTACTCACTGATCTAGCCAGCTGAAAGCGAAGGCTAGATATTGGAATTTTTTTTTGCTTTATATTCTGCATCCTTTCTTCAACTGGTATGTCTCAAATTAAGTTTGATTCAAACCCTATGTGTTTCATTCTTGCACTAGTTCATCATTTATGAGTTTCAACTTAAATTCCTACCTACTTCTTTGCTCAGCATGTCTAAAATCTACCTGTTCAATGTATTCTTTATATTCTGCACTCTTTCTTGCTTACTTCTTTGCCTAGCATGTCTATAATTCTATCATATCTAATATATGCACTCTTTTCTGTTTATCTTTGCCTAGCATGACTTACTGAGTCTCTAAGATCCTAAGTATTGTATGCAGTTTGTATATGTTTCCTCTATCCATATCCCTGTGCCCTAATGTGATTCTTAAATGTTCTTTTCTTAATATGGGTGTCTCCTATGACCAATAGATTGTCTGCTACTTGGTACTCTTCTCAAACTGTCTTTTACCACTAAGTTATTTCCTGTTTTCTAATAAACTTCTCTACTTCTAAAGTCATCTCTGTACAATTTTCAAAACAAAGCTATGTCAAGCACTCGCACTTTACTCTTAGTATATTAGGTTCTGACCCTTTGATATGTGTACTGCCTTGAGACCCTTGAGGTCTCTCTGAACTCTGGCATGTCAGAGCTGACCTTTCCACACTGCACTTAAATCTGTTATTGTTGAGAAAAGGTCTAGGTGTGAGCATTTCCCGGGATCCTTGAGGTCCTTAGGGAACTCTGGCACACCTAGACATGATACTGTCTATGGAGCTTTGGCACTTAAGGCTATTAGAGGCTTGGGAAGTCATTTGGGCCTGCTTCAGGCTCCCTATAGTTAACTTTTTCTCTTTTCTTTATTTGTTTACATAATTTATTCAGCTGGTCTGTAATAATTATTTGTAAACAACATTGGGGTGATTAGTGAAAAAGGATGGTTAGTTATATATATATATATATACACGTTGGGTAAATCGGGTAGATACCATGCCTATAGGGTTGTGTTAATTCAAATATATTTGCTATGTTTGCTTTACTTCCGCAATATTAGAAACCATGCCTATAAGATCTAAGTGGTTTTCATAGATATCATGCCTATATGATCTAAATAGCCTTAATAACTAGATACCATGCCTATATATACTAAAATCAGCTCTAATAGAAATCATGTCTATAGGGATTAAAATCATTGTAGTTAAATAGATCAGTTTAATTCATGATTGAATTGGTTTAATTAATCTATCCGTTCCTTAACAAGTTTCCAAACACTACCTTAAATCAATGGTGTTAGAAAGCATGCCTATAGGATTCCAAATTGTCCGTTTTAAAAAATTGTTCATTGTTTTACTAAACTTCTAATCAATGTATATATCATGCTCCTAGGACACCACTATTACACGCTTAGGTAATCCTATGGGGCTATTAAAAACCTGCAACTATAAAACTGTGCTTTGTTATTTAAAACTATTCAGACTTAACTGGTCGAAAATCAGTAGACAAGTTGTAGGTCTTTGACACTTTGTCCTAATTCAATACTGTATAATCCTTGCTCACCTAGATATCATATTCTAGGATTTTCTCTTAAATACCCGACTGTTGTTTGAGACGTGCATTTATCTTTTCTGCTTGTGGAGGTAAAAATATGAGCCATTACTTGTTCCTTCTTTATGTGCAGTCCTAACTGTTTGGATTGGCGCCTAGACTTTTATCCTTCAAACAACTTAGGAGGGTCTAGAACTGTCCAAAAATAGAGGTCCTAAAATACCTCCAGGACCACAAGGGAGGGACGGGTAGTGCACGCATAGGAATTATCAAGACTATTAGAATGCTTTAGGCTATGACTAAAAGGTGGGGGGGGGGGAATTGGGTAGTAAGGATATGATGACTGCGCGCTACTATCACGTATAGCCCCTCATTGAGGAGTGTTTACCTGACATCCCGTCATGCACCTACTTTGGTTCCTACAGTCAGAGAACGAGTCCGCAGATTCATTAAGAGGCTCAGTTATGATCTTGGATTATACATGTCTCAGGAATTGCATACTGATACTCCATTTCAGCAGGTGGTAGAGATTTCCAGGATGTTAGAGCGTATTCGGGGTGAGGAGAGGGAGGATAAAGAGACCAAGATGTCTCGAGGTTCTGGAGGGTTCAGTGGATTCTACTCTTCAGCTATGACCTATCATGGCAGAAGCTCGGGCAGTCAGCCAGTCCAATCTACATCTTAGACTAATTGTGGTTCTCACGTTAGTCAGGGTACTTATGTGGGCGGTCATCTTTTAGTGCACCACCGATACGGGATTCCTACAGCGGTTATTTTAGTTATCCGGCATGGACTCAGTACTAGCAGGCACACTCACAGAGGGGTTCTTATGAGTTTGGTGATACTAGGCATGGGTGGATTCCATCAGAGCACCCAGGCTACGGGCTCCATTCTAGTTGCTACTCCAACTACACAACTAGTTAGGGGTGGAGGACAGGAGGGTAGAGGGCGCCCTAGAGGGGAGGCCCAGCCTGGCCCGTTGATATGCTTCCATGGCAGGGCTGAGGCTGCTACACCAGATAGTGTCGTTACAGGTATGGTTTTGATTTGTTATAGAGGCACATCATCCTTATTTTGACTCAGTACTGTTTATCGAGGTGAGTCTTCCTATCATGCTTCACATATGGGTGAGTTCCGTGATTTAGTACTCTACTTATGTGTTTACCCCTATTGAGAGATTCTATGGTGGTAGCCAGTGTCTATTGTTTTATTTTATTCACTATTGAGAGCCATGAGGCTAGAAGTGACTTTTTATTACTCATTTTGGTAGGTTTTGATGTGATTTCTGGATGGTTTGGTTATAATTTGTGATTTAGATGCTCTACCGATATGGGGAGTTTATTACGTGCTGTGATTTTTGTCTGGCTAGAATTGAATTAGTGGAAGGTTTTGGTTGATATGATGCGAATTCTACTTGTGATTCATAGCTCAGGATGGGATCCTCATGTTTTCATGCGGTTTGATATGTTTGAACCGGGCTGCGTGCCACGGTGGAATTATATTAGGATGAGATCCTAGTGATTAGTTCATATATTTTTATTCTCCCTTGTGGAACTGATTCGTAGTATCGTACTGATAGGGAGTTGTTCCTATTGGGCTTGTTAAGTAGTTCTCTCATGTGTTTCTCTTTGCATATTTAGTTATATCCGCATTGTGCTTATTGGGTTTTAGCTTACGAGATGTGTACCCAGGTGGCGTTAGATGTGGATATTTAATTTGGATGAATGCTTATGAGTTCTTCATGTTTCTTATATCATTGTCAGTGTTGCGAAGGTTTGGAACATGGTTCTAGCATATATGAGGTTAATTGGTGGTGCTGGATGTGATTATAGGCAGCTATTATGATCAGAGGTGTTGTTATGGGCATATGTATGATGTATTACGTCGTGTGGTTGTACCTGGTGGGTGTAGGCATGAGTTGTTGTAGCTGGTTGAGGCTGATACTGTGTATTAATATGGGAATCACATCTTTGAAAATGATCAGATGGTGAGAAATTTGGTTCTAAGGTTTACTAGTGTGGGTGGAAGGAATAATTTTTAGTTGAGATAGTGTTGTCGCGCCTATGTGGATTGGGATAACATGGGATCACCCAAGAGTATATATATGGTGAGTACATTCAGGGATTTGATGACTTTAGAATTGTTCTTGGCACGTTCGAGGATGAACGTTTGTTTAAGAGGGAGAGAATGTAACGACCCGTTCGGTCTTTTTGAGAATTAGCATTCCGTTCAATGGCTTAAGGTACCAAGTAGCTCTGTATGGTGTATTATGACTTGCTTGTGTGGTCTAGTTCGGTTTTCAGATAATTTGGGATAGATTTAGAAGGGTGATTCTTGTTTTAGAAGTTTAAGCAGTAAGAGTTGACCAGAGTTTAACTGTTATGTAGATGACTCCGGAATATTGTTTGGATGACTCCAATAGATTTGTATGGTGATTTTGGACTTAGGCGTGCACTCGGATTTTGATTTGGAAGTCCGTAGGTTAATTCAATGCATTTAGGAAAAATTTGGAAGGTTGAGAGTTTTGACCGGGAGTTGACTTTGTTGATATCGGATTTGGATTTTGATTCCAGGATTTGGTATAGCTCCGTTGTGTCATTTGTAACTTGTATGCAAAATTTGACATCATTCTTCGTTGATTTGATATGATTCGGCACGAGTTATAAAAGTTGAAAGTTTGTAAGTTCATTAAGTTTGATTGAGGCATGATTCATTGTTTTAATGTTGTTTGATGTGATTTGAGGCCTAGAGCAAGTTTGCATTATGTTATGGAACTTGTTGGTATGATCATACGGGGTCCAGGGGGCCCAAAATGTGTTTCGGATGGGCTACGGGCCATTTTCCCATGTTTTGGATTGTTAATATCTGGAGTTCCCTTATATGTGATCGCGAGGTTCAAGACGCGTTCGCATAGCATGTTCTTGTGGCTGGTAGATTTTCTTCTTCGCGTTCGCATTGAAGAGGTCGCAATCGCATGCCTTTGGGAAGCTACCTCATCGCGTTCACGTATTGTGGTCGCGATTGCATTGTGAGTGACCAGGCTAGGGGAGGCCATGAGTGTTAGCCTTTGCGTTCGCGGAGTGTCATCATGTCCGATTAGGGATTTGGTTTATCGTGTTCACATCTCTCTTTTTGCGTTTGCATATCACATCCTTGGCAACTGATTATTTTCTTCTTCGTGATCGCATACAAATTTTCGCGATCGCGATGCATGTTACTTGGGCAGAAATATAAAGAACTTTCTTTCAAGGGTTTGGCCATTTTTATCATATCTTGAGTTGTAGACCTCAAATTTGGGCAATATTTTAGGGGATTTTCACACTTTAGATTGGAGTAAGTGTTCTTTATCCAGATTTGATTATATTTCGTGATTTCATCTTTGTTTTTTACATTAAATTAGTGACTTGATTATATTTTGTTATTCTATCTTTGTTTCCTATGGTTTTTATTTATGATATTATGTTATTTTGGCTAGATTTGAGTCGTCTGGAGATTGATTCACTCGAGAATGTCATTTTAGAGTATTGGTCTAGTTTCTTTGAGATAAGTATCTTGCTAACTTTGTGGGGGGTGGGGGGAACTACCCCTTAGGATTTGAGTCGTTTGTGCTATTTGTGTCATGTGAAAGATGTGTATGCGAGGTGACGAGTACGTACTCAGGCTTATATGTGGAAATCGACCGGTTTAGACTCTTAAGCATCTTTCATGTACTTATTTGGAATTTGTTAGCACATGTTATATCTTTTATTCGTCATGTTTGCTATTACATGCGTTATTTGGATTGTCGTTACATATCACATTCTTTACTTGTCGAGTATGCTCTTATATGATTTATTTGGAGTTGTTACCACTTTTACCATTACGTGATCTCTTTTATTATTGAGTTTCTTTTCCACACACTCATATAAGTTCACGTATATTTTAAGAACTCTCAAATTAGAAGAATTTTCTCAGTCTCACAAAGAAACTCTTATGCCACCCAAGTTCGTACCATAGGCTTTCCCATAGTGTAAGTCTCTGCTACTTTAAGCTCGCAAAGTCTAGGATCAAGTAGGACTTTATAGGTTGTAATGTAGGTTAAGGTACGAGTAGGATATATTTGAGAAAGTGGTGACTAACCCTCCTAAGTACTTTAATACACTACAGTTCACTTCTAAACACCTTCTTGTCATGAACAATTCAATGTCTTGCCATGAAATCATACACATTTAAGCCATTCTTAATTAAGTACATCAACATATAGATACTATCACGACCCCAATTTTCCTTCATAGGATATCGTGATGGTACCTAGTCTCTAAAACTAGGTAAGCTGAGTACAAACAATGATTAAGCCAGCTCTTAACAATGATAACTTGAAACATAGTTTAATATAAGTGTCGAGATAAAAGCGGAATAATCCTATGCGGCAATAATCATAATAACTTCCAAAGACTGGTAGTATAGAGTAGCGAACTCTAGTTGAATACATGGAATGATCTCAAGGATCGAAATACCATACTGCTCAAATGGCAAACGTACAGTACAATGTAAGGAAGAGACTCCAAGGGACTGTGACGACCAAGAAGCTCTACCTAGAATCTTCGCGATCAACAAGCTAACTTTGCCGGGTCCGATATATCCAATACCTGGCTCTGCACAAAATATGCAGACGTATAGTATGAGTATAACATGGTCAGTACCCAGTAAGTATTAAGACTAACCTCGGTAGAGTAGTGACGAGGTACAGTCAAGACACTCACTAGACAAAATAACCTGTGCAGTAGAGAAGTATAAAGCTAATAATGGAAAGTAGGAATCAGTAAATGGCATCAAGAATCAACAAGTGATATAAACAGTAAAGCAATAAGAACACCGTATAGTATTATTCAAACCAACTAAGGAACACAAAGGCAAATCAATTAATCAAGTTGTTCTCTACAAGTTTCACTACAAAATCACTCTGTGATACTTTATCTCATAGTCACAAGTCACGGGTCTCAACCCACCATCACATAATCACGGCACCTTGTGCACACATCTCGAATCACAACCGTAAGGACAAGTCACGTGCCAAAATCACAATTTGCCTGGCATAGTCATAGGCTCACACTTACAATCCGCCCGGTATAGTCACATGCTCATAATCACAATCCACTTGGCATAGTCACAGGCTCACAATTACAATCCGCACGGTATGATAACAGGCTCAATAGCAACATGAAAATGGATAATACAAGAACATATGGGCATGATCAATAAATGTCAAATTTCATGCTCCTGAGCTAGTATAAGTGGCATGCTATGGTGTATGTTTGTGTGAGTGTACTACTGCAGCCCAAGTCAACAAGTAATATTAAAGAAAACGAATAGCTCATTGAAACAACAAAGCAAGTCGCGCAAGGTGTATGACAAACACAAGGAAAAGCACACCATCACATGAAAATCACCAACACAATGTCTCCAAACCATCGCACATTATCCCTGACATTGCCACCCTTATCTCTCCGATAGCCACCTGTATCACTCTGCCTTGACATTATCATTAGCCATCATTATCTCCCCTATAGACATCTTTATCTCTCTGACCCGTATCACTCCGCCCTGATATTATCATTAGCCACCCTTATATCTCCTATAGCCACATGTATCACATTGTATAATAGCCATCATTATCGCTCCGGCCGGACAATAACACAATAGCCACCCGTATCACTACGTACATTCAACAACAGTGAGATGTCACTTGTACGCCCCACATAACAATAATGGTGAAATATCACCCTTACACTCTGAATAACAACAATGGTGAAATGCCACCCTTATACTCTGCATAACAACAACCAAACCATACAACAAAGCACATGTGCTATCATCACAACAACACAACATATCAACTCATATCACAAGTGCCCATAGGCCACAATCTTTCCAAAGATTCAACGATATCAATATATTCACAACAAATAACCCACGTCTTAACACAACGCATATGGAATCTCAATAACAACAAAAAGAACGAAAATGTAACTCAACAAGGAACAACACCCCCTTTAAACATCACTTCAATTAAAATAGGTTAATAATTCTCGATAACCTCAGTTCCAATTAATTATTTAAGGATAATCTCAATAGTGAAATTATATCCATGGAATGGAAAACTTCGGATTCTAGTGTATGAATTAAGCTAACACTGAAAGGGATGACACGAGCTAGCACTACGTCTAAAGGCATAAGAATAAACTGGCAACAAGGGATATCAAGTAACAATAATCTCAATAAAAAGAAACTCAACAATAAAACAGATCACGTAATGGTAAAAGTGGTAACAACTCCAAATAAAGCATATAAGAGTAAACTAGACAAGTAAAGAATGTGACATGTAACGACAATCCCAAATAACTCATGTAATAGAAGACATGACGGATAGAAGATATAACATGTGCTAACAAATTTCAAATAAGTACATGAAAGAAGCTTAAGAGTCTAGACTGGTCAATTTCCATATATAAGCCTGAGTACGTACTCATCACCTCGCGTACACGGCTTTCACATGACACAAATAGCATAAAAGACTTAAATACTAAGGGGTAGTTCCCCCACATAAAGTAGGAAAGATACTTACCTCAAAGAAGCTAGATTGATACTCTAAAATGACATTCTCGAGTGAAACAATCTCCGAACGGCTCAAATCTAGCCAAAATAACTTAATATCATAAATGAAAACCATAGGAAACAATTCTGGATAATAAAGCTTCGATCTTTAATGAAAACTAAAAGTCAACCCCGGGCTCATACCTTGGAACCCGACAAAATTTACAAAATCCAAACACCCATCCCGATACGAGTCCAATCATACCAAAATTATCAAATTCCGACATCAAATTATCCTTTAAATCATCATTTTACATTTTTTGAAAGTTTATACAAAAATTCTCATTTTCTCTCATTCAAATCACTTACTTAATGTTAAAAACAAAGATGAAATTACGAAATATAATCAAATCCGTATAAAGAACACTAATGTGTGAAAATATGCTAAACAAATCGCCCAAATCTGAGGTCTACAACTCAAGATATGATAGAAATGGGCAAACCATTGTAATAGAGTTCTTTATATTTCTTCCCAGGTAATATGCATTGCAATCGCGAAAATTCGTATACGATCGCGAAGAAGAAAATCATCAGCTGCAAAGGATGTGCTACACAAATGCGAAAAGGGAGATGCGAATGCGATAAACCAAATCCCTAAAGCTACGCGGGCATGATAACACTCCGCGAACGCGAAGGCTACATTTATAGCCTCCCCAGCCTTCTCACTCACAACGCAATCGCGACCAGAATATGCGAACGCGATGAGGTAGCTTCCCAAAGGAACACGATCGCGACCTCTTCACTGCGAATGTGAAGAAGAAAATTTTCCAACCTCGTGATCGTGTATAAGGGAACACTAGATATCGGATCAGCAATCAAAAATATGAGGAAAAGGCCCGTAGCCCATCCGAAACACACCTGGGCCTCCGGAACCCCGTCCGATAATGCCAATAAGTTTCATAACACAATTCAGACATGCTCGAGCCTCAAATAACATCAAACAACATCAAAAGCATGAATCGCACCTCAATCAAACTTAATGAACTTATGAACTTTCAACTTTAACAACTTTACGTCGAATCATATCAAATCAACCCGGAATGACGTCAAATTTTGTATGCAAGTTCTAAATGACACAATGAAGCTATACCAACTCTCAAAATCAAAATTCAAACCCGATATCAATAAAGTCAGCTCCAGGTCAAACCTCTCAACCTTCCAATTTTCACCAAAATACATCAAATTAACCTACGAACCTCCAAATCCAAATCCGAGCGAACACCTAAGTCCAAAATCACCATACAAGCAATTGGAATCATCAAAACAATATTCTGGAGTCGTCTATACAAAAGTCAAACTCCAGTCAACTCTCATTGGTTAAACTTCAAAAACAAGATCACCCTTCTAAATTATCCGAAAACTGAACTCAACCATACATGCAACCATACGGAGCTACTCGAGACCTTAAGCCACCAAACGGAAAGCTAATTCTCAAAATGATCGATCGGATCGTTACAGTTACATACTAGCCTAGACAAAGATATAGGAGGTGTTATTCCTTTTTTTCATTTATTATTTATTTTTTCACTCTTATTAATTTGGTATTTTCGGCTAGTACCTTTTTTTGTTTATACACAAGTGCACCTTTTTGGCTTTTCTATGGTTCCACTCAAAAGCTACGTAGTCTCTTTCTTTACTGTTCTAGCTACTTAAGTGCTTTCAGAGGTAAAGGTTCAACAAGATTTGATTAAGAGAAAATGGGATTCAGCTTATAATGTGGTTGCCAAAGAAAATGTCTACAGGCTCAAAAGGGTTGACTACGAATAATATTAGCACTAGTAGGCAAATATGCTAAATGGTCAATCAAAGAAAGCCTATATCACTTCCCAAACTTGTAAGACTTAATCATTTTGCTTCAACTCACACATGGGGCAAGTTCTAAACTAGCAAGGACGACACATAGTACACCAAGATCCCACCTCACACAATGCACATGACCCACTCAGAAAGACTTGGACTTGACTCTCTAATTAAAGTAACTAGTACAGTCATCATAAAATTTCAGGACACGGAATTAATCACACGAGTCAAAAAAATGAGCCTCGATGTCAAAAGAAAGTCACACATATTGTCAAGGCATGTAATTATAGAGATCATGAAGAAAGTACTTAGTTCAAATGCTCCGCACCTAAGCATCGATATAAAACATGTCAAAAGCACAAATTACTCATGCTTCTTCCAATTCCATTGTCAGTTTAACCAAAAAACAAAATAAAAGAGAGAAATAATCGTTTTCTATTTTTCTTTAGACTTTTAGTCCCTTACGAAAAATGTCTAGGTAGTCCATCGTCGGGAAAAGTCCACAAATTTTTTACAAAGTTTTAAAATCTACCTAAAAATACTCGATTCAAGAAAATGGCATTCTCGGTAAAGAACCGTAGTTTTAATAAAAAAATCCGGGATTAAGCCACTACTAAAAAATTACTGTAATTATACAATTACAATGGCCATAAGTGTGATCATGCAATTCAAAATGTATCACTAAAAATTAAGCACATGCCACAAGAATTAAAGTCTGACACCCCCACCCCACAGTGAAGAGTGTGCACTATCCTTAGTTGTACAATATCACAAAAATACAAATAAGCAAGATCAAAAGTAGAGTGGATGTCAGAAACTCCCTCAAAATTACTCGGGTCGTGGTGAGGACCAATAGAACCTCGATCACAGCGGCTAGTCCTAGATCCTCTGCAATAGTGCCTTTAATAAAACACTTAAATCAACTGTCTGGAGCCAGAGGCGTATCCAGGATTTCAAGAGAATGGGTGCACCATTAAATTTTTATAGACATTGGTATGATATAGGAACAACAAGTATAATTTTACAATGACAATAAGTTCATGAGAAAACTATAATTAATATTATAGTCACACAAAAAAAACATCATTCACTTTACAATTGTTCTCGACGAGTTTTCATACTTTGAAAACGGTTAATAATAGCATCATTACTTACAGTCTCAAATATTCCACGCTTTATATAGCAAACTAAACAATTGTTTAAAAAATCTTCATCCATCCTATTGCGTAGATCATTTTTGATGTACTTCATCGATGAGAATGCTCTTTCCACACTTGCGGTAGCAACAGGTATAATCAAAGTAAACTTCACAAGTAAATATACATGTGTCCAAGTCTGATCAACTTTTGTCTCAACCATAACTCTAGCAAGATCTTTAATTCCTTTCAAGTTAAGAAACTTTCTATCACACTTTTGAGCATAGACAATGAAGCTATCGAGTTGAAAACCAAGTTCCCGAAGCTTGTTTTCATCAAATTCACTTGGATAATACTTGGCCAGTTTCATTATCTTGTTCTTGTCAAAATTTGCAAATGAATCAACCGACTCAAACTAGCCATACCAGGGAGTAAGTCGCTAGTCACTACATCAAAACGGCTATTAAGCTCTTGAAGCTCCAAATCAATAACGGCATAAAATACTTCCACACGAAAGTGATGTAAATAGGAACCTTCGGATCTCTTACGTTTCGACTTTCCAATAACATAGTATTCATCCATGTTGGGAATTGCAATGTCATGTTTACTACAAAATGAGCAAACCTCCTTCATCAAAGAGTCTCATTCCTCTTCTCTCATCTTTTGTAGTCTTTTCTTTGCAAGGTCAAGCATTCCCATAGCACTAACGATATCTTGATCTTTCTTTTGTAGAACTTTGTTCAATATATTAGTCAATAACAAAACCTTAAACATCAAGTTCAACATAAATACAAAAGCAAATTCTTGAATCATGCTCAAAAGATTTTGTGCGGCAAATCTATCAAGATGATATAGACACTCATGTTTCATATCTTTAAGCACATTAACAATTGAAGAAAATAAAACTATGAAATTTTCCAAGGTCTTATAATGAGACCCCCAACGAGTATCACCCGGTCGTTGGAGGCCTCGTTCTTGATTCAAACCTTGTCCTGTAAGAACTTCTCCAACTTTAATCAACTCTTCCAATTTATCCAATTGATGTTGCTGAAGTGAATCCCTGCACTTAAAAGAAGCTCCAATAATATTCAAAACATTAGTGACAACATAAAATAAATTATCCACATCCGAATGCTTTTTAGAAAGAGCTACAAGTGCTAGTTGCAATTGATGAGCAAAACAATGAATAGAATATGCAGACGAAGTATCTTTCAAAATCAAAGATTTGAGGCTATTTTTTTCCCCTTGCATATTACTAGCACCATCATAACCCTGTCCACGTATCTTGGATGGACTTAATGAATGTTTCAAAAGCAAAGAATAAATCTCTTTTTGTAATGGTTGGGAAGATGTGTCACTCACATGGACAATACCCAAGAATCGCTCTATAATCATTCCACTTTTGTTGACATATCTCAAAATTAGAGCCATTTGCTCCTTATGTGAGATGTCTTTTGATTCATCAACTAATATTCCAAAAACATCATCACCCAAGTCTTCGATAATAACTTTAGTTGTTTCTTTAGCACAAGCTTCCACAATCTCTTTTTGAATTGTCGGACAAATCATCATATCATTTTGTGGAGCATGGCGTAATATTACTTTTTTCACATCTGAATGCATATCGCCATGCCATTCCAAAAGTTCAAGAAAAGGGCCTTTATATTCAGAATCTTCACTTTCATCATGTCCACGAAATGGAAATCCCGATCTTAAGAGAAACCTTGCCACATCTATTGAGGCTTTTAAGCGCATACGATAATCACTTTTTACTTTTTCGCTTTGCTTGTCAAAAGAAGAAAGAATCGATTGATGTTGATTTTTCAAATCTTGCATCCTATTAAAACACTTATGATGGATATTGTTCACATCACCAACATGTGCTTTAAGTCTTTCCACGGCTTTGTTCCAACCTCTAAAACCGTCTTTTGTAAATGCATCTCCCCCATTACCACGACTTTCAAGTTCATTCTTGAATAAATAGCAACATAAACAAAATGCAGCATCCACTTTAATGCTATACTCCAACTATTGAGAATATGGTCCTTTGAACCAAGTGGGACAAAATTGACGCATTTTGTTCCCAAACTTAGTTTTAGGAAAGACATGGCCTATCGGTTTACGAGGCCCCATTTGAATATAATATCTCCTCACTTCATCTCGAATATTAGGACCATAACTCGAAATAGGTAATCTTTCTTTGGGATCCACTTCAAGAGATTCCAAATTAAGCTCTAAATGTGGGGAAGGATGTGTTTCCTTTTGAATTTCTGGATTTATTTGTGAACTCGCAGATGGCCGACTAAAACTAGAACTTGGTTGGCCAACATTTAGCTTGATGAGAAATTTATCCATTTCAATGTCAAGATTACCTTTCCTACAAAATAAAATTTTCACAATTCTACTCAAACTGAATCCAAAACAATTATAAAAGTACAAATCAATCACAATCACAAAAATCACAAGTTCACAATTAGAAGAATTACAAGTTACAAGTAGTGGGCAACTATTTGGGAATAAGAAAGTTAATGTCATTTTTTAAGAAGTGCAGCAACAAGCCATAAATAGTTTCAGTACTTTTAAAACAAAAAATTCAAGCAAATATGGATAGGGTAATATTAACAAGAATGACATTACTCTGAGAAGATAAAGAAGTGAAGAGGCAAAGAGAAATACCAATTTTGAAGAGCTGAAGACGAGATTTAAAGCTTGTCGATGCCGATTATAACACTTCTTCCCGTTCTTGTCTGTCAAAATAAATTTTAAACATTCAAATAATCAACAATATTTCAACCCAACTTCAGTACTTCACAAATCAAAGAAAAAAGATAAAGAAACAAAAGAAGCAGTAAGATTGATAAAGAAATTGGAAAAATATGTGACCTTAGTTTGCAAAAAAAATTGGTATTTTGTTGTTGTAAAACACTTGGGGCTAGAGAGTGTTTTCTAGAGAGGTGCTTTTGATTTAGGGATTTTGAAAAGTGACTAAAGAAGGAGTTGTGCACTACTATTAGGTAATATTAAGATGAAAAGAAAAAAAGAATCGTCTCTTCTAAAGGAGCAGAAAACTTTACATGGTGGGCCAGGAGCATGGGATGTACCCAATTTATTAATTATTAAAAAGTGAAATAATGGATAATTTTAAAAGAGGAAACGTGGGGAATCGAACTACTGACCTGGTAAATGGAAGGTGCACTCCTCTACCAGTACACTACAATGCTCACTTGAGGGTGGGTTCACCCATACAAATTTAAGTATTTTATGTTGAAATTTACTATTGCTATATACAGTTTAGGGAGAGGAGGATGGGTTCACGTGACCCACCCCCTCCCAAGTAAATCCGCACCTGTCTGGAGCCCCTCTACATTAGTCTAATGGGCGGCGTTAGGGTGGACAGTGGTGGCGTGATGGTGGAGGGAGGTGTCTGTGCGTGTTTATATTTGAGTGAGTAAAAGAAAGAGAAAGGGTTCAAGAGAGATGATGTGCATGTGTTTTCAGTTGTATCCAGTCCCAGTCACGTGAAGCCATGGGCACTTCGCTGCCCACTCTATTTTTTTCTCTCTTTTGGTCTCGGTCTCGCGAAGCCATGGCCACTTTGCCGCCCATTCTATTTTCTTTCTCTCTTTTCGTCCCAGTCTGGTGAAGTGAATGTCGTTTCATTTCCCAAGACTTTTCTTGTTTCTTCTTCTCTGGTCCTAGTCTGGCGAAGTGAATCTTGCTTTACAATCCGGGACTTTTCTCTTCAGTTCTTTTTTTTCACCAATTTTTCTTCTATTTGCTCATTTTTCGCATAAGTTTGTTCCTACACATAAGAAACATGTAATGAATATATTTTCACTTCAAAAGTGGTGTGAACTCCCTGATAAGTGAGGATTTTGACTATTTATTAGCGCCTTTTAGCTTTTATTTTAGTTTAAAGCATTTAGTTTTGTTCTCGAAACTGATAAAATGTGCAAAATTGCTTGAATGTTGGAAGTTGGACTCCTAATATGAAATTAGACTCAAAAAGGAGTAATCAAAACACATGGCAACAAAAGGCACAAGAACTTGCAAAGTGTGGACCGCAGAATTCCATCTGCGGCCGCAAACAATAAAGGAAAACCTAACAAGCTTCCTAGCAAAATGTGGTCGGTAAAGGAATTGTGCGGCCGCAATTGAAGAATTGGAAATCAACTTCAGAGGGTGTGCAATTTTCCAAAGTCGAAGTCCCTCAAGAGAAGATATGCCTTGCGGCCGCGGAAAGACAGATGCGGTCCGCAGAAAAACAGATTGTGGCCACAGTGATAACTCTGCGGACAGTAGAAACATTGGCTCATGGCCGTAGTGGGGGAATTGTGCAGCTGCAGAATCCCAGCTCCTGCAAGATGTACACTTCTGCAGACTGCACATGGAATTGTGCGGCTGCAGAACATCCCGAATGACTTTTTTGTCCGAAATTTTCAGCCCTGTATAAATAGACAAGTTTCACAAAATTAGGTCAACTTTTGACACCAGGAACTACAATAGCCGTTTTTCTTTGCTTCTTTTAGTAGTCTTTCATATTTTGGAATATTTTAACATAGATTTTATCATTTTGATTTTACAATATGAGTTTAATTAGCATCTCTTCTTCTATTTCTTCAATTTCAAGCATGAGTAGCAAGATTTTTACTAGAGTTGTAACCCAACCCTAGTATGTAAACCTTATGGGTGTTTAATTTAGTGCTTGTTTATGGTTTGGGGTTTATTATTGTCACGTCTCAAACTACCTCCTAGACGTTACTGGCACCCAGATAACACCATCTGCCAGGCGAACCCTTTTCTCTAACGTTTAACCATTTACACACGAACACAGAGAGAAAAAGTGCAGTCCTAAAGTATTATTAATAATTAAAGAGGTAATGATTATCGCCCAATACCTTAGTCAATTGATAGAAAAACCCACAATCACTCAAATAATAAAACTCTAGCCCAAATCCCACGATAAGACCATGGAGCATCTAACAGAGTATTATGAGTCTTATTGACGGGTATGCAAACCTCAAAAAAAGAAATAACTAACACGAACTAAGAAAGTCCGAAACGAAGCCTCCGCGAACAATGCGGTGGCTCACCTCAACAATAGAATCCACTCGAACAAACTCGTCAGCCACTAACTCTATCTCTCGCAACGGTATCTGCATAGCGATGCAGGTAAGGAGTGAGTTATACGTAAATATAACCCATTAATATCCTCGACCCGCCACTCTAAATACCTCTGGAAAAAATGCTAGAAAATACAAACACACTGCAACATGAATGATATAGTAAATATTATAATTATACAATAACTCAATATCATGGCACACAACCGTATCAAACTCAATATCATGACGCATAGCCGTATCAAACCCAATATCATGTCTCACAGCCGAATCAAACTATAAGACTCAACCTCATGGCGCACAGCCATATCACACTATCAAACTTATAAAATAATATTTTTTTCTTAATAAAATAATATATTTGCGGCTAGTCTAAAACCACCGACTCTGCCAAGCGCACGCTTGTCCCAACACATAGACCAGGCAGAGAAAACACACTTTCAAAATGGGTTTTAGAAAAGCAAGTATCAAAGCTTAAAGTCTCACTTACCTCGCTAACAGAAAGTTCTCCAACCTTGCAACGTCTAGAAAACCAACCAAATGGCCTCAATCTATCCAAAATATTGAATAACACGTCCTAATTAGTTTACGTGAATAATTTTTGTAATCTTAAGACGAGTCAAAATCAAGGTCAACCCCTAGTCCAATTAACAAATTATTGTATACAAACATTGGCCAACAGTAGTACTTCAAAAGTGCCGAAACATTAGTAGCTTCACAAACTATACCATAACTTATACCATATAGTTTATATCACTTTATTATTGCCTTCATCATTACTTGCAATCATTACATCATGATTGACAATTATACTTTATGTACTTAATAATAAATAATCCAATACCGTAGCTCTTAAATAGGTTCAATTCTCTGTATAAGTGTACAAAAATCCTTGTTCATCCAAAATTCTCATCTCATATTTATTCTTTAAAAGCTAACACTCATTAGTTCCCTCATTATTATCCAATCACCATTCAACCATTATATCTTCATAAACCATAGTGAAAGTAGTAATCAATATCCAGAATATTCTTCATGCAAATTGAATTCCATGTACCATTGTAAGAATTAATACCTGGTGCTTTTGTTTTCTTTCACGCCAAATTATAGTCCACTGCCTCTAATCTCTTATTTCGCCGTCCGTCTGGTCTCCTGTATTCTATTTTATCAGGGGTTTTCTTCTTTTTTTCCTTTTCCTTTCTTTGTAGTAGTAAATAAGACCATAATTTTCATTGTTCTGTATATTATGTCTTTCCATGTGGGCCACCATAAAAATACATATATATAGGCCTAGCTCTAACTTTTACCATATATTTTATCCCAATTGCTTTATTATCCAACCATCAGATATAATTATAAATTAGGCCATTAATCATTTCAATACATTTTAAAACTCTTAAGTAAATCAATATATATATATAAATTATTGGTTAGTACATTCTCCCCCACTTAAACAAGCGTTCGTCCTCGAACGAGTTAGAAAGTGTACCTGATATCTCAAACAACTGGGGGTACTTGCTTCGCATGTCTACTTCGAACTCCCACGTAGCTTCCTCTGTTGGATGATTACGCCATAATACTTTCATTGAAGCAACCTTTTTTGACCTCAATTGCCGCACTTGCCTATCAAGAATAGCTAGCGGACCTTCTTCCTAAGTTAAGTTCTCATCAAGCTCCACATTCTCCGGCTAAATCTTATGCTTATCATCATGAACATATCGTCTAAGCATAAACACATGAAATACGGGATGAACCGCAGACAACCTCGGAGGCAAGGCAAGTTTATACGCCACCAATCTGATTCGATCTAAAATCTCATATGGACCAATATACCTCGAACTTAGCTTACCTTTGCGCCCAAATCTCATGACTCCTTTCATAGGGGACACCTTCAAAAAGACTTTTTCTCCTTTCATGAACTCCAAATCACGAACTCTCTTATCTGCGTAGGATTTTTGTCTACTTTGAGCTGTCCGAAGTCGTTCTCGTATCAATGCAACTTTCTCCAAATCTTGTTGAACCAAATCTGGGCCCAATAGTTGTGTTTCACCGGGTTCAAACCATCCAACTGGTGAACGACACTTACGACCATATAGAGCTTCAAACGGAGCCATCTATATACTCGACTGATAACGGTTATTATAAGCAAACTCTGCTAACGGCAACTGATTATCCCAATGACTACCAAAATCAATTACACAAGCTCTAAGCATGTCCTCCAAGATCTGAATAACCCGTTTGGACTGTCTGTCCGTCTGTGGATGGAAAGTTGTGCTCAACTCAACCTGAGAACCCAAAGACTTTTGAAATGACTTCCAAAATTCAGTAGTAAATTGTGCACCCCGATCCGATATTATGGAAATAGGCACACCATGAAGCCGAACTATCTCATAGAGGTATATATCTACTAGTTGTTCTACAGTATGAGTAACTCGAACTGGTGCGAAATGTGCGGACTTTGTGAGTCTGTACACGATCACCCATACTGAATCATGTTTATTAAAAGTACTTGGCAACCCAACTACAAAATCCATAGTAATCCTTTCCCACTCCCACTCAGGGATAATCAAATTCTGCATCACACCTCCTGGTTTTTTATGCTCATATTTTACCTACTAATAATTTAAGCAACTAGTTACATGTTACAGAATATCATACTTCATACCTTTCCACCAGTACAATTCACGCAAGTCTTGATACATTTTAGTAGCACCTGGATGGATAGAGTAACGGGAGTTGTGAGCCTCTTCAAGAATCAACTACTTTACATCACCCACCATGGGGATACACAATCTACCATGCCGCCGTAACACACCTTCATTATCAATAGCAAATGATTTAACACCGTCATTCTGCACTCTATCTCGAAGTCTAACTAGACGGGGATCTTCAAATTGACGAGCCTTAACCTGTCCAACCAAGGATGATTGTGCTACCAAACCTGCAAGTAATCTGCCCCACAATGTATGATCAATACGCACTCCTCGATTGGCCAATGCCTGAATATCCATAACCATAGGTCGTTCTTGAGTAGTAAATCGGGCCAAGCTACCCATAGACTTTCTACTCAAGGCGTCTGCCACCACATTCGCCTTCCCGAGATGATATAAAATAGTAAGATCATAATCTTTAAGTAATTTACCCACCGTCTCTGCCTCAGATTCAGATCTCTTTGCTTGAATATATATTGCAGACTCTTGTGATCAGTATAGATTTCACACGGCTCACCATAAAGATAGTGACACCAAATCTTAAGTGCAAATACGATTGCAGCTACTTCCAAGTCATGAGTTGGATAATTCTTTTCATGGTTCTTCAACTGTCGAGAAGCATAAGCTACTACCTTGCCATTTTGCATTAGCACACAACCCAAACCGACTCGAGACACATCACAATAAATGGTAAAACCCCCTGCACCTGTAGGTAGTGTCAAAATCGGAGTTGTAGTCAATGCGGTCTTCAATTTTTGAAAACTTTCTTCATACTCATTTGACCACTGAAATGCAACACCCTTCTGAGTTAATCGAGTCAATGGAGTGGCTATCTTTGAGAAACCCTCAACAAACCTTCTATAATATCCGGGTAGGCCTAAGAAGCTACGTATCTCTATAGGAGTAGTGGGTCGAGGCCAATCTCGAACTGCCCTTATCTTCTTTGGATCAACTTGAATCCCATCTCGTGACACCACATGTCCCAAAAAGGAAACTGTATCCAACCAAAATTCACACTTTAAGAACTTGGCATAAAGCTTTCGCTCTCTAAGTGTCTGTAGCACAACTCTCAGGTGTTGTTCATGTTCTACCTTACTTCGAGAGTAGACCAAAATGTCATCAATAAATACAATCACGAAATGATCTAAGAATGGCTTGAATACCCTATTCATGAGGTCCATAAATGCTACGGGGCATTAGTAAGCCCGAAGGACAGCACCAAAAATTCAAAATGCCCGTATCTGGTCTGAAACGCTGTCTTGGATATATCCTCGGTCTTAATTCTCAGTTGATGGTAATCCAATCTCAGGTCAATCTTTGAAAAGTGAGTTACACCATGTAGCTGGTCGAATAGATCATCAATACGTGGCAATGGATATTTATTCTTGATCGTCACCTTATTCAGCTGCCTGTAATCAATACACATTCTCATCGTGCCATCTTTCTTTTTAACAAATAACACAGGTGCACCCCAAGGTGACACGCTAGGCCTGATTAATCCCTTATAAAGTAGCTCTTGAAGTTGAACCTTTAATTCTCTCAATTCCGCTGGAGCCATACGGTATGGAGGAATAGAGATAGGTTGAGTTCCTGACACCAAATTAATATTGAACTCAATTTCTCTTATCAGAGGCAGCCCGGGTAAATCTTCTGGAAACACCGCAACAAATTCTCGGACCACTGGAACACTATCAATAGTAACATCCTCCAAGTGCGTATCATGAACGGTAGCAATAAAACCTAAACACCCATTATTAATCATTCGACGTGCTTTTACATAGGATATTATCTTTCCCTGAGTTAGAGGAGTTATGCCTTTCCACACTAAACATGGTTCTTCAGGAAAATCAAAACGTATAAGCTTGTAATGACAATCAACTAAAGCATAACATGATTCTAACCAATCCATACCCATAACTACATCAAAGTCAGACATAGGCAATACTAGTAGATCAACTACGGTGTCCTTGCCCTGAATAAATATTACACAGGCTCTATAGACTCTATCAACAGATATAGTCTCCCCCACTGGGGTCACCACAGTATAAGGCACATTAAGAGACTCAACTCCTCGTTCTAAGTATATGGAAAAAGATGGAGATACATATGAATACATAGAACCAGGATCAATAAGAGCGTAAGCCCCTTAAGAACAGATAGTGATAATACCTGTGACTACTACATTAGATGCCTCGGCATCCTGTCTGGCCATAGTAAAGAATCTCAGAGGTCCACCCGTTCCCTCAGCAGTCTATGTACCCTGTCGACCCTGTGCACGAGCAACTTGCGGAGCGGCTCTAGCTGGCTGAGTCTGAGTCTGTGTACCCATAAACGTTCTCTGCGGTTGTGGAGTAGCATGGCTAGTAGCAAAATATCCTCTAGGACAATACTTAGCATTATGTCCTTTTTTACCACAAGTAAAACAAGCCTCATCTATTCCAAAACAACGACCACTGTGATTTCTACCACAATTCGAACACCTCGGATGTTGGCCTAACTGATATGAGCCATTATCCTTCTTCTATATCTGTTGCTGCCCCTGTTTAGCGGATAAGCACTCCTAGAATACTACGCCACTGACTCTGACTGTGTAGGTCTAGACTGACCACGATTAAAACCACTCTTGCCCCCAGATGGAGCTCCACTGAACCCGTCTGCGCTACGAGCCCTTTTGCTCTCTCGCTCGGTCATGTCCCTCTCTTGATAAGACTCATAACGGAGAGCAGTATCCACTACCTCTTCGTACGACCACCTCGAACATCCCTAACCACAGGACCCCAATAACGATGCTCAAGCCCATCTACGAACCTCTTCACCTTCTCATGCTAATCTGCAACTAGAAAAGGTGCATAACTAGCTAAGTTAGTGAACTTAGCCTCATACTCCGTAATTGTCATACTGCCCTGGCACAGTTGCTCGAACTGACGTCTCATGTTGTCTCGCTTGCTCAGTGGGACAAACCTATCCATAACATAGCTAAAAACTCTGACCAAGTAATAGGTGGCAACCCTGCTCGTCAACCTCTCTGAATTGAATTCCACCATGACTAGTGGCAAATTCCACCCCTCGAGTCTCCTTCAGCCTCAAAGTAGATAATATCTTCTCACAACACTGAATGAACTTCTGGGGCTCAATAGAAGCTTGTGTAGCATCGAACTCTCGTGGCTTAAGATCCATAAAATTCTTAATATCCTTAGACTGCCCTGTATTTGCAACTGGCTGAACGACCTGCTGAGGGGCTATTTGAGGAGCTACAACATTCAGTTGAACATGTGTTTGCGCCTGTGAAGTAGTCTGGGGAGCTGGAAGTCCACCTTGAGTAGGCACTAACACCTCCAACACATTCAACAACCTCACCACTACATCTGCAGGTAAGGTAACAGTAGGCACATCAATTGGGACTGATGGTGGAGCATCATGAACCATTTGTTCTTGCACTCGATTTGGCATAGTAGCTTGGGATTGACCCGTGTTCACAACTTCAAGCTGAGGAGCAGCCTGTCTACTAGTTTGAGCTCTAATTTGATGAGCCCCAACTTGATGACCACCTCAGGTAGTACCCCGTCCAACACCACGTCTAGCAGATGAAGGTGTGCGTGTCCTAGCCATCAGCGAAATAAACAATCCAAAGTCAAACTCAAGTAATCTCAACGCATGATCAAGGAATGAAATAAGGGAAAACATCCTAAATGCTTAGTAGCCTCAAGATCATAAGTATGGGCGCCTACATACCCATGAACAAGACTCTACTAAACACTGCTCCACAACCCGGGACTTAAAGCCTATGCTCTGATACCAACTTTGTCACGTCCCAAACTACCTCCTAGACGTGACTGGCAACCAGCTAACACCACCTGCCAGGCGAACCCCTTTCTCTAACGTTTAACCATTTACACACAAACACTGAGAGAAAAAGTACAGGCCTAAAGTATTATTAATAATTAAAGAGGTAATGATTATCGCCCAAAACCTTAGTCAATTGATAGAAAAACCCATAATCACTCAAATAATAAAACTCTAGCCCAAATCCCACGCTAAGATCATGGAGTATCTAATAGAGTAATATGAGTTTTATTGACGGGTATGCAAACCTCAAAAAAAGAAATAACTAACACGAACTAAGCAAGTCCGAAATGAAGCCTCCACGAGTAATGCGGTGGCTCACCTCAACAATAGAATCCACTTGAACAAACTCGTCAGCCACTAACTCTATCTCCCGCAACGGTATCTGCATAGAGATGCAAGTAAGGAGTGAGTTATACGTAAATATAATCCAGTAATATCCTCGACCCGCCACTTTAAATACCTCTGGAACAAATGTTAGAAAATACAAACACACTGCAACATGAATGATATAGTAAATATGATAATTATACAATAACTCAATATATGTGTATCAACAAAGTTATTAAGAATTAACCAACAAGGATACCCACTAAGGACTTATCATAATTGCAGTGAAAGAAATTTACCAACACACCTACGAGTCCACCACGGCACCACAATGCCTCAAATATGTAACAGAGCATACACAATGCTCGGATGATGTACAAAGGCATACACAATGCCCCAATATCATGGCGCACAGCCATATCAAACTCAACATTATGGCGCACAGCCGTATCAAACTCAACATTATGGCGCACAGCCGTATCAAACTCAATATCATGGCGCACAGTCGTATCAAACTCAATATCATGGCTCACAGCCGAATCAAACTATAAGACTCAACCTCATGGCGCACGGACGTATCACACTATCAAACTTATAAAATAATATTTTTTTTTCTTCATAAAATAATATATTTGCGGCTAGTCTAAGACCACCGACTCTGCCAAGGGCACGCTTATCCCAATACATAGACCATGCAGAGAAAACACACTTTCAAAACGGGTTTTGGAAAAGCAAGTATCAAAGCTTAAAGTCTCACTTACCTCGCTAACGGGAAGTTCTCCAACCTTGCAACATCTAGAAAACCAACCAAATGGCCTATAATGGCCTCAATCTATCCAAAATATTGATTAGCACGTCCTAATTAGTTTATGTGAATAATTTTTGCAATCTTAAGACGAGTCAAAATCAAGGTCAACCCCTAGTCCAATTAACAAATTATTGTATACAAACATTGGCCAACAGTAGTACTTCAAAAGTGCTGAAACAGTAGTAGCTTCACAAACTATACCATAACTTATACCATATAGTTTATATCACTTTATTATTGCCTTCATCATTACTTGCAATCATTACATCATGATTGACAATTATACTTTATGTACTTAATAATAAATAATCCAATACCGTAACTCTTAAATAGGTTCAATTCACTGTATAAGTGTATGAAAATCCTTGTTCATCCAAAATTCTCATCTCATATTTATTCTTTAAAAGATAACACTCATTAGTTCCCTCATTATTATCCAATCACCATTCAATAATTATATCTTCATAAACCATAGTGAAAGTTGTAATCAATATCCAGAATACTCTTCATGCAAATTGAATTCCATGTACCATTGTAAGAATTAATACCTGGTGCTTTTGTTTTCTTTCACGCCAAATTATAGTCCACTGCCGCTAATCTCTTATTTCGTCGTCCGTCTGGTCTCCCGTATTTTATTTTATCAGGGGTTTTCTTTTGTTTTCCTTTTCCTTTCTTTGTAGTAGTAAATAAGACCATATTTCATTGTTTTGTATATTAGGTCTTTCCATGTGGGCCACCATAAAAATACATATATATGGGCCTAGCTTTAACTTTTACCATATATTTTATCCCAATTGCTTTATTATCCAACCATCAGATATAATTATAAATTACCATTAATCATTTCAATAAATTTTAAAACTCTTAAGTAAATCAGTATTTATAAAAAATATCGGTTATTACAATTATTTAGCCTTGTTCATGCTTTAATTTGTGAAATTAATAGTTGCAAATATTAGTTCATGTCTAGTAGACTTAGTCTCTACTTGAGAAAGATAGACTTAGTCTAGAAAAACTTAGCTAACAAGAAATTAGGTCAATTGAGAGACTGATAATCCCAATTAAAGGGTTCAACCTAGAGATAGTAATAACTCGACTTGAGCTTTTATCAACCGTTTTGAGCAATACCCATTTGGACTTCAGAAAGTCAAATTGGGCAAAATCACTCTCTGACCGAGAGGTATTGAGCGGGTAATTGAGGGTTGATAGCTATAATACAACCCGATCAAAAATAAGCATTAAGGTTTATATCCCATTAGGCGAACACCTAGGTGATGGTCATAGCCCTAGTCCTTTTATAAAACTTGAAAAACAACAAAAAAAAAATTCTTAGTTTCATTTCTTAACTTTGCAATCTTAGTTTAAAATAGACATAGAAACAACCACAATTTGTGGAAGTGTAAATTGAAGTAGTTCTAACTCGTGTACTACAATATATACTCCTAACTCTCATATATATCTCCCTGTGAAAATCGACCCCGACTCTTGCTGGGTACTATTATTGCAATCAAACGTTTCATATCCTTGATTTGAGGTGTGAATTGGACAAGATCACTCTCGCAACTCACACGAGAACTAACACACAACCCCACTCAAAACATGCATTTTTCACCCTTTATCATTTTTTAATTTTAAACTTTAAATAATTAATTATTCAGATTTTTAGTTTTTCTATTTGTTTATTTTGTTGCACTTATTCTTTAGTATTTATAAGATTAAAATTTTACTATTTTCCTATAAATTATGTCCATTCGTACTGACATAAATAGTAAAATTAGATTGTTGAATGTCTTATTAATTACTCCTACTAAATTATGCCTTAGAGAATTGAGATCATTCATTGGTATTTTTACATACCAAAAAAGTTTTATTTTTAATTTAATTTCTCTTTTCTTAAGAATAAATATTCAGTTACTTTTTCTTAACAGTATGTTCATGATTTCTACAATAAAAATATGAGATTTGGATGTTTTCGATCCTTATCAGTTAAACTGATAACCTATAAGGATCGATAATCGACTTATCGATACCTGATATCCGATATCTTATTAATTCGATTATTGGTTTAATATATTTATATTCTGATAACCGATATGCCAAACCGATAACATTTACGACCGAACCGAACCAACAGATATCTACCCCTATTTACTCCTATGGTTTATCTCTTTTTACTTCACTGGAGTTTTCTTATTACGAGAATAATATAGTGCTTAAAGTTTATAGAATCCTTTATTTGAAGTGAATAAAATATTTAGAGACACCTAACAAAAAAAAAAGGAAGATCAAATTTGTGTGAAGGTTTGGAAAATATGGTTTAACGTAGAATGGGTTAGGAAAAAGAATTCCTTAAATTTGAAACTTTAGCACTTGACATGTACTTTTAGTTTCCATTAACCAAATACTTTTATATTTGTTGAATTTGATATATTTAAATCGTTAAAAGAATAAAGTACTTCTTAATTTTATTACATTTTACTAAATAAAAACAAAAAGTTTAATTATAGTCTTTTATAATAAATATTCAAAATTATTTGTTACTTAAATATTTAGGAAATTTATCTTGAAAAGAAAATCCTAGTTTAGGAAATTTAATATATCTGGCAAAGACTTCAACTGCAAAACTGCCATTACAGACATTTTCTTATGTCAAGAGTCTCCTTTACTGAAATTTGTTAGAATCATTCCAGCTTGTGGAATATTAGTGTGAGGAATCATATGCAGCATTTAATTGGCTTGGCTTATGTTTTAGTGAATTTATCAAGTCTTTGATCTTTGGCCAATGAAGACCTCTAAATATCAGTCTTCTCAAATTTGTATTGGAAAATTTCACATGATAATTACAAGCACCGAACATAATTTTATTCTATCAAGTTTGGTTTGAAATATTCAATATTTTCATGTGAAAGTTATTTATGGGATAATAATTTTTCTCCCACCAAATTTGCGTTGGATTGTGATTACATGTGGAAGGTATGTATGAGCATGTGATAACATGTTAAATTAATCATTTTAATATCATTACAAGAATTATAACATATCAATATGTATATAAGAATAAATTATGTCTTCACTCTGTCCCCCAACTCCTATTTGGCCATTATAATTAAACATCTAGCATTATATATATTCTAGAAGTTGAATAAAAATGCATCTATGCTTTTAACAATTAGTAAATTATACCATATATGTGTATTTAGATTGATAAATAACAGTTACTATGAAATTATATAAATGTTGTAAGATAGATGCCATTTTGGACCTCTCATAAATTACTAACAAAACATTTCCAAATGCAATAAGGAACACGGGACTTGAAAGAATTGGGAATTCGCAGAGGTCAAAAAGTTTCCAGAATCCTCTTTGAGAATAATATTCGTCAATCTTATGTGCTGGATTTTTCTTGTTATAGCTAGTGGTCACTTAGACCAGTTGATTCCAAATTTGACTATTTCTTTTCTTTTTCTTTGGAAAAATTAAAGAAAATAATATGATTTTTCTTTGCGGTTTGGGTGTGGTGGGGGGGGGGGGGTTAATACGCATTACATATGGTGTTAATTAGAGCTTTAAAACTAAAAATTGGTTTCATTATACTTCCTCCGTCCCCAAATAAGCTCGATCTTGACACAATATTTTTACCACCAACAATAAGTTGGAGATTTGACTCGCAAATTGAAGAACTGCTATTGACCATCCTGAGTTAAATGATGGTACAATTGTAGATTTGTAAGTATAAACTAATCCAGATTGCTAATTCCAAATTCGAAAGTTCAACCAAACGTAAAATAAAATAGTCTCGCATATAATTATGAATTATTATATTCAACCAACCAAACGACCCCTTAAAGAAGTTGTTCATTTTTTAAGTGACCATTTTGGCACCATTTTAGAATTTGTGTAGGATCTCTGAAGATACGTAAAAATTAACAAAAGTTGACAATTGAGGTTGCTCAGATAGCACCCTCCACCTTCTTAGGGTTTGTCCAGATTTTCTTATCAGATTTGGTTTTTCTATCTCATAAAGGAAAGTACAACATATTTACCATAATTGAATTTTTCTTTTCCTAAAAGGAAAAATATAATTCTTCCATATTTGGCTAGTCCCTTTTCTTGTAGGAAAAGGTTTGGAGTTCTATAAATTGAAGATCTGTCGTTATCATTCAGTAGCATCCACAAGGTAGCCATATGGGGTTTGAGAGTTGTGTTTAAGGGGAGAACTTTACGGGACAAGTGTTAGTGTGTCACTTGTGTTTGTCTCTTCGTGAGGTTGTTCTCTCGATATTTTGTACTCTCTTTTATATAGTGGATTGCTCATCTCCGCCGTGGACGTAGGTCAATTGACCGAACCACGTTAAATGTTTGTGTCTCTTTTGGTATATTTGTCTTTTGTTGGATGATTTATCGCTATTCAAGGTTTGATTTACTAGCCTTCGCATGACACCTAATTATTTTGGTCCTAACACACCTACAACCTTATGATCCTGGGTTCGAGTCACCAAAGGATCAATACTCAAACAAAGAGGGAACAAAGAGAAGGGGAATCAAAAAAAAATTAAAAAAAAAAAGTTAAAAATGTTATCAATAGTATTTTATTTATGGTGAATGTCTATATTTTAGAGAGATTTTAGGAATTTTACTTGATGGCTAAGTCACTTTTTACTATAAATAGAGGGGTTCTATTCCATTGTAATTCATCTCAAATCAATAAGAATTCTCTCTTCCTACTTTTCTGTCACGACCCGAAATTTTCACTGTTGGGACCGTGATGGCGCCTAACATCTTAGTCGCTAGGAAACCAACGTTAGAGTTAAAATCACCTTTTTCTTTACATTTTGTAGTTAAAATTTAACAAAACTAAATCAGCGAAAACATAAAAGCGGAAGTACAACATTAACTGATTGCCTTTATATTAGAAACAAAACTGAAAAAGTTACTACCCAGAAATGGTGTGACAACTCACGAACATTCTACGAATAACTACAAATACTGGTTTGAAAGAAATTACATCTGTTTGAAACGAAATAAAACAGAATAAAAAGGGATATAGAAGGGGACGCCAGGGCCTGCGGACGCTAACAGGTCTACCTTGGATCTCCTGAAGATAGAATTTGCAACTGACCTCACGATCAGCCACACATCAGCTCCAAAATCTGCGCAGAAAGTTCAATGTGCAGTATCAGTACAATCGACCCCATGTACTAGTAAGTGTCGAGCCTAACCTCGACGAAGAAGTGACGAGGCTACAGCGATGCATAAACAATATATATCTTACAACAGTTTATAATAAGGCAAAAAGAAAATACTGAATGAAATAGAACAGTAACTTGCATAAAATCAATACGAATTCCGGTCATCTTACCAATACTCAGCTATAACCAATCCTTAAGAGAGTTTCAACAGCATAATAATGAATCTCAGCAAAAGAAGAATATATAACCACAAATGATGCGGTGCGCATCCCGATCCCACCATATAATCAACAACAATATGAACATTCACCCTTATTATTCTTTATTGCGCCGTGCAACCCGATCGCACATGTCCACCCTTATTGCTCCTCAATATGTCACCCTTATTCTTCCTGTTGTGACGCGCAACCCGATGCCACCTATCCACCCTTATTACTCCTTGTTGCGGCGTGCAACCCACTCCCACCAAAGAATCACATTTCACCCTTATTCCTCCTGTTGTGGTGTGCAACCCGATCCCAACATATCAGTACCAATCGCAAAATAAGAATAAGTATTTCACAGTTTAGCTCAAACCCTCTACAATATTTATACCATAAATCATAACCACTGAAGATTTATACAATTATGAAACTTCAATAGTTAATACTATACAACGAGACCAACCAAGGTGCACCATGAAGCACCAACAAACCAACTTAAACCAACAAGGTAATAAAATGGAACTACGAACAGTTAATACTTTAATAGGAAAAAACAACAGTTAACATGAATCAATTAGACATGGAAACATTTATGAGCAAGTAGAAATTAAGGCAGGAAATAATATTTAGAAAAATAGGGAAGGGAACAGGCTAAAACAATAATTTGGTGGCGCATAGGTACTTGTCACCATACCAATATGCCACACACATGGAATTTAACATAGCAAGCAAGTCGGGGATCCCTAATCCCTCAAGTCAAGGTTAGACCAAATACTTACTTCAAGCCAATGGGTGTTTCAAAGCTCAAATACCACTTTACCTCTAGATTCCACCTCCAATCCACTCGTATCTAGTCATAATTAACTTAACAACATCAATAAATACTAAAGAAATCAATTCCAATGCATAATTAAAGGTTTCCCAACATTTTTCCCAAAAAGTCAAAAATCAACACCGGGTCAGCTTGGTCCAAACACAAAATTCGAACCAAAACCCATTTACCCATTCATCTCCGAGCCCGGATACACAATTGGTTTTAGAATCCGACCCCACTTCGAGGTCTGAATTCCCAAATTTCAATATTCCTAAGTTCTACCCAAAATTCTCAATTCCACCATGAAAATCCTAGGTTCTAGGATAAAATCTTGTAAAAAGAAGTAAAGGGGTGATCCGAAATCTTGTAAGCCTCAAAACTTCTATTTTCTCAACTTAATGATCCGAATCACATCAAATAAACTTTGTTTTTCACCAAATTTTACAAACATGACTTAATTATTATAATAAACCTGTACCGGCATCCAGAACCAAAATAAGGGCCCCATACCAACAAGATCAAATTTTTTAAATTATTATATTTTTAGTCTTACAATTTTTCATCAAAAATTTATTTCTGGGGCTTGGGACCTTGGAATTCAATTTCGAGCATACGCCCAGGTCCCATATTTTACTGCAGACCCATCGGGACAGTTAAAATACGGGTCTTGGTCCGTTTATCCAAAACATTGACCGAAGTCAACTACAATCAACTTTTTAAGCCAAAAATTATTATTTTATCAATTTTCCACATAAAGGCTTTCCGAAATCGCGCCCCGACTGCACACACAAACTGAAAAGAGATAAAAGGGGGTTTTAGGACCTTGGAACACAGAATTAACTTTTAAATAACAAGATGACCACTTGGGTCATCACATTGTCTACCTCTAAAACAATCGTTCGTCCTCGAACAGACATAGAAAAATACCAGAGCTGGGAAAATGATGGGGATATCTGCTCTGCATATCGGACTCGAACTCCCAGGTAGCTACCTCAACAGGCTGACCCTTCCACTTCATACGAACTGAAGGATAACTCTTTCATCTCAATTGGCGAACCTGCTGGTATAGAATAGCTACCGGCTCCACATCGTAGGTCTAATCCTTGTCCAATTGGATAGAGCTGAAATTTAACACGTAGGATGGATCACTATGATACTTCCGGAGCATGAACACATGGAATACTGGATGAACTGCTGATTAACTGGGTGGCAATCCGAGCTCATAAGCCACCTCACCCACTCTCCGAAGAATCTCAAAAGGCCCAATGAACCTAGGGCTCAATTTTCCCTTCTTTCCAAATCTCATCACACCCTTCATAGGTGACACAGGAAGCAACACTCTCTCTTCGACCATGAATGAAACATCACCAACCTTACGGTCGGCATAACTCTTCTGCCTTGACTGAGCCGCACGAAGCCTATCTTGAATGATCTAGACCTTATCCAAGGCATCCTGTACTAGATCTGTACCCAAAAACCGAACCTCGCCCGGATCAAACCATCCAATCGGCATCGACACCATCTACCATATAATGCCTCACAAGGGGCCATCTGGATGCTCGATTGATAACTGTTGTTATAGGCAAACTCCGATAACGGCAAGAACTGATCCTAAGAGCCTCCGAAGTCAATAACACAAGCGCGGAGCATATCCTCTAAGATCTGAATAGTACGCTAGGACTGCCTGTCCGTCTGAGGGTGAAATGTTGTGCTCAGTTCGACCTGTGTACCCAACTCACACTGCACTAGCATCCAGAAATGCGAGGTAAACTGCATACCTCGATCGGAAATGATAGACAAGGGCACACCATAAAGACAAACGATCTCCCAAATATAAATCTCTGCCAACCGCTCCGAAGAATAGGAAACTGCCACAGGAATGAAATGTGCTAACTTAGTCAGCCTATCCACAATGACTTAAACTGCATCAAACTTCCTCTGAGTTTGTGGGAGTCCAACAACAAAATCCATAGTGATACGCTCCCACTTCCACTAGGGAATCTCTATCCTCTGAAATAGACCAACAAGTCTCTGATGCTCGTACTTTACTTGTTGACAATTCAAACACTGATCTATATATGCAACTATATCCTTCTTCATCCTCCTCCACCAATAATGCTTCCACAAGTTCGGATACATCTTGGCGTTGCCCGGGTAAATAGAATACCGGGAACTGTGGGCCTCCTCTAGATCAACTCACGAAGGCCACTACATTAGGCACACAAACACAACCCTGCATCCTCGGAACTTCATCATCTCCCACTGTAACCTGCTTGGTATCTCCGTGCTGCACTGTGTCCCTAAGGACAAGCAAATGATGGTCATTATACTGCCGCTCCCTGATATGCTCAAACAAAGAAGACCGAGTGACTGTGCAAGCTAAAACATGATTGGGATCAGAAACATCCAACCTCATGAACTAATTGGCCAAAGCCTGAACATCTAATGCAAGCGGTCTCTCACTCACTGGAATATACGCAAGGTTGCCCATACTGGATGACTTCCTACTCAAGGCATCCGTCACCACATTGGCTTCCCCGGATGATACAAGATGGTGATATCATAGTCTTTCAATAGTTCCAACCACCTTCTCTACCTCAAATTGAGCTCCTTATGCTTGAACAAATATTGCAAACTCTTATGATCCGTGAACACCTCACATGACACGCCATACAGATAATGCCTTCAAATCTTCAGCGCGTGAACAATGGCCGCCAACTCTAAGTCATGAACTGGATAATTCTTCTCGTGAATCTTCAACTGCAGCGAAGCATATGCAGTAACCTTGCCATTCTGCATCAATATCGCACCAAGCCTAATATGATATGCATCACAATATACGGTATAACATCCTGAACTGGTGGGTAACACTAACATTGATGCCATAGTCAAAACAGTCTTGAGCCTCTGAAAGCTCACCCCACACTCGTCCGACCATTTGAACGGGGCACCTTTATGAGTCAACCTGGTCATTGTGAGCACGTGATTTTTGTTTCGCACGACAATCGCTCCAAAAAGAAATAAAAAATAATAATTGGCCCTGCTGTACAATTTTGGATTTCTGTGCGGCACCTTGTTGATTTATTTGTGACTTCGGCCCATTTTTATTTATTTACTTTTTAAAATAAAATTCAAAAAAAATATATATGTGTCCTGCATAATTCGAACCGTAATCCGGTCGTTAAATAGAAAATCATGAATAGGCATCTTCGTCCGTGATTTTATTTGGTTTGACTTTACCTGTTTTGAAATATTTTAGTGTGTGTGCAAATAATTGTATTGAGTGTGTATTTAATTTTAATTTAATTTTTTGGCTTAGTTTTGTTTTTAAAATAAATAAGGAAAAGGAAATAAATAAAATAAAATAAAATAAAATAAAAATAAAGAAAAGGACCCTGCCTTTCCGGACTTGGGCCAATTTATTAAAATTGGCCCAAACAAACAGCCCAAGACCCAGGCCTACCCGGTCCAGGCCACCTGATGCCCAAGACGTCCAAACGACGTCGTTTTGAGTCGTGCCTGATCTAGGCCGTTGATCTCAGATTGATCAACGGCCAAGATCACTTTCCTATACCCACGAACAGAACCCGACCCGTTTCCATCCGGACCAACCCAAACTCCCTTTAGTTGAAACGACATCGTTTCCCCGAGGCCTTTAGATCCAAGCCATTGATTCCAGTTAATCCGATGGCTGAGATCAGCCCGCCTATTCCATATATAAGCCTATAACCTTACCCTGCCCCCCATCAGATACCCCAGCTCCCGTCTTCAACCTCATCCCCATCAAACCCTAGAGCCGCCCCTGTATCCTCCACCATGAAAGCCGGCGGCATGGACGCCGGTGACCTTCCCCTTAACACCCTAGAACCCCCTTGCCTTCCTGAACATGAATCCATTAACCCTGTAGTTCGAATCCCTCCCCACCTTCTCGAATCTTCGTTTGAAGATTCGAGTCGAAACTCGATCTACACGGTTTAACCCCAGCTTCACACCAGATACTCCCCAGACCCCTCGTGACCAAACCATACTTGGTTTGGTTCGAATCTGACCAGGGAAGCCTGAATCCCAGATCTAAGTTTTGAAAATTTTGTGTTCCTCCGTCATTGGTTCAACCAAAGAGATTAAGGTCTAATGGACTTTAATCAAAGTGTTTCTCATCTGAGAAACACTTCGTTTAAAGTCCGTTCAGCCTTAAGAAAGGCCTGGCCAAGTCCGAGTTTAAGGTCTTGATTTTCAAGGTTTAAGGTGAGTTCATTCTTTTCTTTATTTGTTTTGGTTCGTTTGATTGTTGTAAGGGTATGTTCGTCTTCTGTCCTTGACTTCTATCAACTGTGCTTCAACCGCTTTGCCTGAATTTCTGTTTGTTTGTCTAAAATCCCCCCTCCTATTCTGATAAGACATATGTATTTGTTGTACAATAATTGAGCTTCAAATGTTGACTGAGCAATTGGTTCCTCGAGTACCACTTTGTTCAGTCAGTATAATTCGAATTATGGGTCGATACTGTTAAATGTCGGATTTTTGGTTACGATTGTGTATGTTAATGCTAATATAGTCGAGTCGACATGTGTCGTCAATTAATTTCAACTGTCCGAACAATAACAAATCGATTTACTTCTGCTAAGCATTTGTTGAGTCAATTAAGAACCAGTTTTTGTTTACTTATAGTTGTTTGAATTGATCAGTAATGTAAAAAGATTTGTTTGGTTTAAATTCTGAATTGGAAGGCATGTGCACTCGTGCACAGCATGTGCATTAATGCACCTCATGTGCTTTGTGCACAGCCTGTGGCCTGCATAAAGGCCTTTGTTAAGTTTTAAACAATTTGACAGCATATGCTGTCAGATACATTCCACTGCCCATACTTGGCTTTAGTTTAAAGAAGTATTTAAATCTTTTAAAAGTGAAATCTGCCAGGGAATGTTGATGGGGTTTAATACTTAATTAGCTAAAGTTGGAATTGAAAAAAGGTAAAAGACACATGGGAGGAGTACTGTGACATTTCGAAAACAGGCTGTTAAAAGGGGGTAAGGAGGGCTTATAAAAGAGGAGGACCTGGGAGATAGAGGGGGGGATAGAATCAGAAGAGAGAGAGGATCAGACCTGAAAAAGAAAATATACACATACAGTGAGGGGATTGGGAACCTTAAGAGCTGAAAAGGAAAAACAAAAACACAGATAGAGAGAGGTTAAGGGATAGAAGCTATACAACCAACAATCAGAAACTTTTTCCTCCTATTAGTATTGGTTTTCAGCTGCTGAACGTGTTTCAAATCAATTCTGATTCTTTGAAATTCCAGTTGTGTCTGTTAGTCGAGTGTTTCCATTGGTTTACCACTGGTTTGGTCTGTCTAGAGTTTTGATTCTACTCCATTGGGTGTTGCTGTTATTTGGCTATTGCTTTCTATTGGCCATAGCTGCATCTCTGCACTCAAGCCTGTTCCTTGCTGTATTGTTTTGCCTGCTGCTATTCTGCCCTGCTGCTACTGATAATGCTGTGATTGCTGCTGCATATTTTGTTGTCATTGTACTCTGCTGACTGCCTCTTTGCCTCAACTGTCCAATATTTCCAGGTACACGACCTCTGAAACCTTGTATTGTTGAAAGTTTGGAGTTGAAGCAGAAATAAAGAAAACGAACAGCTGTTCATGTTATAACATTGGTGTTAAAAATAGGTCGAATGTTAGTTGGGATTGTATTTTACTGCAAACCGCAAATACTTTGTATAAAACTAGCATACATTCTGTTGAGATGGACTGTTAGATAGCACTGTTCAATAGTAATAACAATATGATATAGACAGCATGTTTGATTTGGTATACGTTCAGTTCAGTATAATGCTGTTTGGTTTAGTTACGACTGTATAACATAGAGTCATGGCAAGCACTTGTATGTATTTTTGCCTAGACCACTGAATTGACAAATCTGTGGTATTAGGTCTGGGATAGATGTATCCCAAACAAACTCTCATGCAGTCATATTAAAAGTCTGGCTATGAATGCCAGTTCGCTTGTCAGTTTATTTGTTCCAATGCCGGTTCGATATCAGGTTTCGGTACAGATTCTTTGTTTCAAAACAATGTGATGATTGTTGAGAGAAACTAATAGTCATTTTGAGTTCAATTAGTAGTAATTTTCCTAATAAACAGCCGATTTCGTTTATCAATTTCAAATAGTTTAGAGTGTTAAAGTAGAACTGGGAGGTCGTTAAACATAACTCAATATATGTTGTCAGTTTGTTTGCAATCTCACTTAGCCAATTAATAAGCGTATTCCCTCGATGAAGACAAAGCATGAGGTAACCCTCACCTCATAAACAATCAATCAAGTAATCAAACAAGTTTAAGTTCGGCAAACATAATAAGGATTCAGTCTGTATTTGTTCAAACAATCAAAGTTCGGCATCATCCTTCTCTTTAAAGATAAACGTAGTAGAAATGCAGCCACTGTAGGGTACCCTTTCTAAAATAATGAGACGAGCCTCGCAGAATAAAAATGCAAATTGCGGGGCCCTCAATAATTGATCATGATAAATACTTAGAATTTGGGACGGACTGTTTAGTGAATTCCACTGTCGTCCCAAAGATAATAACGCATTTAGATTCTTTAGGCGCGACTTTAAGTAAATTATATTCTTAAGATCGGGTGCACATTGATGTGACCCAAATCCAAGTCTCAACGGAGTCAAAATGTGTTAACAACTACGGGCGCATTGATTGTGACGTGGTTCGAGACGCATTTTCACGACGTTGCAATTCTATAAAAATAAATGATAATAATAAAAGCGGTTTAAACTTAATAAAAGCACGTAAGTCATAACATGTATTTAAATCAGATATTTAGCCATTATAACAATTTAAGCGACCGTGCTAGAACCACGGGATTCGAGGGTGCCTAACACCTTCCCTCGGGTCAACAGAATTCCTTACTTAGAATTTCTGGTTCGCAGACTTCATTTGGAAAAGTCGAAAATTTCCTCGATTTGGGATTCAAGATAAACCGGTGACTTGGGACACCAAAAGCCAAACCTTTCCCGAGTGGCGACTCTGAATTAAATAAATAATCCCATTTCGAATATTGTCACTTAAATTGGAAAAACTCCCCTCGCGCATCTTACCCTTCGGGGCGGGCGCGCAAAAAGGAGGTGTGACAGTCATCGGGGCTACTATAGATGAAAACCCCTCCACGAACTAGCGGTAATAGCCTGCCAATCCTAAGAAACTGCGGATCTCTGTAGCTATTATGGGTCTGGCCCAGTTCTTAACTGCCTTAATCTTCTTCGGATCTACCTGAATACCCTCTCTGATATAACGTGACCCAAGAAAGCAACTAAACTCAACCAAAACTCGCACTTCGAAAACTTAGCATATAACTGGTTATCTCTCAAAGTCTGAAGAACGGTTCGAAGATGCTGCTCATGCTCCTCTCGGCTGCGAGAGTATATCAAGATGTCGTTAATGTAGAGAATCACAAAGGAAACCAAATAGGGCCTGAACACTCAGTTCATCAAATCCATGAACGGTTCTGGGGCATTTGTCAACCCAAATGACATCGCTAAGAATTCATAATGACCATACCGAGTCCGAAAAGCTGTTGTAGGAACATCGGATGCCCCAATACTCAACTGATGGTAACCAGATCTCAAATCAATCTTCAAAAATACTTTGGCACCCTAAAGTTGATCAAACAAATCATCAATCCTCGGTAACAGATACTTGTTCTTGATGGATACCTTGTTCAACTACCGATAATCTATGCACATCCTCATCGACCCATCCTTCTTCTTTACAAACAACACCGGCGCACCCCAGGGCGAGACACTAGGTCTAATAAAGCCCTTATCCAGCAAGTCTTTTAACTGCTCCTTGAATTCTTTCAACTCTGGCGGTTCCATACGGTATGGCGAAATAGAAATGGGTTGAGTGCCCGGAGCCAAATCAATGCAAAAGTCAATGTCCCTATCGGGTGGCATTTTTGGCAGGTGTGCAGGAAATACCTCTGGAAACTCACGAACAACTAGTACAGAATCCATGGAAGGAACCTCGGTACTAGAATCACGAACATAAGCCAAATACCCTTTTTCGACCATACGTCGAACCTTCATATAAGAAACAACCCTGCTTGTAGAATGACCAGGAGTCCCTCTCCACTCCAATAGAGTCAACCTCGGTAAGGCTAAGGTCACTGTCTTGGTGTGACAGTCCAATATAGCATGGTAAGGTGACATCCAATCGATCCCCAAAATGACATCAAAATCAACCATATCGAGAAGCAAAAGGTCTACACTAGTTTCAAGACCTCCAGTGACAACCACACATGAATGATAGACACGATCTACGATGGTAGAATCTCCCACAAGTGTAGACACATACACCGGAGCACTCAGAGAATCATGAGACACAACTAAATAGGGAGCAAAATAGGATGACACATACGAATAAGTAGAACCTGAATTAAATAGAACTGAGGTATCTCTACTGCAAACTGAAACTGTACTTGTAATAACTGCATTTGATGACTAAGCCTCAGATCTGGCTGGAATAGCATAACATTGGGGCTAGGCCCCAACACTCTGAACTGTATCTCTAGGACGGCCTCTAGCTGGAGGGGCTCCACCTCTAATGGCTCGACCTCCACCTCTAATAGTCTAACCCTTACCTCTGGCTACCTGACATTTGCCTTTGGTTGGCTGAGCAGGCGGTGCAGCAACTGGTGCTAGAACCATGGCACGCGAACCCTGATGCTGTGGCTGAAAACCTAGTAATCTCGGACAGGTCCTCCGGATATGCCCATACTCACCACACTCGAAACATCCATCCAAATATTGCGGTTGAGAAAACTGAGACAGACCTTGACGGGCTGGATGACCACGATAAAAACTCTGAAGAGGAGGTGCTTTGATAAGAGCTGGCGTTGCACTATAAGCTGGTTGTCCTGAAGGAGGTACATAAGGACCACGATTCCCTGAAGCTCCATGAGATACCTGATGTGCTAAATGAAACGTCCTGGGAAGATGGCCTCTTCCAAAAGTACCCCACCCTCAAGATGAGGCCCCACTGAATCCATTGGAGTGACGAGGCCTCTTGTCAGACCCCTGACCACTCCCTTGAGCTAAAACCATCTCAACCTACCTAGCTACATTGGTTGCATCCTGAAAAGAAATCTTGCTCCCTGTCTCCTTAGCCATCTGCAATCTGATAGGCTGAGTGAGTCCCTCAATAAACCTCCGGACCCTCCTTCTCTCGGTAGGAAGTATAAGAAGAGCATGACGATCCAAATCAACAAATCGAGTCTCATACTGAGTGATAGTCATATAACCCTGTTGCAGATGCTCGAACTACCTCCGGTAGTGCTCCCTCTGAGTGATAGGAAAATACTTCTCCAAAAATAGCTAAGAGAACTGATCCCAAGTGAGAGTTGGTGACCCAGCTGGTTTGGCTAAACAATAATCCCTCCACCATTTCTTGGTGGAACCTGATAGACGAAAAGCAACAAAGTCAACCCTATTGGTCTCCACTATCCCCATGTGTCTGTAGAACCTTGTGGCAATTGTCTAAATAATCCTGGGGATCCTCTGAAGATGTACTGCTATAGGTAGTGGTGAAAAGCTTGGTAAACCTATCTAATCTCCACAGAGCCTTAGAAGACATAGCTGATCCATCACCGGTATGTACTACAACACCCGGCGGAACTACCCCAACTGGTTGAGCTACTGGAATCTGAAACTAGGGAGCCATCTGCTCCGGAGTGTGAGTAGCGGGAGTCTGAGTTCCTCCCCCAGCCTGAGAGATGGCTGGTGCTACAAGAAATGTGCCAGTCTGAGCAACACTCTCCATAAGGCACATAAGATGGACCAAAGCATCCTGAAGCACTGGGGTGGCGATGAACCCCTCGGGGACTTGAGCTTGTCCTGTTGGAATGGTCTAGGTTGGAACCTCATCGTTAAACTCCACCTGAGGTCCCGTTGCTGGTGCTGCTACTCGAGCTCTGGGCTGAGCCTTGCCCTTGCCTCAGTCTTTGGCACAGCCTCGACCTCTGACCCCCATAGGAGCTATCACTGGGGGCTCGGGCTGCTGATCAGCTGATGGAGAGGTATGTGTTCTCGCAATCTGTGAGAGTACAGAGTAGAGAGTTCAATTAGAAATAAGAGAACAACATCGCACGATAGAGAAGAATAGAAATGAAATGCTTCCTAAACTCTGTAGCTTCTGGGAGATAAATACAGATATCTCCGTACCGATCCCCCATCCTCTACGAAGCCTGTTCATGAATTTACCTAAGCAACCTAGTGCTCTGATACCAAATTGTCACGACCCAAAATTCCCACCGTCAGGACCGTGATGGTGCCTAACATCGTACTCACTAGGCAAGCCAATGTTAGAGTTAAAATCACCTTTTCCCTTTACATTTTATAGTTAAAATTTAACAAAACTAAATCAACGAAAACATAAAAGCGGAAGTAGAATATTAACTGATTGCCTTTATACTATAAACAAAACCGAAACAGTTACTACCTAGAACTGGTGTCACAGCTCACGAACATTATACGAATAACTACAAATACTGGTTTGAAAGAAATTATATCTGTTCGAAACGAAATAAAATAGAATAAAAAGGTATATAGAATGGGACATCAGGGCCTGCGGACGCCAACAGGTCTACCTTTTGTCTTCTGAAGATAGAATCTTCAACCGACCTCACGATCACCCACAATTAGCTCCAAAATCTACACAGAAAATGCAGTATGCAGTATCAGTACAATAACCTTGATGAAGTAGTAATGAGGCTACAATAAGGCATAAACAATATATATCCTGCAATAGTTTATAATAAGGCAAAAAAAAAATACTAAATGAAATAGATCAGTAACTTGCATAAAATCAATACGGATAGTCGTCCTACCAATACTCAGCTATAACTAATCCTTAAGAGAGTTTCAAAAACATAATAATGAATCTCAGCAAAAGAAGAATATATAACCACAAATGATGTAGTGCGCATCCCGATCCCACCATATAATCAATAACAATATGAACATTCACCCTTATTACTCCTTGTGCGGCGTGCAACCCGATCCCACCTGTCCACCCTTATTGCTCCTCAATATATCACCCTTATTCCTCATGTTGCGGCGCGCAACACGATCCCACTTGTACACCCTTATTACTCCTTGTTGCGGCGTGCAACCCACTCCTACCAGACAATCACCGTTCACCCTTATTCCTCCTATTGCGATGTGCAACCCGATCCCAACATATAAGTACCAATAACAAAATAAGAACAAGTATTTCATAGTTTAGCTTAAACCATCCACAACATTCATACCTCAAATCATAACCACTGAAGATCTATATAATTATGAAACTTCAATAGTTAATACTACACAATGAGACCAACCAAGGTGCACCATAAAGCACCAACAAACTACTTTTATTATTCACAATAAGTTATCAGCACGAGACTCCAACCAATTGAGTAGAAGCTTTGGATTGAGCATAATGATTTTTAATTGTTCTATGAACTTCCTTCATGATTAGATTATGGATTTAAGGTAAGTGTTTTACTTTATTTTTCTCTTTTAAATTCTTGAAATTCTGTATTTGATTTTAAATAGAAGCAAAGACAATAAACTTTGATTATAACTCTAATAGAGTTTGCAAGAAATTATAACCACTCGAAGTGGTAAAATTTCTATGTCTTGCCATAATCAAACTCATATATGATTATAGGCAGAAAAAGTGAAACTCGTCCAATTGAATTTGCTTCATTCTTATTCCTTTAAGAGAATATGATAGCAGTATATGATAAGTCTGAAAGAAGACAAAATTATTACCGTAAAGGTATCAATGGATGTGGATGTGGTAATAGATGAAATTATAATCATCATCATTGTGTAATGAGAATAATAAGGATTCTTAAAATAGTCCTTCACTCTGTGAAAGTAATATTTGTCATCGATTTGACATGAGATTTTATAAAGTACATATAGATGATTATGGTCCATTCATGATGTGAATGTGACAACATCTGATTTATGAATGCATATTTATTCTTGGAAGAATATGAACGTGCTAGTGGTAGTGAATATACCACACTCACCTCTAAAAGGAAGTTTGAGATGAAATAAAAAATATTTCATTATTATGGCATAAATGGTCATTGATCACATACCTATTGTGACTAGCCAAAATATTATGCAATGCGATTATTACATGGCAAAAGTAATAGAAGCAACAAATTTGACCATGACCATAATGGTATAACTTTCTCCTTGAAAGAGATATTCACCATATGGATATTGATGAATATGTGGTAGTACAAAATTAATTGAAAGCAATAAAAGAGCCAATTATACCATTTTGGAGAAATAAAATTGATTATCAATAAGGTATTTTGTTGTAGCAAGTCTCAAAGAAACTTATTAAGTTTCTAAAGTATTCACGAAAGCGATTGGTTATATTGAGACTATAAATAAAGAAAAAATTTAATATCTTCTATTACTACAACTTATAGCGGGGTAACATGTATGTGAAAAGCTACCCGCTTTATTCTCCAATTTGTACTACACAAATAAAAGAATTTCATAATAAAGTAGAAGTTTATTGATATAAAAACTCATATCATAATAAAAACCCATATCATAATAAACTTGGAGTTTATTGATAATTGCAAAGGTCATGGTATAAATCTGAACTTTATCAATATTGATAATCTATTCAGTTGGCATAATTGATTTAGCCATGTTAATTTAAGTATGATGTGCAAAAAATAAAAGAGAATTCACATGGGTAAATATTAAAGAACTAGAAAGTTCTTTACGAATTCTCTTATGTTGCTTGTTCTTATTAATTAATATACCAACTAAAATTGGGATTGAATCCCATAAATTCTGAAAATTTTCAAAGGTGAATATGGGCTCATTTACTTGCCATGTATACGACATAACATGTATCTATGAAATGGTTACATGTGCGACTATTATTAACCCGCAGATGTTTGTGAGGTAATTTGCTCAATAATTTAATTTAAAGCATAATTTCAGATTTCTATTCAAGACACTTCATCTTGATAAGTTGGTTTACATCACAAGTGATTTAGCAAAATAATTTATTGAGTGCCTCCACTTAATAGCTAAATTGTTGCTTATGAGAACAAAGTTACCTATATCAGTTTGATGTATGTTATATTCGAAAGTATATTACATTCTTTCCTCACAAGTGGTTCAGGGTCAGGAACCAAATAGTTTTATCTTATTATTATTGATATGCGGTGTATATTTTGATTAACACCGTAAAACACAAAGATGGGTTCTCAAAGTTGAGGAAACAAGTTAGTTTTTCTAACATGAGGGGGAGACGTGATAAACATTTGAAAAAAAGTTACTTGGAATGAATTATCATCTGTACATGTAGATCATCGAATAAGATAATATGAACTTGAAGCTCATAAAAAGTTAACTCATTTGCAATATATTGCAAAGCATACCAGACGCATTTGCTAACCCAAAGAAAGTAACTATATTCTCATTGCAAATGATCCTATTAAGTCCTAGAAAGACAAAGTCTATGGTACTCTTAAAGCGTATAGACAAATCGGTTTCAAATAAAATTCTTGATAAAGAAGATGAGCAAATGATCATAATAAAGGAGGCAAGTGATCTAGAAGATCACATGACATGACACTTCATAAAATCTCATGAGAGATTCAGGTACCTAAAATATGAATGAAGAGATCTCTATGTTATGTCTTTATGAAAAATAAGGAGATTGGAACTGATATAAAATGTTCGTAGACGACATCTATGATAATTTCAAATATATATGAGGAGCTTAAGTCTAAGAAACAATTCGAATAGAATTGGTTTCATATGAAAGACATGTTGTTTTGGACATGTAGTTCAAATACTTGAAAGTATAAAGTCAATAGTGTGTGCAATCACTTTTATTTATCTTATATGTCTAGCATGACATGAAAAGTTGATATGCATCTGAAATCTATTTAAATGGCTTATATATGACTTAACTTATATGACAATTCTTGACGGATTTAAATCTCTTAAAGTATATACAATTCTTGGTCCTGAAGTGTCACATCCTAAGTACAATTTGCGCAAATTTGTATCTTGCTATAATTATAAGCATGATAATATAATAGCGAGAATTTTCAAGGTTAACATATTCATTGGAGTTAATATGGGTGATTTATTCATCAAATATTTGCCGACGTCAACCTTCAAGAAGCTAGTGCACAAGATTGGAATGCGAAGGCTTAAAGATGTGAATTCATGCTCTTATTAGGGGGAGTTAATACGTGTTGTACTCTTTTTTTTCTTACAAGGTTTTGTCTCACTGGGTTTTCCTTGCAAGGTTTTTAATGAGGCAACCAAAAGGCGAATTGTTAGATATGTATACTCTTTTTCCTTTTCTAGAATTTTTTCCCATTGGGTTTTATTTTAGTTAAGGTTTTAACGAGGTACATTATCGGTTGAATAGACATTCAAGGGGGAGTGTTATAAATATTATTATATTTATGGTGAATGTCTATATTTTAGAGAGATTTTAGGGATTTTACTTGGTGACTAGGTTACTCTTTTCCTATAAATAAAGAGATTTTATTCCATTATAATTCATTCCAAATCAATAAGAATTTTCTCTCCCTACTTTTCTCTACAATATTCTTCTTCTTCTTTTATTGTTCATAACAAAAAAAACTTGATTTTAAAATTTATTTGTTAGAGTCCACATTTGGGAGTAACTTTTGTGTTTTAACCATTTCGTCCGCGTGTTTCTCAGTGCAAGTAAAATAGGGACATAGAGCATAAACAACGGAAGTCCAAGTCTCAATAAAGTTGGAACAGGTTTTGATTATTCCTTTTCAAGAAGATGCGGCTTCCACGAAAACGACATGCTAATATACTTTTTTTTTTGGGTCCAAACGAGGGGGGGAAAGCATATTAGTCTACTACCTTGTATTTCTTTGGATTTCTGTTACGATCCAATTTAGGGCCTTGACCGGGGCAAAGGGGTAAGATCCCAAAGCAAGCGTTAACGAAAATTTACAGAAAATCGGGCAGAGTTTCCCTTGTTTTAGTACTATCCAAAAAATTACCCTGTCTCAAAAATCAACAACAAAACCAACCTATATTAACCAAAATATCCCATATTCTTCATCAACTAATCAAACAGTTACTCACCACTATTAATCAATTACTTGTAACACAATAATCTTAAATTCATCTCCAAAATACTATAAGAGAATCTAATATTAGTCATAGTTCTAAAATTATGAACGAATACTCATGACACTAACAAAATGACAATGGAGTGACTCTAAGAGTTTTAAAGAAAAGAACATAACAAATGGATAAACACTTTGCCCACGCGAACAAGTGAGGGGCTCATCAAAAATTTGTCAAATCGTATACTCTAATTAATGAAATCCTCACTCGCGTCAACTGAAGTCTTTGTAAAAAAAAAAATATAGCGGGGAGTGAGTTGCTAGCTCAGTGAGTAATAACACTTAACCACAGCCATTTTTAATGGGGACAAGTCAGAAAGCATGCTAGTATATTAACCAGAAAATATCATAAGAATGCCCTTTCTAAAACGGTAAATATAATCAGTCTATTCATGTGTTCCCTATAACATAAATCAATTTAACAAATCGGTAATAAACTCGGTAACCCGTTATCATAGCAAATCTTTATTTTTGAGAGGTTTTCAAGAAATGATCATGTAATCAGTATCACTGTGTGGACCCTTTCGTAAAAGGAGTCAAATATAACTGTAGGTCCCTACTCGAGGGAAAACTGTAACCGTATGTTAGTTCTATCTTCCCACTAGCGAGGGCTATAACTCTAATCGGTAATCAGTAATCTGTAAATACAAGGTGCACCAGGTCTAACGAACCCGCCTTAGCTACGGGATCTTTCAAAGTCTCCTCCCATTTATACTCTTTCTTGTAAATAGTAAATATTTGTACAAAAGCATTTTCAAAATAATAAAGGGCATATCATTTGTTATTAAATCTGAAAATTTTATTTCGGGAACAGTAATCATGTCTCAAGTAACAGTAAAACATATCTAGTAACAGTGAAAACAATTAGATTAATCAGTAAACATCTCAAGTAAACTGTTCGGTATCATATCAAGTAAAGAACTTGTCCCACATGAAATTTCAAGCATCGGTAATATATTTATTTTCAAAATTATACATAAATCATGCAGGTTATGAAAACACAAATTGTGGTAAGATTACTACTTACAAGACTTGTGCCAAATTACCGAATGTGTCACCACAAGCAATCCGTTCGACTTCTTCAATCACCTAAATTGTGTTAAAATCAATCTATGTATCATTCGTGAACCATCAACATACCAAATCAAAATAACCAGCCCTTACGATTTCTTGTTTGACTCTTGATTTGCCAAATTGGATTTTCCCACTCTACCCGAGAGTACTTCTATGCCTTAATCACGTTCCTTATGTCATATATAAATTTCTTAGCCTAAAGTAAAGTTTCTGTAGAAGGAAATACCAGACTGCTTTTAAAACTTCTAAAGCTCGTTTAAGTTAATAACTATATCGTGCCCTTATAGAAGTAGCTTTTGTCAAGAGTTTTTCACTTAAACTGATCCATACTCTGTCGATTTCAACCTTTCATAAAATATTTTCATTCAATTTTTAACACTACATGATATCCAAGTCTAAACTAAATAGAATCACTGCCAATAATAGTTTTTATTATTATTATTATTATTATTATTATTATTATTATTATTATTATTATTATTATTATACAACATTCACTACCCAATAATTTTTTCTATAAACCAGAGAATGAGGGCAAGCAAACCTGTAGAGAAGAACTGATACTGCTCGAGCTGAAAGAAACTTGTTAAAACTTTAAAGCTTTTCCCTGCTTCTCTATATCACACCGAAATTGCAGACCCAAACGTTACTTCCTCTTTCTCTTCAATGTCAATATTTCAGTTGGTGTATTTGAGACTTTATGTATGACTTTGTAATTGCTTCTATTTCTACGAGAAGCTCTTCGCCTCTTTCTCCTTCCCCTAAATTCCTCTTTTCTTGTCGTTCATCTCTTCCAGGGCTTTTGCCCATTCTTTTAATCAATTAGGTTTTTCCCTTTCTTTTTTCTTTCTTTTCTTATTCTTTTTTTTATATAAATAAAATGTTTAAGTTAGGACTAAAATACCAATATACCCTAACTTTAATATGAGGTATTACAATTTCTCGGTATTCAATATTCGTATTGAGACCTGATTAGATTTAAAATTGCGCTGAAAAGTCCGATATTGGAGGACAAGGTACTCCCTAAGAAAAACAAAATTATCAGCCGGATTTACATACGAAAACTTATAAACTTTCCTAAAAGTGTATCATCAATCTCTAAATTGATGCATGAATTTCATTAACTAATTATTGTTTCACCAAATTATATTATTTACTAGGTAAATTGACCTACAAAAGAAGCTCGTCTTTTAATAAATTATAATAATATATAATATACATAAGGTAGAATGGCCTAAATTGCACCTATACTTGTCCCACTTTGTCATGTCGGTCCTCCTACTTCACTTGTTTTCATCCACATACTTTAACTTGATTAAAGCTTATATTTTAAACCCCTCTGACCGTTGACCAATCACATGTGGTAACAAAATAGTTGAGCTAGACAAAGTGGATGTAATTCACGCGGACGAGCGTGCATATGAAGATTTTGAACAAGAAATAATTAAAATAAGAAGAAAAAAAATTATTAAAATAAAAATGAGAAATAAATTAAAAAGATAAAGATAAAATAAGTCAAAAAGGAAAAAAAACAAAAGAGATATTGTCGTCTCTTCTTCTTCTTCTTCTTCCCCACTCCACCCTTCAAAAAAAAATTCAATCCCAGAAGTTCCTTTAAACATCTCTGTATACCTATGGTATCATTTTTTTACCACTCTTGAATCCTGAACAAGTCAAAAATATACTAAAGGGGCAACGGGTATTAATTTTCGAGTTGGACGAATAATGGACCATCGAACTTCTTCTACGCCACCTAACGCCATCAGCCATGAAAATGGACCACTGAACTTCTTCTCTCACTTTTCGATCTGGAAAAAAAATTAATTTTACCTCGCTTTCTTTCTTTAATCATTTTAATTTTATTTCTACAATATAAAAAGGGAAGAATTGGAAGGGAAAAGGAGTAAGAACATGAAGAGAGAGAGAGAGCATGAAGAGAGAGAGAGAGAGAGAAGCGAGATGGGCAAGAGAAAGAACGTGAGGGGAGAGAGAGAGAGAAATCAATGAGGGAGGGGATTAGGGAATTAATGTTTGAATTTTGTTTTTGTTTTTATTTTTATTTTTTATTTTTTGATTTTAATTATTTTTAACCTACTATATGACATGGCATCTACACATTGTTATTTTTTGACGTGACAGCCAATGTAGAAGAGATTGTATTACACGCACTGACATCCTCCTATCATAAGCGTTTATTATATACGGTTTGAAGGAGTGTAATAGCATGTCTGGCCAAGCTTCTTTTTGGCCAAAAGTGCTTCTTTTTTTTTGCCAAAAGTACTTTTGGCCAAAAATTGAGGTGTTTGGCCAAGCTTTTGGAAGGAAAAAAGTGCTTTTCAGGAGAACCAGAAGCAGAAAAAAGTAGTTTCTCTCCGAAAGCACTTTTTTGAGAAGCACTTTTGAGAAAAATACGCTTAGAAGCAGTTTTTAAAGCTTGGCCAAACAATAATTGATGCTCAGAAGTGTTTTTCAAACTAATTAGCCAAACACAAACTGCTTCTCACCAAAAGTACTTTTGAGAAAAGCACTTTTGAAAAAAACACTTCTCAAAATAAGCTGATTTTTGCAGCTTGGCCAAACGGGCTATAAGTGTTCAATTGGCAAATTGTCAAGTTTGGGGACCGGCATGACAAAGTGGCACAAGTATAGGTGCCATTTAGGCTATTCTGCCTATACATAACTAAGAATTATTATATCAAGATTAAGAGTATAAGTACATTCAATGGACTAGAGAATTATTTTATTTAGTCATTATAAAATATTTATCTTTACTTGGTCCGTTCCATAACCATAAAATGTACTAGCACAAGAAATCAAAACTATACCATTCTCATAATCAAGATAAATTATATTTTATGATCTTATGCTACAGCCATTATGATGGCTTGTCCAATTCCGTCATTAGACAGTGAACATAAATACTTTATGACTTATAAGAAGTGATGATTTAATTTTTTGAGTATAAGCTAAAGCTCTATTCACTAAATCATCTATTATACAAGCAAAGACGGACAAATAGCCCCCCATCACGGCCCCCACCATCTTAATAAATATACCTAGTGGCACGAGCGTAGAATTAAAGAGTGATTAGTGTTGAAATCTAGAGACAATGATGTCACGACCCTAACCCCGATCCCGGTCGTGATGACGCCTCTCGTGAAGACAAGGCCAGCCAATCAAACCCAATTCGCCTTTTAAACCAGTTAAACAATATAAAAGCAATCTAAACATGATTTAGTGATAATAAGTAGCGGAAATACAACCCGACACAGCGCTAACCGGGGTGTCATAAGTCACGAGCATCTACTAGGGTATAAATACAACTGAAGACCTAAAGTGTACAAATACGGACTAATGAAATGAAGAGAGAGAAGAGCAATGTTGCGAACGCCGGCAGCTACCTTGCTAAACTCCGATGACCCTGCCTCCGATAAACCAAAACCCGCTACCAGGTGTATAAATACCTGAATCTGCACGCAAGGTGCAGGGAGTAAAGTGAGTACTCTAACTCAGTGAGTAACAAATATTAATAAAGACTGAAGGCAAAAAATCACGTAAAGCATATCAAGATGTTGCATAGAAGCAGTCCAAAATCAGTAAGGAAAATAGTGAGGCAGTAAAAAATCTCTTAAAATATCTTAGCTTAGTTTAAACTTCTTTGAAAATGACTTTTTCAACAATTACGCAAATGAATACAAAACTGTTTGTGCATATAAGCACAGAAAATCCGCCCCTCGGGCACAAATACCATAGTTTAACAGGTAAAATGACAAGTAAATATGAAAGGTAAACACATAAAGGTTCGCCCCTCGGGCACAATATAAACAACTCCGCCCCTTGGGCAATATCTCAGAACAATAATAGCCCCTCGGGCAATCACATAGAACGGTACCAGCCCCTCGGGTAATCACATAGAACAATACCAGCCCCTCAGGCTATCACATGGTACAATATCAGCCCTACAGGCTATATCTAACATCACAATGGGTACTCGCGCTCACTGGGGGTGTACAGACTCCGGGAGGCGTCCCTTACGGTCCAAGCGCAATATCAAGCCAACTCGTGGCATCAAATCTAGGCCCTCGGCCTCATATCAGCCAAGCCACCTCGTGGCATATATATCTCAGGCCCTCGGCCTCATAAACGATATGAACAAGCCACCTCGTGGCGTACATATCTCAGTCCCTCGGCCTCAAATCAGTATCAGTGTTTCCTCACAATTAGGCCATCGGCCTTACTCAGTCAAACATACTCACAAGCCCCTTGGGCATTAGTAAAATAGTATTTCTCAGCCCAAAACATCATTTAAAATATTATTTAAGTCTTAAAACTGAGTAAATATGGCTGAGTAGTAAAACAGTGGAAAATAAAATGACTGAGTTCAAGTAATAAGTCAAAACAATGAGGAAATAGTAATTAAAATCCCCGAAGGGTTCAAATAGTTGGCACGAAACCCAAATATGACAATCAGCCCAAATAATGAAGATAGCAAATAAGTTTCAGTCAAATATGCGGTAAAATCATCAATCAGGATGGACCAAGTCATAATCCCCAATAGTGCACGACCCCACGCTCGCCATCAAGCATGTGTCTCACCTCAATATAGCACTACGATGTGCAATCCGGGGTTTCAAACCCTCAGAGCATCATTTACAATCATTACTCGCCTCGAACCGGTTAAATCTCTAGCTCGCGATGCCTTTGCCCCTCAAATTGGCCTCCACGCGCGTCGAATCTATCCAAAATCAGAACGAATACATCACAACATGCCAAGGGAACAAAGCCCAAGCGAAAACAATCGAAAAATACCAAAAAATCCGAAATTAGCAAAACCCGAGCCCCTTCTAGAAACTCAGAAAATTTCACATCATTAGATTCCTTATCTCCCCACGAGTCTATGCCTATCAAGAATACCAAAATCGAAGTTCAAATGACCCCTTAGATCCTCAATCTAAGGCCTCTTAAACTCAAGCCTTAATCCTCAATTTTTAGCCCTTATATTCCTTTAATTTCAGTCTAAATTCATGAAATACCACCATAGAAATGTGTTTTAGGTCCGAAATTCCTTATCTTAATGAAGTCTCTTGATTCTCTCTTCAGAATCGCCCCAAAAGCTCCAAGGTCGAAGTCAAAAATGGTGGAATAACCCAAACTTGCGAATGAAATAACATATATGCTCTGTCCAGCTTTTTCCGCATCTGCGGTCAAAGATCCGCATCTGCGGTCAAAGATCCGCTTCTGCGGTACCGCATTTGCGGTCTAAACCTCTGCTTCTACGGAATCACTTAAGGGACCAAAGCCACTTTTGCGACTAATCTCTCGCATCTGCGACATCGCAGATGCGGTCACCATACCGCTTCTGCGGTCTCTGCCCATCTAACCCCTTTTCGCTTTTGCGATAAATCACCCACATCTGCAGCGGCGCATCTGCGGTCCCCAAACCGCAGATGCGAAAATACCAGAAGCAGCAAATCTGAAGCTACAACCAACATCTAACTTCTCCGTTAAGCACCCAAAACCACTTTGAGGCACCCAGGACCTCAACCAAAAGAACAAATATATCCTAATACCTTATTCGATCTAGTTCCAATCATCAAAACACTTCAAACAACATCAAATCAACAAAAATACCTCGAATTCAGGCCTAAGTTCTAAAATCTTTCGAAATACGATTTTGATAAAAAAAACTCAACCAAACCACATCCGAATAACCTGAAATTTTACACACACATCCCAAATAACACAGCGAAGCTACTGCAGCTCTCGGAATTCCATTCCGACCTCTATATCAAAATCTCGCCTATCAACCGGAAAATGCCGAAATCTCAATTTTGCCAATTCAAGCCTAAACCTTCCACGAACTTCCAAAATGCATTCCGATCATGCTCTTAAGTCCCAAATCACCCAACAGAGCTAACCAAATCATAAAATTTTCGATCTGAGATCATATACAAACAAGTCAAATCTTGGTCAAACCTTTCAAATTTCAAGCTACAAACTAAGAATTGTTCTTCCAAATTCGTTTCGATTTTCCTGAAAACACAAACCAACAATTTACACAAGTCATAATACATCACACGGGGCTAGTCCTGCCCGAAAGCTGACGATCAAAGTGCAAAAGCTCAAAATGACCGGTCGGGTCATTACATCCCCCCCCACTTAAACATAAGTTTGTCCTCGAACGTGCCCAGAGTTGTTCTAAAAGCCAACCAATTGCTGAATAACCTTACCATGCATATACCCGGGGGTGATCCCATATCACCCTATCTCATATAGGTCCGATAATACAATATGATTAAAATTTCACAACCCATCCTAGCCCATAAACCTTAGAACCGCATTTCCACTACCGAAATCATCCATAAGATCAAAATCTCACATCTATATTCTGAATAAGCCCGAACCTGCTGTAGTAACTCATACCTGCAACCTCAGGTGCAATTACATGATAAACTATATAACTCAAATGCTCGTAGTAATAACTTCTATTCACAGCAGCTGTACACAACACCCGAATACCGATAAAAAAAACTCTTATCACTAAATTTTCATTCCAACACTTTCATATACTGCCAATGATAAATGAAACACACAATAACCATAACTGTTTCTCAGATCAATCGTTCATGAAGCCACTTCTCCTTTGGCAAGGACCATAGCACATTTCTGAGCGGAACCTTGATATTATCCTTCAAACATACTGAAATCGAATCCGTTTGTATTCATGAAAGACCCCAACGATCTCATCAAATCCAACACAATTACTCTGGTGACATGACACATCAATACAGACTAAAGCCACAACTTGCGTAGTCTGCGCACCAATAAGCAACAATCCAAACATACTCACATCATGAAACTGACTCAAATGAAAGAGTTGTACCTAAAGTTCACCAGTACCACCACAACACAAGGGTGAGAACCGGTCTCACATCATAAGAACAGAACACACAAATCTAACCCGCAAGGTCATACATTCACATCACTTCGCCGTGATGCGCGATCCTATCACTGTTCCATATGAACCATCTCAAGTCACTATGCTCGAAATCGACAACTAAGCACAATTTGATGTCTGGAGCTAAAGAAAATCACATACCCACGGTAAAGCAAATAACCTACACCACACAAACCTGAAAGGACATAACCGATACGCTATTTACCGAGCAACACCCAATACTCTTCCTGCTCGACTTCCACTATGAAATCCCAATAGAACCGCACCATATGTGCCCATAACCAATAAATAATACATCTCGCAACACAAAAAGGTAACTCATAGACCTCCACAGATTGCTAATAAGCTCAATAACAATCGAATCAACACATCCCTCAACAATACAATTTGGTGCCAACTGTTGCGACCAAAATACTCACGCAAGTGTACGCGATCGACCAGTAATATAGTAGTAAGTAAAGTATCGTTCCACGAGGAATTATGATCAACTTATCGACTGATGTAGACTCAAACAATTATCAATTCGAGCTAAATTATCACAAAATATATAAAGAACCAATTTACAATTTACTTAGTAATTAAACAATAATTCAATACAAAATTACTACACCAATTACACAATATTTTGATAACAATTTGGGTAAAGATATTCCAGGGTCATGGACTTGCTAGAGATCATGCTACTATTTTAGCTTAAGATTGATTTATTGAATTATCCGGGTTATTGATTATAGGGTTAATAATATTCATAAGAATCTTTCGAGTTCTTATGCATCTATTCAAGTTAAACTAATACCTATATGTCTATGGTATTAATATTAGCAAGAATGCATTTACAACTCCTATTTTTCAACCAAACAAGGTAATTAAGTATATGTCTATCTTAATTACGAATTCTTCACCCGATGCCCGAGATTCAAAACTTGTTCTATTTGATTCTATATGCAACCAAGAATTTCCTTTTTCAAGTTTAACTCAAGATTCGTAAATAATATTTCACTGTTAGCTACACAGTAAAATAATTAGAAGCAGAATCAAATAAACAACCCATAACAATAAATTCAATATCTTCAATCTAAGCTTAAATAACATAATTATCTAACATCCATGACCCAAGAATACTAGAGTTTTAACTACTCATAATCATACAAAAATCAATAATAAAAGTTTTAAACATAATATTAACAAGCAAATAGAAGAAACTTTAGAAGAACTCTTTGAATCTTTGCTCCAAGATGTTGTTCTTCTTCTCCTTTCTTAGCTCCAAGATGAAGCTCCTCCTTCTTCTATGGCCTTTTCCCCCTCCAAATCTGATTTTCTTCTCAATAATGGAGCTTTACTTTATGTAAGTTGAGTGAATCCTCTCAGATTTCCCATTTTGCCCCCAAATAATTGATTTCCCGGACTGGACTAGCGCGGGAGCGCATGACCAGCGCACATCCCGCGCATATCGAGTTTCTTTCTGTCCAAATCACTGAACTAGCGCGGGAGCGCATGACCAGCGCTAGTGGGGTTTTCTCTTGTTAAGATGTTGCTGCTCAACTTTTCGTCATTTGACTCCATTTTTCACTTGATTACCATCATAAATCCTCATTTGTTTATTGAACTCATGTGAGACATTAAAGTCATGATTAGAGCCAATTTTTGCATTATTTGAACATTTACAATAGTAAATCATCCGTAAGTTGAGCTAAAACATAGGCTATATTAAACAATTTAGCCTATTATCAACACCCCACATTTAGCTTATTGCTAGTCCTCGAGCAATCCACTATATTCTTTTTAGAGAATTCTTCACTCAACCATTTCCCCTCACGTATTACACCTAAAACATTGTACATACTTAACACCTAGCAGTGAACAATCCTAGCCTTAAAGTTGTCTCTCAAGTGCTATGTAATATTCAAACTTCTTCAACTTACTCTTCACAGAAGTCAAGATTTGCTTTTCTGTCACAAGTCCTATGCCCTCATCATCATGCCAACAAGAAATATTTGGTAATTACTCCGCACATTCAAGTCATATACTTATAATAATCAATTAAAGCACTCACTCTCACAATAGAAGTCACATGCATGCAATGGGTACCATAAACTTGCCTGTAATATAAATCTCTACTAATTTAGGCTAGCTCGACTCAAAATCAATTAGGACTTTTTCATGGTTGTAATGTGGGCTAAGGGACGAGTAGGATGTATTTAGGAATAGTGACTCAACCCCTAAGCACTTTAACACATCACACGAGCAATTTTCAGCATAAATTCTTCAACCCACTTCTCATTTATACACAATATCATCCCACAAATACGCCCTTCTTCTTTAAGCACTCTATTAATTCATTCCCACTAGCTAGAGCAAAACACAATGTAATTATCTCTTCTTTTTTTTCTTGTCACTCAATTTCTGCTAGTGGTGTATTCTTTTACAACATAAGTGCACTTTTCATCCTTTTATTGGTTCCACTCAAAAGTCACCCCACACTTATTTCCTTCTTACTTCTTTTAGCGCTCTTCTCACAATTAAAGTGCTTTAAGAGGTAAAAGGATCAAAACACTGTCAATTAAGAACAAAAGGGTATAGGCTTGTAATGCGGGTGCCAAACAAAAAGTCTGAAGGCTCAAAAGGGTTAACTAGGGACAAATTTTATTTGTAATAAGCAATTAAGCTCAAAAAGGTCAAATAAAGCCTAACATTATTTTTCAAATCGAGCATCACCTCAAATTTCGCTTCAACTTACATACCGGGAAAGTTCTAGACACAAGTACAATACATGGACTACACAAATACTCACCACACATGGCATATGACTCATTCCAGATCAGCTTATCAAGACACTCCATTACGAGCATTCAATTAAGTACAAACATACAAATTAAGGCACTTTTAGTGAGATTCAACAATTAGGACTAAGCGTTACACTCTAGGGTCTAATGTGTTCAGGTGTGTCAACGCTATGAGTTCTCTTCTATAGCTCGCATCCCTTTGTTTAATATACAAATCAAAAAAAATGAAAACAGAAATTAAAAATTACATATGCCCGGTTAAAAATAAACCCTTGGAAAAGAATCGTGTCTTAAAGAAAAACCAAGGGGAATTATTTAAATTAAACCAAAACTAGCGTACATTAAACTGAAAAATAAAATAAATAAAAATATATTATTATTTTTTTCGAATTAATTCTGATTTTTATTTTCGCTTTTTTTTTTCCGACTAAATCAAGAAAATCTAGTAGCAATATTTCGAAATTAGGAGTACTATCTATCAATACTGTAATTTAACAAAACAAACTAAAAGCAACTTTAACACACTAAATAAAATAAATTTTTTTTATTAAACTCAATCAAACAAAGAGCAATTTGACAAAGTAAATACATTATAATAGGGGCAAACCACCCCACACTTAAAAACTTGCATTGTCCCCAATGCAAAATAAAAACAAAATAGATCAGAAAAAATACTCCCTGAGGCCATTGGCCTAAGCATCTTCTTCTTCAAATGTGCGCAGATATTCCTCGTCTTCTGAGGGAACATTGTCCCCATCCCCATCCTTGTCGGCTACTAGATGCAACCTCAGGTAGTCCAATATTTGATCTTTTGCTTGGGCGCCTAGACATTTTATCTACACAACATGATATATTAGCTAAAAAAATTATTTTAAGAGCAGGTGGAGTGAATACACCACACTTATGTTAATATCATGTTGGCACTTAGTATGTATAACAGGGTTTCAGACTACCATGTTCTTTAATTAGAATGATATAATGTTTATCGGTCTACCTAATATTAGAGATACTTACTACAATTGTACATAAAAATAAAAATTACAAACTAAGCTGAAAATATAAACAATAAACATAAAAAGAAATTAGTCTATTTTACAAAATTCAAAATTATTATACAAAAGATACTACAAAGGCGTATATACAAATCCTACATAGACAATATACAATGTGAACCACTTTTTGCTTCTACCTTGAACTTATGAATTGTACCCCTAAAAAGGCATTAAGTCTGTCGCTATGCTTCTTTGGTGGGGCTACAAAGATAACCAGGCCAAGTAATAAATTTTTCACTCGACACTTCTCGGCCTTTGTATGAGGAATGTAATTTTTGCTTTTTGGCACAATAAATTCAAGAATATAGACACTTTCATCCTCACTCTTTGACTTCCCCATAAGGTCAGGTGGCTCGATTACTATCTTACTATCTAAACACAATGTGGAAAAACGATTGGAATGAGGTCTAATGCGCCATAACTCATGAATTTTACTACTATTTACATCCCCATTTATACAAACACTCAATTCTTCTAAAGTAATGTTATCTACTCCCTCACATGACTCTAGAGCACTCTTCTTAACATGGACATCCTCAAGAAAAATATGATCTAATGATTGGTATTCTTGTTTTAGCTCCTTTATTTGGTCTAGAAGATTTTTTTCAGCTTCATACAACTCATCATTAAATTGTTGGGCGTTACACGCATCAACCCTTGCACTCAAATCTGAATCCAAGTTATGCACATCCAAGCCAAAATTATCACTTTTTTGTGCAAGCTCATCTCTATCCTTAGACCAATCTTTCATCACCGTTGTTAGTAAACAACGTCGTTTCGCAGAATCCACTAATCGAGAATATCCGTCCCAATACCAACCCTTACTCCCATATTCAAATTCAGATGTCCAAGAGGTGAGGTCATGACTAGCAAAAAAAATACGGGCCATAAAAATCTTTGATTAACCAAGCGTCTTCATCATTAACCTTACCTCTGTATATTTCATCCTCAGATGTCATCCTGAGAGAACTAGAAACATACTAAGAGAAAAATCAAATAGTTATAAAAATAACATATTTACAAAAAGAAAAGAAAATAAACTTGTAAAGATAATAATAAAAGTCTAACCCAGAAGAATAGTTAATGTCTAATTCCCCGGCAACGGCGCCAAAAACTTGTTGCGACCAAAACACTCACGCAAGTGTACGCGATCGACAAGTAATATAGTAGTAAGTAAAGTATCGTTCCCACGAGGAATTGTGATCAACTTATCAACTGATGTAGACTCAAACAATTATCAATTCGAGCTAAATTATCACAAAATATATAAAGAACCAATTTACAATTTACTTAGTAATTAAACAATAATTCAATACAAAATTACTACATCAATTACACAATATTTTGATAACAATTTGGGTAAAGATATTCCAGGGTCATGGATTTGCTAGAGATCATGCTACTGTTTTAGCTTAAGATTGATTTATTGAATTATTCAGGTTATTGATTATAGGGTTAATAATATTCATAAGAATCTTTCGAGATCTTATGCATCTATTCAAGTTAAACAAATACTTATATGTCTATGGTATTAATATTAGCAAGAATGCATTTACAACTCCTATTTTTCAACCAAACAAGGCAATTAAGTATATGTCTATCTTAATTACGAATTCTTCATCCGATGCCCGAGATTCAAAACTTGTTCTATTTGATTCTATATGCAACCAAGAATTTCCTTTTTCAAGTTTATCTCAAGATTCGTAAATAATATTTCACTGTTAGCTACGCAGTAAAATAATTAGAAGCAGAATCAAATAAACAACCCATAATAATAAATTCAATATCTTCAATCCAAGCTTCAAATAACATAATTATCTAACATCCATGACCCAAGAATACTAGAGTTTTTAGCTACTCATAATCATACAAAAATCAACAATAAAAGTTTTAAACATAATATTAACAAGCAAATAGAAGAAAGTTTAGAAGAACTCTTTGAATCCTTGCTCCAAGATGTTGTTCTTCTTCTCCTTTCTTAGCTCCAAGATGAAGCTCCTCATTCTTCTATGACTTTTCCCCCCTCCAAATCTGATTTTCTTCTCAATAATGGAGCTTTACTTTATGTAAGTTGAGTGGATCCTCTCAAATTTCCCATTTTGCCCCCAAATAATTGATTTCCTGGACTGGACTAGCGCGGGAGCGCATGACCAGCGCACATCCCGCGCATATCGAGTTTCTTTCTGTCCAAATCACTGAACTAGCGCGGGAGCGCATGACCAGCGCTAGTGGGGTTTTCTCTTGTTAAGATGTTGTTGCTCAACTTTTCGTCATTTGACTCCATTTTTCACTTGATTACCATCATAAATCCTCATTTGTTTATTGAACTCCTGTGAGACATTAAAGTCATGATTAGAGCCAATTTTTGCATTATTTGAACATTTACAATAGTAAATCATCCTTAAGTTGAGCTAAAACATAGGTTATATTAAACAATTTAGCCTATTATCACCAACCAAGCCGACTCAAGTTAGAACACGCATCTACATTGGCCTACCAACGAACTCCTAATCAAGGAAGTCCTGAAACTGCTCCTTCTACCCGTATAACTCTGTCGGTGACATACGATACACGGTGCCCGGCATCAAATCAATACCAAAATCAACAACCTTGCCCGGCGGCATGCCCGACCACAAGAAATACATCTGAAAAGTCCCTCACCATCGGAACTGAATCAATGGTAGAAGCCTCTGCACTGATATCTATCACGAAAGCCCATATAAGAAAGATAATTCTTCTAGCTGTCCACTAGGTCTTCGAAATATAAAACCACTCTACTAGGACATAATCCGTCGAACCTCGCCACTCAATCCGTGGTATCTCCGGCATAGCCAACAGCGCCGCCTTAGCGCAATATTCCAAAACAACACAAAATGGAGACAACCAATCTGAACCCAATATCACATCCAAAATCTGACATACCAAGCAATAAAAGATCCGCTCAGGTCTCTAAACTTTGATAGTCACTAAACATGCCGATACCCACGACTCACAACCACAACATAGCTTGAATATGAGAACTTCCCATCTCCAAATCCATATGGCACATGAATCAACACACCTGATCCCAATTCTGCCGTCTGAATGCATACCAGACCTCAAATACCCAATCATTCCACGAAAGATACTCTAAAATTCCCTTGTGCCATCAAGCAAACTCGAATATCAGCAGACGATCTAACAAGAAAGTGCCGCAATATTACTGAAGTACCATCTACTTAATCTCATTGCCTTTTCTGAAACATATACCCTCGTCAAATCACTCCAATTAGCAATACCATTTCCTTAATCATCTGAAGATCATTCCTCTAATCATCTTAAATTGCCAGTGCTGCCTAAGAATTTTATGACCTTCCTTTCAGAACCTAACTGCAACCTCACACACGGAATTCTCAATCATTTACAACATACCGCATAACCCATACCATTTTAGGATAACCATGAGAACTTCATATCCCTTCCGAAACTATGCATTCCACTAGCCAAGAACTTCCCATTGATCCCATCTAGAAAAGAACCACTATACATCTCATGCTCCTCATGCCAGTAGAAAAATATACATCTCCAACCAAGGTAGGAACCACCAAGAACTCCCCGAATTCAATTTGCACAACCCTACCTCATCAGGACTGAATCCTTCTAACTCAACCGAGCTACGCATGACTCTAAAACCCAAAAGAATTGCTGCAAAACACCTGTAGAGACTCATTACCCTATAAGAATCCAAAGAGTTAATCATATCCTTACCATATCGATCTGACCCACTACCAAGCTATACCATCTATCCGAGTTTCCTTCTGATTTACCTTCAACTTGATACTCCTTCTTGCTATAATATCACAATTCCTCAACCCAAACTTACCACACGGGACCCAAGCATAAAGCCACACCGTCTGAGACCCATAAGCCGCTGAATACTCTCTTAACTATTCCCAAAGGCACCACATTCAAAATACTTTACTCTAAGGAAACTTCCTGCGAATCTAAATCCGTTACCTTTACCGTCCTGATACTTATACATAGAATTCCATAATTAGTATAGAAAATACCACAAGTCTTGACATCTTCCAATGAAAACTCAGTCTCTAGCCACATATACAACTTTAAAATACCCCATTGTTACATGTAGAATCTTGAACACATTAGAACCATTCTCGCAAGTCATCCACTCTACTCAAACGGCAATTAGCCCGATCAAAAGAACCGAACAATCTGTGCCTCATTAGCATTTCAGACACTACAGAATGCAACCTCATCCCAATACAACCAAGCCACTTCCTGCTCTATGCACCGATCATCCTTTACTAACAACGACTCCAGACATTCCGGGATTTCCATGCCCTATGAAGCATAATATAACCTATGTCAAAATTTCCTTTTACTCAAGCCATCCTCGATCTTAATCTCCGTGGGCCATAACTGATTCACCCGAATACCTCAAACTAAAACTGACATAGCACCTAGCCGTGCAATCAACTACTCAACAGCAGACTCCCCCACTTGGCTCGAAGCTATAAATCAAAATACACTCAATAACGCATAACGCTTATACTCTATTGATGCCATTATACCATAGTGAGGTTAAACTCAAATCCTTTATAAGCTTGTAAAAACACAGATCATCAAGAATTTTAACTCTTCTACAAATCTCGCATTCACTCTCGCAACAGTTAAGCCCACTCTCTTAATCGACCCAAAAATTCAAATTTCAACACTTATATTTCACTTGTACATGAGATCTTCTAACAGTCACATAAGGATCACACAACCCCAGAACACTTCGCAGGAGATAACCCACCTGCTTTGCCCCCAATTAACATTTTTGTATACCTTCCACTGTCATAAACTGTACGCAGTAACTTAGTCTTCCTGAGTCTTAACTCATACCGCAACATGAAATTTACTTTACTCTCAACTGGGAAACATGAAAAAGATCCTTCACATGCCCATAACTCGGGGCTATACCTCGAATCAAGGTGGAATTCAAGCACCTAATAGTCTTCTATCCTCCAGCAGACCATTCTCGTCGCTTCCAAATCATATGGGTACATCTCGCAGTACTAACATACTCATCACATAGCTACCTAGTCGTCATCTCCACTAACAGGGACACTATCGAACATATAAGTTCAAAATACTTGCTCACACAATCAGCACCTCGGTGCTCAAGCCATAGGTAAAGATTCGACCTCAAGTCCTCCAGACTGGCCCACATCAACTCACAGAGATCACATCTCGCCCCTCGATCAAGAAATCACAAGCCATCAATGCACATCTGATATTGAGTGCTCATGCACGCATACGAACGCGTGGAAGGAATTTCAAGAGTCACATTTCAAGCTGAATCAAGGACACACGATAAGAATTCAAGAATGTGAAGTTTTCCTAAAGGTTATGCAACCTCTCGAGGATAAATACAGATTTCTCTGTACCGATCCGCGAGACTCTACTAAACCTACTCATGACTCGTGAGACCTATGTAACCTCGGCTCTGATACCAACTTGTCACGACCCTAACCCCGAACCCGGTCGTGATGGCGCCTCTCGTGAAGACAAGGCTAGCCAATCAAACCCAATTTGCTTTTTAAAACAGTTAAACAATATAAAAACAGTCTAAACATGATTTAATGATAATAAGTAGTGGAAATACAACCTGACACAGCGCTAACCGGGATGTCACAAGTTACGAGCATCTACTAGGGTATAAATACAACTGAAGACCTGGAGTGTACAAATACAAACTAATGAAATGAAGAGAGAGAAGAGCAATGTTGCGAACGCCGGTAGCTACCTTGCTAAACTCCGATGACCCTGCCTTCGATCAGCCAAAACCCGCTACCGGGTGTATAAATACCTGAATCTGCACGCAAGGTGCAGGGAGTAAAGTGAGTACTCCAACTCAGTGAGTAACAAATGTAAATAAAGACTGAAGGCAAAAAATCACGTAAAGCATATCAAGATGCTGTATAGAAGCAGTCCAAAACTAGTAAGGAAAATAGTGAGGCTATAAAAATCTCTTAAAAGTAATTTACCTCAGTTTAAACTTCTTTAAAAATGAGTTTTTTAACAATTACGCAAATAAATGCAAAACTGTTTGTGCATATAAGCATAGAAAATCCGCCCCTCGGGCACAAATACCATAGTTTAACAGGTAAAATGACAAGTAAATATGAAAGGTAAACATATAAAGGTTCGCCCCTTGGGCACAATGTCAACAACTCTGCCCCTAGGGAAATATCTCAGAACAATAACAGCCCCTCGGGCAATCACATAGAGTGGTACCAGCCCCTCGGGCAATCACATATAACAATACCAGCCCCTCGGGCTATCATATGGTACAATATCATCCCCTCGGGCTATATCTCACATCACAATGGGTACCCGTGCTCATTGGGGGTGTATAGACTCCGGGAGGGGACCCTTACGGCCTAAGCGCAATATCAAGCCAACTCGTGGCATCAAATCTAGGCCCTCGGCCTCATATCAGTCAAGCCACCTCGTGGTGTATATATCTCAGGCCCTCTGCCTCAAAAACGATATCAACAAGCCACCTCGTGGCGTACATATCTCAGGCCCTCGGCCTCAAATCAGTATCAGTGTTTCCTCACAACTAGGCCCTCGGCCTTACTCAGTCAGAAATACTGACAAGCCCCTCGGGCATTAGTAAAACAGTGTATTTCAGCCCAAAACATTATTTAAAATATCATTTAAGTCTTAAAACTGAGTAAACATGGCTGAGTAGTAAAACAGTGGAAAATAATATAACTGAGTTAAACAGTGAGGAAATAGTAATTAAAATCCTCAAAGGGTTCAAATAGTTGGCACGAAGCCCAAATATGGCAAACATCCCAAATCATGAAGATAGAAAATAAGTTTCAGTCAAATACGCGAAAAAATCATCAATCGGAACGGACCAAGTCACAATTCCCAATAGTGCATGACCCCACGCTCGCCATCAAGCGTGTGTCTCACCTCAATATAGCACTACGATGTGCAATCCGGGGTTTCAAACCCTTAGAGCATCATTTACAATCATTACTCACCTCGAACCGGCTATATCTCTAGCTCGCGACGCCTTTTCCCCTCAAATCGGCTGCCACGCGCGTCGAATCTATCCAAATTCAGAACGAATATGTCACCATATGCCAAGGGAACAAAGCCCAAGCGAAAACAATCAAAAAATACCAAAAATCCTGAAATTAGCAAAACCCGAGCCCCGGGCTCACTTCTCGAAACTCAGAAATTTTTACATCATTAGATTCCTTATCTCCCCACGAGTCTATGCATATCAAGAATACCAAAATCGGAGTTCAAATGACCCCTTAAATCCTCAATCTAAGGCCTCTTAAACTCAAGCGCTAATCCTCCATTTTTAGCCCTTAAATTCCTTTAATTTCAGTCTAAATTCTGAAATACCACCATAGAAATGTGTTTTAGATCCGAAACTCCTTACCTTAACTAAGTCTCTTGATTCTCGCTTCAGAATCGCCCCAAAAGCTCCAAGGTCGAAGTCAAAAATGGTAGAATAACCCAAACTCGCGAATGAAATAACATATATGCTCTTTCCAGCCCTTTCCGCATCTGCGGTCAAAGATCCGCTTCTACGGTACCACATTTGCGATCTAAACCTCCGCTTCTGCTGAATCACTTAAGGGACCAAAGTCGCTTCTGCGACTAATCTCCCGCATCTTCGACATCGCAGATGCGGTCACCATACCGCTTCTGCGGTCTCTGCCCATCTAACCCTTTTTCTCTTCTGCAAAAAATCATCCGTATCTACGGTGCCGCATCTACGGTCCCCAAACCGCAGATGCAAAAATACCAGAAGCAGCAAATCTGAAACTGCAACCAACATCTAACTTCTCCGTTAAGCACCCAAAATCACCCCGAGGCCCCCAGGACCTCAACCAAAAGCACAAACATATCCTAATACCTCATTCGAACTTGTTCCAATCATCAAAATACTTCAAACAACATCAAATCAACCAAAATACCTCGGATTCAGGCCTAAGTCCTAAAATCTTTCGAAATACGCTTTTGATCAAAAACCAAACCAAACCACGTCCGAATGACCTGAAACTTTACACACACATCCCAAATAACATAACGAAGCTACTGCAGCTCTCGCAATTCCATTCCGTCCTCTATATCAAAATCTCGCCCATCAACCGAAAAACGTCGAAATCTCAATTCAAGCCTAAACCTTCCACGAACTTCCAAAATGCATTCTGATCACGCTCCTAAGTCCCAAATCACCCATCGGAGCAACCAAATCATAAAATTTCCGATCTGAAGTCATATACAAACAAGTCAAATCTTGGTCAAACATTTCAAATTTCATGCTACAAACTGAGAATTGTTCTTCCAAATTCGTTTTGATTTCCCTGAAAACCCAAACCAACAATTTATACAAGTCATAATACATCACACGGGGCTAGTCCTGCCCGAAATCTGGCGATCAAAGTGCAAAAGCTCAAAACGACCAGTCGGGTCGTTACAAAAGAGAAGTGAATTTAACATGTGCTCCCTCCGTCACTTTTACTTGTCTATTATGGACTTTGCACTCCCCTTAAGAAATAATAAATAAGGTGCATAATTTATCATGATACCTATATTAATTGATGCATATTTTTAATGGATTTGAGAAAATAATTTGAAATGAATAATTAATACTATGAATATAATAGGAAAAAAATTGTCTTCTCTTGATATGCTAAAAGTGATAAGTAAAAGCAAAAATTTATTTTTAGAATACTGGATAAATAAAAGTGAACATAGTGAGTATCTAGCAACCGTTTGCACTTTGTGGTGTTAAAAAAACTGCATTAATAAATCATTTTTTCTTTCAAAAACTACAGTTGTCTTTTATTGTTGTGTGCTTTGACCTGCTTTATACTTCTAAATGCTTTTCACATGTAAATAGATATCCTCTTTTTTTCTTCTTAGAAAAAAAGGGACCACCAATTAATTTCTTTTTCTCCAACGTCTCTACAAGAAAAGGTTCTTTATTGGAAAATTTTAGAGCATAGCCATCAACAAAAGTCGATGTAGTTAACCAAAAACCAGCCAAAGGCAAGCTCAACAAGGAAACCATGCAAAATATTATTCTTCACGTCCCAATTTTACGAGAATTAATTTGACTAAATTTTAAAGTTAAATTTAATTTGAACTCAATATTTTAAAACTAAAGTCTAAATATTGCACAACTATACAAAAAGTAGCATAAATTAAAATTCTTCTTATATTAATATGATAAAAAATACGTTTTAAAATATTGATCAAAATTCATACATGTGAATTTCAAGAAGCGAACAAACAATAAATAATTTGGACCAAGGGATCGCACCAAATAAAAAACATATTCATCAAAAGAGTGTACCATCCATGTGTATTCTTCTTCAAATAAAAAACTAAAGTAAGTATCATGAATTACATCTGATTTCGTCAAACTACTATTCTTGATATTACCATTAAAACCTGTTACTAACATATATTTATTAAATTTTTTAAAAGTATGTCACCAAATTATCTTTCTGTTTGGGACAAATTAGGCGTAGTAATATTTGACCAAGTTTTTCTGCCCCTTTTTTCTTACGTGAAGATGCGAATTAATTTGTAGTATTAGAAATATTCAGACATTATTTTTTTAATCATGTCCAAAGTGGCTCCCAAGCTGCATATACACTGTTATCTTCCAAAAACAGGCTTGTGTTGTTTCCATAGTCATTGCTGCTGCTGCTATTTTCTTGATATTCTGTTACTTCCATGCAAACTAAGGCTAGCAAATTAGAATTTTGGCATTTTAAATTCAAGATTTCTGCTTGTGCCTTGGCAAATTCTGCTTGAAGCCCACTTATTTGCTTTTGCAATTGGCAAATAACACCAGCACAACCATATACTGGATCTCTGATTCTGGCATTTGCCTCATACACCATACTATTCACAGCATCTGCTCTTTGTTCCTCTGGTAGCTCCTGAAAATTTAGAGGTTTTCAATATTCATCAACTTCAAAAAATTCCTACTTTTAAAAAAATTAAAATTAAAAATATTATTGATAAATTGAAAGGTGACTTTAATGACAACCTTTATCTATATCAAGAATATTACTCATCAATATTCATCAACTTCAAACAATTATTTCTACTCTTTTTTTTTTTTTAAATATTGATAAATTGAAATGGGAGTTTAATGACAACCTTGATCTATATCAAGAATATTACGCATGATTTCAGCTATTTATTTAGCTGTATGCAAGTGATCAAATAGGATATCTGTGAAAAAAATTCTTTGTTTTTTTTGTTCACTTGTGTTACAAGAACATTATTAGCACGTCTGAATTGTAGAAAAATCCGAGCAGAAGTCTTTTTTTTTTTTTTTTTTTTTTTTTTTTTAATAATGTGGGTAACACAATAAATCAAACACCATTAAATTTAAAATGAGGGGATGGAAATCTCAATCATTTTGTGTGCGTGTGTGTTGGGGGTGCGAGTGGGGGGGGGGGGGGAAGCTTGTTAGCTTATCAAAGTATATATAAACTACTTAGTTTTAGATCATGGAAAATTATAGTTACGTGTAGAATGTGAAAAAGAATAACGCAAATGATAAAAGAAGTCTCACAACACCTAAAAATGACCAAGTTTAAGTCAAAGAAGAAATGACCAACTAAAACAAAGCATCATTATTGCAAATTAAGGGAAAAAAAGGTTTTGGGGGGGTGGGGGTGGGTGGGGTGGGGCTGGCAAACATCCAAAACCGCCAAAAATCAAGAAAGTTCAGCTGTGTACTTGTATCTATGTTCACATCTCAACACATGATGAATGAAAGTGAAAAGAGTTCTTTAATTTTTCAACACTGATTAGATTACTTAAAAGATAATTATCAGTATTTGTTTATAAAAACTAAAATTAGTAACCTGAAAGATAGGTAGATTATCCTCTGCAACATATTAAAATATACTAATAATGTAAAAAAATTCTTTACACTATATATATATATATATATATATATATATATATATATAAAGTTAAAATCCTGCAAAAAATCAAGAATGAAGGCAAGATATAAATACCTGCAACATTTTGATGATGTTGCTAGCACCAAAAACTCTATGAGCAATGGTGAATTTAAGGGGATCAGTGGGAGGAAAATAGGGTGCCAATACACATTTGTCAACACATCTCCTGCGCAGGATTTTGCAAGCAGCACAAGGAGTAAGAATAACAGGTGGTGGTGGTGAAGGAGGTGCTGATATTATGCTTCTGGGAGATATTAATTCACTACTTGTTGTAGTTGCAGAAACAATATTAGCAGTTAGTGAAGAAATGGTGGTGGTTTTGTTATCACTACATTCCATGTTGATGGGGTGGAGGAAATGTAGTTAAGTAATGAACTTTATGTCGAGTCTAAAATGATCACTTTGGTGGGATTTGCGAGTTAGTGAGATGACAATATATATAGAGATAGAAGGAGGAAAATTTCATAGGGTCCATTGGGACTTTTGTTTTTTTAAGAGTTTAGCTTCTATACAGTACAATGTAAATAAATTCTTACGATATAAATAAATTTTTACATTGTCAAGTCGATCATCTTATAGATAATTATAAGTAGATGTTCATAAAAAGTGAAATTAGTAACTTGAAAAAATAAGGCATGTTACCCATTTCAATTGGCTGAAATATGTCAATGTTGGAAAAAAATTATTATAATGTCAATATACAGAAGATTAAATCCTTTCGGAAAAAAAGTCTAAATTTTTATTCACTGATATTGTGTGAATTTTCTTATGCTATATAAAGTTAAATTGACTTACAACAACACGTATATTTGTTTGCAATTATGATATGTAACTTGAATTACAATATGATAATAATCTATTATGGTCGATTGAAATTGCAATGATAATATCAAATTTTAAAGTTGTTAAATATTATTTGTGTATATAAGTTAAATTCAGTAAAAATTTTGTTTGCTTGGTTGTTGTTTTCTTGAAATTATGCAAGTGTTCCAAAGAAAACGTTTTAGAAAAAGTCTCCTCGGGCATTTTTATTCCAAGTTTTTAGAAAAATTTGAGTGACCACAACTTCCTCATTTTTTGAGGAATAATGACGTCATTTTATGTCATCGGTTGACGTAATTTTTAAGGTAAATCACTTGCATCCTACTATAGTTTGATCTTGATTTTTCTCAATACATATATTTTAACCAGCATCTGTATTTACATCTTTTTTGTCTCAATTTACAAGTTTAATTAGTTACAGCTTAGAGATTAACAACAACAACAACAACAACAACAACCCAATATAATCCCACTTAGTAGAGTCTGAGAAGGATAATGTGTACGCAGACCTTACCCCTACCCTGGAGTATAGAGGTTATTTCCAAATAGACCCCCGGCAACCCCTCTTGTCCCACAGCTTAGAGATTAAAGAAAGGAGAAAAGTTTCTAATTGGATAGGTACTTGGAATAAATCTCGATAATTTGTATTAGAAAAAGTAGAAATATATTTCATCAAATAAAAACCAAAATAGTTATAGCATATAAGAATGCTTTAATTGGGTCATCGCATATTTGCCGGCACATTACGTTTAAACGATCCTTACTAAGTTAATTAAGAGACCAACAAATTTTTAAAATGAAATTCCACATATTTTTTATTATTTAGATTTATTTGAGTTTTGAATTATGAGTAATGGTTAAATATATGACACAAAAATCAAACATATTTTAACTCGTTAAAGCACTAATGAAGGAGCAAATTAAAGACTAAGAAGTTGTTGATTGACTGATAGTTTTGTAGAATGGATTTGAGAAAAAGGTAAAAACTTACGGCTATATATATATATATGTTGCACTTATTTATATCTAACCAATAAATATAAGATCACAATCATCGCACAAACAAATAATTATCAGTTAACTATAATTAAATGATATATATTCTCATTTAATTTAGTTAGTGACTCTTAAGATTAATTAATTCATTAATTTGATGTAAACACAAATTATACAGGTGTAAGTACTTATTTGAAAAAAAATATGGTAAAATTTAAAAGGACTGAGATTAAGAATATTAATTGAACAAATCAAGATATGCGGCAAGAAGTTGAGAGAGAAGAAAATCTCAACCTTAGTTACCACCAAACTTGGGGGTAGATATGATTTCTGCACTCTCTATTAGAGGTTTCGAGTTAAAGATTTATAGTGATGCGAATAAATGTAGGATTGAAATACCCCAAAGAACAATTTAGGCACAAACAAGAAATTTAGCAAAAGCTATATAGAAAAAATTTATTAAACTAGGGAGAGAACTTGGTAGGAGGTTTTTTTTCACAACTCATAAACTCTTGAATCTTTCTACAACGTAGCTACCTCTCCACAATAGAAAATATGTAGTAGCATCCCTATTTATAATACTACAAAACAAAATTGACTATAATCTAGAAAACTTATTCCTACATGATTTGGGTTATGAATCCTAACTAGACATAAATTAAATATCTAGTAAATACCAAATCCTAGACAACTTAGGAATACTAATTAATCTTGGTTTAATTTTCATTAGCCTCCCTTAAACCAAGATCCTCAAATTTGAGCATGTTATGAGTAACATCAAGCCTTGTAGAAGTCAAGTACTTTAGATTCTCCACCAATTCCTTAAAATATGTTACATCAACAAAGTCGCGAGTATCGTCTTTAATTAACATCGGTTTCCCTTCAATATTGGCCATATATGATTTGTCTTTAATCATGGTAAATCCCTTCAAAATATCATCAATATAATTTTTCTTTACTTTGAAATCATCTACTTCTCCAGTTGCACCAATAGATATTTCATCTTGCTCCTTAAAACATGTAATCTCGAACAATGACACAAAATTTATTTTATCTTCGATATCTATAATCATGCGTTGTTGTGGTTCTGGATCCCAAGTTTTCTGCCCCAATCTTGGTTTGATTAATAATAACTTTCTCTTGATGAACCATCTTGCTTCTTTCATTACTCGGTTCATCTTCAATACCATCAAACAATTTTTCTTGTGAAATACTAACCTCATTTGGACGAACATCACTTGCAACCAAATCTTCCTTTTTAACAACCGGAGAAATTTTTGGCTCAATATTATTTGACTTTCCTTTGCATTCAATATAATCTCTTTTACAACAAAAATTGCATGTATCTTCTCTTCTTTTGTCCTTTGTTTCTGAATTTTGGCCTTCTTAATTTATCTCCGCCGGATTTGATGTGTCTTCTTTTTCTTTTAGTTGATCATCCTTTTCTCGTGATGTCTCCTCCAATGTCTCATCTTTTTGTTGATTCAGTGATCTCTCATATGTCACCAATTCACCTTTTAAATCATCAAGTCTGAGAGTGCTAAAATCTTTGGTAGCCTCAAGAATAATTTTTTTGTTGCTAAACTTCAAACTTAGAGACTGCAATATTTTTTCAACAATTTTAACTTCTTCCAATACTTCTCCATTGATCCTTAGACCATTGAATATTTCTTCAATTCTCGTAAAAAATTCTTTGACAGACTCTGTTGGTCCCATATGAGCCAACTCAAATTGACTCCTAAACTCATGCAGTTTCTCCTTTTTTATGTCAGCAACTTTTCGATATGACTTGACCAAGATTGTCCAAGCCTCCTTTGATGACTTTGCATCCAAATATTTTTTAGATATATACAAATCAACTTTGATGGCGAGATAGTAGCGTGCTCTATAATCTAAATGTATTTTTTTCTCCAATTGCGTAGCTGCATCACCCGTCAATGTTGTGCCGTCTAGGAGTTCCTCAAATCCTTCATTAATGATGGACCATAATCCAATATCCTTACAAAAAATTCTTCATTTGTTGATACCAAGTTTCAAAATTACTTTTGCCCTCAAACACAAAAACAGGACAATTAGGTAATTTTTTGGATCTCCTACCGGCTCTGACAGGATCTCACGAAGGCTCTGATACCAATTTGAAGGATTGAAATACCCCGAAGAACAATTTAGGCACAAGCAAGAAATTTAACAAAAAGCTATATAGAAAAAATTTATTAAACTAGGGAGAGAACTTGGTAGGAGGCTTTTTTTTTACAACTCATAAACTATTGAATCTCTCTACAATGTAGGTACCTCTTCACAATAGAAAATATGTAGTAGCATCCCTATTTATAATACTACAAAACAAAATTGACTATAATCTAGAAAACTTATTCCTACATGATTTGGGTTATGAATCCTAATTAGACATAAATTAAATAAACTAGTAAATACCAAATCCTAGACAACTTAGGAATATTAATTAATCTTGGTTTAATTTCCAACAATAAATAAAAAAAGATAGGAAACGCCATTTTCTTTTTATGGGCTTTATGCGACAAAAATAAAATAAAAATTTAAAAAATCTCAACCTTAGTCGAAAAAGTGGACCATCTAAATGTCAAAAATGCTAAAAAGTGATGGATATCATTTAATATAAATTTTTCCATTATAGAATAAACCAACTTTAATTATTTAACTTATTTGTGAAAGCCTAGCAACAACAATTTTCAGCTTTTCTTTATGTAATTCTGTTAGTTCTTTCTTTTAAAAGAAAATGACTATTACCTAATATTTGATCATGTGATATACTTTAGTGTTAATGTAAGTCAACAAGACAAGTAATCTCTTTGAAAAAAAAGTTTTTTTTTTTCTTTTACTACTTTTTAAAGGCTCATGACTCTAGGCGAAATAAAATAATATGTTAAAAAGATTCCACTAGCGTCAGAAATCCAAGAAATTCTGTTTTATTATATACAGAATAATTCAAATTGGTTGTGATGATAATGATATAATAATATACTGGATAAACAATTCAGATGCAGCTACCGTTCGTGATCTCAAAATTCAATTTAATACTAATACTAATAAGAACTCCCAAAAAATTAAAGGTTCATTTTATATACAGAACAATTTATTTAAACCTTCTCCTCTTTCCCGTATTTGCCATTGTCACTAAAAAGCTACTCCAATTTACATTAATGTAATAATAATGCATGACATTTACGTGTAATTGACGAAGTTAGAGTTATGTGTACCTTACACTTTAATTTTTAGCTGCTTGTTCGTCTTCTTTAGAGAAGCAAAATTCATAAATCATTTATTTTACACCAAATTTTAGTGACATAATTAACAAATAAAAGATCAGCATCATGTCCATTTATCTACAAAATAGGTCTACAGATAATTCAACAGAACTAAAAGCAGTTAACCAAAATTTAATTTATTCAACTTTTTGTTGTATATATCATATGGCTCTTAATTAGCTTTATGCTTTATTTAAGGGAAATTCCATTTTTCATTTTTCAGAATGTCATGACAGGACATTACATAAATTCCTTGATCAGTGCTAAGAAATTAATACAGGAATGTATTTATTCCCCAACCCCACACCCCAAACTAGATTATTTGCACGACCATTAAATCTTTATTTAATGAAAAAATGCATTTGGCAATTATTGATTGGATATAAATAAATAAATAAACTTTAAAAGCAGTTAAAGAATGCCACATCGTCATATATTTGACCTACCGGAATTAAGTCGATTCCGGTGCCGACTTTTTACTAAGGAATTGAGACTATTCAGATGCAGCCATATAATAGCTAATTAAACACCTTAATCTTCCAGCTACCATTTACTAACTATATTGATGACTTGGCCATTTTTTGAAAAGGACTTAAACGATCGATTCAAAAAATAGAAGAAAAATACGAAGAAAGAGAATACAATTATTATACTATATTATATAAAGGTCTTCACGTAGTTAAAGACTGTTGAGGCTCGTGTTTAACGAGTATAGTGACTCTATTTCTACTCCTGCACAGCTCGATCACTACCCTGAAGGACTCGTTTAGTAGCGTACGCAAGACTTTAACAGCTTGTTTGGATGGTTGTTATCCATTATTTTATAATGTAATGTATTGTATTATATTGTATTTTATCGTTTTATGAATATAATTTTTTAATAGATTGCATTGTTTGTTGTTATTAAATACTAATATTTTGCTGTTTGGTTTGACTGTATCGTACTGTATTGTAATTGTTAAGTTTACTAAGATACCCTCAATTGTTTAACTATTAAATTTATCAAGAATTAAGCATAAAAATAATTTAAGAAATCCTTTTCTACTAATCTATCACCAAATATGTCTTATAAATAGATTGAGCAATTTAATTCATGCAAATTCTAGCAAAATTACTGAAACAAAATTAGCAATTTTACGTTGGAGTTGGAAGCGGTAGAAGTTCTAGAAAAAAGGGATGAAGTACAAAGAAGGTTATAGGGGGGAGATTTGGAGTTAAAATTAAAAAAAAAAAAGGTTAAGAGTAAAATAGAATTATGGAGCAACAAGTTAGGGCATAATTGAAAAGAAAAATAGGAAACAATTCCACCACACCAAATCGGTTGTTTCAAAAAATGGGATTTTTTATTGTTCTGAAACAATAGATTTAACAATAAAATACAATCAATTTTAATAAAACAATCAAAACAAATATTGTTTTGGGATAACAATACAATATGATACAATGGTTAACAACCATTCAAACAAGCTATAATGAGGTGTATTGATTTATTTTTGACATCATTTCATATATGAGTTTGGGTTTGAAGATATAAAATATTAAGACTTTATTTCCTATTTTACCTTGGTATATATTTACTCGCACTATTTTTCAAGTTGTATCGAATTGTACATATTTATGCTATTTTATTTATAAAGAAGGCTAAAGTCTTAGATATTTCCTCAAACTTGGCACGATCACTGTAACATTTTAGGCCTTTGACTATCCCGGAAAAGTGTGGCCTAAACTAGCAAAAGGTGTGGCCTTTGGTCAAAGGCCACACTTTTCGACTTTAGCCAATGCTTTTCTGGGGTGGGCAAAAGAAGCGTAACCTTTGACATAAGCGCACGTTTTTCAAATGTTTCCTTACAAGCCACGCTTAAAAGCGTGGCCTATTAGTTAACAAAGACAACACTTGTTACACCTCATATGACAACGCTTTGATACCCTACAGCTACACATAAAAAGTGTGGCCTTTGTTACCTTTTAGGCCACACTTGTTAATAGTGGCTTCTAAAGGAACCCCTAGAAAACGTGGTCTTTGGTAGACGTACAGACATATAGCCACACTTTTAAAGCGTTGCAATTTTTGGCTAGGCTATAATTTTTTTTTTTTTAAAAAAAAATTACATTTTACATATAGCATGTAATTACAATTATTTCAAGCATATGCATTATTATCATATATTTTGATGATATAAAGAACTAAATTAGCTAATAAATACCAAAAATAATAATTCAAATGAATACACATACTCATAAAACAGTGTGTCGAAATGCCCATTAACAATAAACTTTTCAAAAGTGAGTATATTCATATAGTATCATGAATATTAGACATCTTAATTATCCAAAAATTATTCGCATTCACATTAAGATCAAATTGACTTTTCGACACCATTTCCAATTGCATCGCCTGCTTTCTCCTACACATAAAAAGAAATTAACAATTAGATATAAACTAAACTTTAATCATTCGTCTAGAAGAACAAAACATGAAAATTACGTATGTTTAGACATTATTAGTAATTAATTAACAGTCAGCAATAATTCAGCAAAACAGACAAGTAAAACAACACATAACATCAAACTATTGGCAAGTTTCATTAATTAAGTATTTGAGCGTAGGTTGACATGATATAAAACAAAGATGAAGATGCTTCCTTGTTTCTAGTTACAATAGTTCAAACCTTAGTTTAAATGCCTATAAACAAATAATTAGTAGAATTTCAAGTTATTATCAATCCATATTTAATTTAATCATAATCCATTTAATCATAAGAAATGATGTGGTCAGGTGATGAATAATTCATCAACAATAACAATCCTAGCATTCTATCAAACTGGGAAAAGGGATACAAAGATTAAAATATATCCATAATGAGAAAGGGGGTTAGAAGTAGCCCTTTGGGGATATACAGGGTTTTGGCATAATAGGAAAAGAAAGATATTAAACTTGATAGAGCTACCTCTCAATCAGCAATTCTTGAGAGGGATTTTTACCTGTTGTGCATGTTGTAATCCTTAGATTAGATCTTTTGTGGCCAAACATATTTCAAATATCAATATCAATTATAACATTTTACCAAGAGACCAATAGGAGCTAAGATTCAGTAAATGTCAATCAAAAATGAACTAGTAAAATTTGCTTGTTAAATCTAATTATAGATTATTTAAACATCATTAATGGACTATTTATCTGATACATTATTTTCTTCTGAACCAGTTAAGTATTCGAAGTCATAATCATACTGCTGATGTTTAAGAAAAAGTGAAGTATCTTATTTTAAAAATTCTAGCTTCTGAGCTTGTGGCATCCACTCACCCCCCTTGCAATGCAACTGGAACTATTTCCTTACAATTTAGTTATGCTTTATGAAATACATATCTAATTTTCGCTTCTAATAACATTAGTGTTTGCTTTCTGCTGGATACATATTTCCTCCCATCAGCACAAGTACAAAAAAAGAACCGTAATATTATGTATACTATCAATCTATCTCCACTTTGAAATTAAACGAAATATGAACTGTTTCACAACATTTATGATTATCACTAACTTTGATTTATAGCTTTATTAAATCAATCAATATGTTATATGTCAAGGGATGGAATATTTGTCAGGTATGAGTCTAAATACCTTGTTGATCCAGAAGAGTGTGGGAGATTTTGGCTCCTTACAACTTGTGCGCTACTTGCATCAACTGGAGAAGGTTGGCTAGATCTGACAAATCCTTGTATATCTGAACTAAATAGTTCAGGATTGTTTTTCACCACTAGATTAAAGCAATGACGCATTTGCTTCATTTCTTGCATTTCTTCTCTCATTTCTCTCATTTCTTCTTTCAAAGTAGAGACTTCATTTTTATGCTTTTGTTGGAGCTTATTGTTTTCCTCATGTTTTTTCAGAGAACTTGTTTTCACTGATCTACCATAGCATCGTATTCGACCAGGCTGCTCCTTCCCAAACACTGCCCTAAATGCTTCATCCGATGTTTCCCCAGAGTTTTGACGGTTCTTGTCACGACCCCGGTTCGCCCTCCATGAACCATCGTGACAGCACCTAGTCTCTACGACTAGGTAAGCCTAAATTTGCTAAAGAAAACCAAAATTTGCGGAAGTAAAATAATTTAAAACAGGAATAAAGTAATAATAGTGTTTAAATGTGCCGCTCGGCATACACCATGTTTAACCCTCAATACCAAAACATAAATCCAAGACCCGGAAACCCACGAATCACAAGCTGAGATCAACACTACATAGCTCTAACTCTGGAATGTCTAATAAGAACAGAAAAAGTACAGAAGGGTTAAATACTAAAAGCGGGAATAGAAAGGGACTTCTCGGTTTGCGGACGCGACAGATGTACCTCGAAGTCTCTAGAGCAGTTGCCTCCTCAAAGATGATAGGCCTGAGCAGCGGTACCTGGATCTACACATGAAAAACATGCACAAAAGAGGCATGAGTACACCACAACGGTACTCAGTAAGTGCTAAGCCTAACCTCGGTTGGGTAGTGACGAGGAAAGCTAGGGCCCTACCGAGATTAAATAATTATAAAGATGACATGATAAGATAATCAATGCAATTGAGAATCTACAAAAAGAATCTACACAGGTTGATAAGAGTACAATAACGGAAATAGAGATGAAGGCAAACCACAAGGAAGTAACCGGGGATCTCTCAGTATCCCGAGGATATCTTAGGACCCTCAATATATACCAAGGATCTCTTGGTATCCCGAGGATCTCTCGGTATCCTCAATATATGCTAGGGATCTCTTGGTATCCCGAGGATCTCTCGGTATCCTCAATATATGCTAGGGATCTCTTGGTATCCCGAGGATCTCTCAATATCCTCAATATATGCTAGGGATCTTTTGGTATCCCGAGGATCTCTTGGTATCCTCAATATACGGGAATCTCTTGGTATCCCGAGGATCTCTTGATATCCTCAATATACGTGCCGGAGAGCTCTTGGTATCCCGCACCTCAGTCCAGATCATAAATATGTACAGGGGATCTCCCGGGATACCATCCCGTAGTCCCAAATTAAAACACATAGAAGCAACACAAAAATACTCAATTAAATGCAAATTTCATACCAAGTAAACAGTTAATTCTAGCCTAACATGCTTTACGTAATGCAATTAAAGCAGTTTATGCAAATAGGCAATTAAGTCAACTAAACATGCTTTTCTAAACTACGACAGGCTAAATTCGCAAGTAGAATAAAGCAGGAAAAAGGAACTCAATTGAAATACTTAAAGTAAAACCGGATTTTCAGCAATTATCTCAAGTACGCACTCGTCACCTCACATACAAGGCATTTCAATTACCAAATATATCATATCATAAGGGGAAGGTCCCCACACAAGGTTAGACAAGCCACTTACCTCGAACCGGCTAAAAAATCAATCCGAAACCACGCTCTTGCCATGAGTACTCGACTCCAAATGGCCCAAATCTATTCAATTAAATTTAATAATGTAAATAACACTTCAAGTATCTGATTCTACAATTAAAGTCTAAGCTAATACACGAAATTATGAAAAATGACCAAAACGCCCCTCAGGCCCACATCTTCGAATTGGGTGAAATTTACATTTTCAGAAACCTCGGACTCTCACAAGTCTGTACATAACAAGAACACCAAATTCGGAGTCCAAATGACCCCTCAAATCCTCATTTAAAGGTCTCTTAAACTCAAGCCCTAATTACCCATTTTTCCCAAATTTGTCATCACTAATTAGGTCTATAATCACATTGAAATGAGTTATGAAGTCAAGGATGTTATCTCGAAGTGATTCCCCTCGAATCCTTCTCCTATCCCCTTCAAAGAGCTCCAAAAACGATTAGAAATGGTGGAAACAAACCTCCAAGTCATGGAACCCCTTTTAAAATAATGCCCAGTAGTTTCCGCTTCTACGGTCCCGCTTCTGCGAAACAAATGTCACATCTGCGACTTCCCACTTAAGGCCAGATTCCGCATCTGCAACTCACAGTCCGCAGATGCGATACCACTTCTGCAGTAATTGCACTGCTTCTGCGATTCTTGATGCACTCCCAAAATTCTGCTTCTGCGGTCACTGAGCCACTTATGCGGCGCCGCACCTGCGGTCCCCAAACCGCAGGTGTGGAAATACCAGAAGCAGCAAAAAATACAGCAGTTGCAACATTCCTCAAAATTCCCGTTAACCATCCGAAATCACCTAAGGCCCCCAGGACCTCAACCAAAAGCACAAACATTACCTAATACCTTATTCAAACTTGTACAACTCCTTAAAACAACTAAATGAACATCGAAACCTCTAATTAAGTAAGGATTTAAGCCTAAGAACTCCAAATTTCTCAAACTACGCTTTCGATCAAAAAATTTATCAAACCTTGTCCGAATGACCTAAAATTTTGCACACACGTCACATTCAACACTACTGAGCTACTCCAACTTCCAGAATTCCATTCCGACCCTTGGATAAAAATCTCACTATCGAACCGGAAACTTCAAAAATTCAATTTTTGGCATTTCAAGCCTTATTTAGCTACGGACCTCCAAAACATCCGAACACGCTCCTAACCCCGAAATCACCCAACGGAGCTAAAAGAACCATTATATTTCCATTCCGAGGCCGTCTTCACACTGTTCCGACCACGATCAACTTTCCAACACTTAAGCTCTCATTTAGGGACTAAGTGTCCCAATATTCTCTGAAACTTAAAACCGAACATCCCGCCAAATCAAAATAGCAGAAATAAACTCGGGGGAAGCAGTTAATAGGGGATTGGGGCGTTAATTCTTAAGACAACCAGCCGGGTCATCACATCCTCCTATACTTAAACATTCATTCGTCCTCGAACGAGCATAAAGACATACCTAAAGTAGTGAAAAGATGAGGGTAACAGCTGCGCATATCCTGCTCGGTCTCCTAGGTCACCTCCTCGACTGGCTGGCCCCGCCACTGAACCTTTACTGATGCAATGTTCTTTGACCTCAGCTTTCTAACCTGCCTGTCCAATATTGCCACTGGCTCCTCAATATAAGATAGATCCTTGTCTAATTGGACTGAACTGAAATCTAGCACGTGCGACAGATCGCCGTGATACCTCCGGAGCATCGAAACATGAAATACCGGATGAACTCCGGCAAAGCTGGGAGGTAAGGCAAGCTCATAAGCAACCTTCCCAACACGCTTCAATATCTCAAAAGCGCCAATAAACCTCAGACTCAACTTCCCTTTCTTCCTAAATCTCATGACGCCCTTCATAGGTGAAACCTGAAGCAGAACCCGCTCTCCAACCATATAGGAAACATCACGAACCTTCCGGTCTGCGTAACTCTTCTGTCTGGACTGGGATGTACGGAGTCTATCCTCAATCACCTTAACCTTCTCCAAAGCATCCTGAACCAAGTCTGTGCCCAATATTCTGGCCTCACCTGGCTCAAACCAACCCACCGAAGATCTACACCACCTACCATATAAAGCTTTATACGGTGCCATCTAAATGCTGGACTGATAACTGTTGTTGTAAACAAACTCCACCAATGGCAAGAACTGATCACAAGACCCTCCAAACTCAAGCACACACGCACAGAGCATATTCTCAAGAATCTGAATAGTGCGCTCAGACTGTCCGTCCGTCTGAGGGTGAAATGCTGTACTCAACTCCACCCGAGTACCCAACTCATGCTGAACAACCCTCCAGAACCGTGATGTAAACTGAGTACCCCTATCTGAGATGATGGACACTGGAATACTATGCGAACGAACAATCTACCAGATATAAATCTCCGCCAAGCGCTCTGAAGAATAAGTAGTACACACCACAATAAAATGAGCGGACTTGGTCAGCCGATCCACAATCACCCAAATAGCATCAAACTTTCTCAAAGTCCGTGGAGCCCAACTACAAAGTCCATGGTGATCCACTCCCACTTCAACTCCGGAATCTCTATCTGCTGAAGCAAGTGTTCATACTTCACCTACTGACAGTTGAGGCACCGAGCTACAAATCCAACTATATCTTTCTTCATCCACCTCCACCAATAGTGCTGCCTCAAATCCTAATACGTCTTCACGACACCTGGATAGATGGAATACAGCGAACTATGGGACTCCTCTAGAATCCACTCCCGAAGCCTATCAACATTGGGTACACAAATCCGACCATGCATCCTCAATACCGCACCCTCACCAATAGTCATATCTCTGGCATCAGCGTGCTGAACCTTGTCCTTGAGGACAAGCATATGAGCGTCATCATACTGTCGTTCCCTGATACGATCAAATACAGAAGACCGAGAAACCACGCAAGCTAGAACCCGAGTGGGCTCCGACAGATCCAATCTCACAAACTGGCTGGCTAAGGCCTGAACATCCATCGCCATAGGCCTCTCTGATGCTGGTAAATAAGCCAAACTCCCCAAACTCTCCGCCCGGCGACTCAAAGCATCGGCCACCACATTGGCCTTGCCCGGGTGATACAAGATGGTGATGTCATAATCTTTCAGCAACTCTAACCACCTCCTCTGGTGCAAATTTAGATCTTTTTGCTTGAACAAGTGCTGCAAGCTCCGATGGTCAGTATAAATCTCATAGGGGACACCGTATAAGTAATGGCGCCAAATCTTCAAGGCGTGAAAAATGGTAGCTAACTCAAGGTCGTGAACAGGGTAGTTCTTCTCATGTATCTTCAACTGTCTGGACGCGTAGGAAATCACCCTACCGTCCTGCATCAACACCGCACCGAGGCCAACCCTCGAGGCATCACAATAGACAGTATAAGACCCCAAACCTATAGGCAATATCAAAATTAGGGCTGCGGTTAAAGCTGTCTTGAGCTTCTGAAAGCTCACCTCACACTCCTTCGTCCACTGGAACAGAGCACCCTTCTGGGTCAACCTGGTCAGAGGGGCCGCAATTGATGAAAACCCCTCCACAAAATGGCGGTAGTAGCCCACAAAACCAAGGAAACTACGGATCTCGGTAGCTGAGGATGGTCTGGGCCAACTCTGCATGGCCTCTATCTTCTTTGGATCAACCTGAATATCCTCACTCGATACAACGTGGCCAAAGAATGCCACTGAATCTAACCAAAAGTCACATTTCGAGAACTTAACATATAACTTCTTCTCTCTCAGGGTCTGAAGCACAGTCCTCAGGTGCTGCTCATGATCTTCCCGACTCCGAGAATACACTAGAACATCATCAATAAAGATAATGACGAATGAGTCAAGATACGGTCGGAACACACTATGCATCAAATGCATAAAGGCTGCTAGGGTATTGGTCAGCCCAAATGACATAACAAGGAACTCATAATGGTCATACCGAGTCCTGAAAATAGTCTTTGGGATATTTGGCTCCCGAATCTTCAACTGATGGTAACCTGAGTGTAAATCAATCTTAGAAAATACCCGTGCACCCTGAAGCTGGTCAAACAGATCATCAATACGAGGAAAAGAATAACGGTTCTTCACTGTAACCTTGTTCAACTGGTGATAATCAATACACATACACATAGAACCATGCGTTTTCTTCACAAACAAGACAGGAGCACCCCAAGGTGATACACTAGGCTGAATAAAACCCTTATCAAGCAATTCCTGTAACTGATCCTTTAACTCCTTCAACTTAGGAGGAGCCATACAATACGGAGGAATAGAAATGGGCTGAGTACCCGACAACAGATCAATGCCAAAATCAATATCTCTATCAGGCGCCATGCCCGAAAGATCAGCTGAGAACGCATCGGGATAATCTCGTACTATAGGGACTGAATCAATAAAAGGTATCAATACTAACATCTCTCACATAAGATAAATATGCGTTACACCCCTTCTCAACCATATGCTGAGCCTTAAGGAAATAAATAACTCTATTGGGAGTGTGATCTAAAGTACCCCTCCACTCAACACACGGTACACTTGGCACAGCCAGCGTCACGGTTTTGGCGTGACAATCAAGAATAACATAATGGGGTGATAACCAGTCCATGCCCAAGATAATATCAAAATCAACCATGCTGAGTAACAATAGATCAACTCTGGTCTCAAAACAACTAAGAGCAACCACACATGACCGATAAATGCGGTCCACAACAAGAGAATCTCCCACAGGAGTAGAAACATAAATAGGGGAACTCAATGAATCCCAAGGTATACCCAAATGCGGAGCAAAATAAGAAAACACAAAGGTATACCCAAATGCGGAGCAAAATAAGAAAACACATAAGAGTAAGTAGAGCCTGGATCGAATAGAACCGATGCATCTCTATGGCAAACTAATAAAATACATATGATGACAAAATCGGAGGCAACAACCTCGGTACGAGTAGGAAGGGTATAGTATCTGGATTGGCCTCCACCTCGAGAGCGACCTTTACCTCCCCAAGCTCCACTTCTAGCTGGCTGAGCAGGTGGGGAACCAACTGGAGCTGTAATCATAGCCTGAGAACTCTACGGGGCACGCTGTGGCTGAGAAGTCTGTGGAGGTGCACTCCTCCCAAGTCTAGGGCAATCCCTCACCGCGTGGCGTGTGTCACCACACTCAAAACAAGCTCTGGGAGGATGTGGTGGCTGCTACTGGCTAGGGTCAGGTCTGCTGGACTGACCTCTGAAAGCACCCCGCGCAGGAGGTGTGCTAGAAACCGAAGGTGCATAATAAGGCTCCTGAGGCCTAGGAGGAGCTGGAGCACTACTGGCTACTGGAAGAGTTAAATGAATAGGGCGACTCATATAACTCCTACCATGGCGACCTGTAGCTGGGGTACAGTCACCAGAATAATGGCCCGACTCTCGAGACCTCTTGGCCTCCCTCTCCTCTCTCTCCCTAACATGCATACCCTCAATCCTCCTGGCAATGCTCACCACCTACTGATAAGAAATATCCATCTCCAACTCACGAGCCATGCTAGATCTAATGCTGGGAATAAGCCCCTTAATAAACCAGCAAACCCTTTCGTGAAAAGTGGAAACTAAGGCAAGTGCATGCCTAGCCAAACTAGTGTAACGGACAACATACTCTAAGACAGTCATAGCACCCTGGTGCAAATGCTCAAACTCTGCGCGCCATGCGTCCCTGAGGCCTGAGGAACATAATATCTCATGAACAGATCTAAAAACTGAGTCCAAGTTAGTGAAGCAGCCTCATTCGGACTGTTTAACTCATAGGTGCGCCACCACTCATAGGCGGCTCCTCGAATTTGGAAGGTAGTGAAAGAAACCCTGCTCGATCCTGAGATACCCATGATATGGAGAATGCGGTAACACAAATCAAGAAATCCCAGAGCATCCTCCGATTCTAGACAACTAAATACAGGAGGCTTGTACTTCTTGAACCTCTCAAGCCTCAGCTGCTTATACTCGGAAGCCGCTGCCCTGTCCTCGGGCTGAACTGGGCGGTACAGGAATAATCTCAAGGACCTACTCAATATGCACTTGCTGCTCAGGAGTGGTGGCGGTGGGAGTCTATGCTCCTCCCCTGGCCTGAGATGTAGCTGCAGCGAGGGGAAGAAACCCTGCCTAAGCTAGAGTGGTGTACATGCTCATGAACTGTGCCAAAGTCTCCTGAAGGATTGGAGTAGTAGTAGAAGTAGGCGTGTCAGGTGCCTGGACTCTGACTGGAACTACTGGTGGTACCTCGGCGGCAGCTCGTGCAGGTGCTCTGGCTGTACCACGTGCGCGTCCTCGACCTCTACCCTGGCCTCGGCCTTTGACGGCTGCAGTAGGGGGCGCTGGTACCTGATCGTCTCGGGGAGCACGTGTCCTCACCATGTGTGAGAGAATAGAAGACAGAAGTTTAGAATTGTAATGTCAAAATGTCGCACGACAAGGAAATCAAATGAAGTGGAATTTTCCTAATAGTTACATAGCCTCTCGTAGATAAGTACAGACGTCTCCGTACCGATCAGCGAGACTCTAATAAACCGGCATGTGATTTATGAATCCTATGAACCTAGAGCTATGATACCAACTTGTCACGACCCCGGTTCGCCCTCCGTGAACCATCGTGATGGCACCAAGTCTCTACGACTAGGTAAGCCTAAATTTGCGGAAGTAAAATAATTTAAAACAAGAATAAAGTAATAATAGTGTTTAAATGTACCTCTCGTCATATACCATGTTTAACCCTCAATACCAAAACATAAATCCAAGACCCGGAAACCCACGAATCACAAGCTGACATCAACACTAAATAACTCTAACTCCGAAATGTTTAATAAGAATAGAAAAAGTACAGAAGGGCTAAATACTAAAAGCGAGAATAGAAAGGGACTTCTCGGTCTGCAGACACGGCAGATGTACCTCGAAGTCTCTAGAGCAGTCGCCTCCTCAAAGATGATAGTGCTGAGCAGCGGTACCTGGATCTGCGCATGAAAAACATGCATAGAAGAGGCATGAGTACACCACAGCGGTACACAGTAAGTGCCAAGCCTAACCTCGGTTTGGTAGTGACAAGGAAGGTCAGGGCCCTACTGAGATTAAATGATTATAAAGATGACATCATAAGATAAGAAGTACAATTGAGAATCTACAGTAAGAATTTATACAGGATGATAAGAGTACAATAACAGAAATAGAGATGAAGGCAAACCACAAGGAAGTAACCGAGGATCTCTCAGTATCCCGAGGATCTCTTAGTACCCTCAATATATACCAGGGATCTCTTGGTATTCCGAGGATCTTTCGGTATCCTCAATATATGCTAGGGATCTCTTGGTATCTCGAGGATCTCTCGGTATCCTCAATATATGCTAGGGATCTCTTGGTATTCTCAATATATGCTAGGGATCTCTTGGTATCTCGAGGATATCTTGGCATCCTCAATATACGTGCCAGGAATCTCTTGGTATCCTGCACCTCAGTCCAGATCATAAATACGTACAGGGGATCTCCCGGGATGCCGTCCCGTAGTCCCAAATTAAAACACATAGAAGCAACACAAGAATACTCAATTAAATGCAAATTTCGTACCAAGTAAACAGTTAATTCTAGCCTAACATGCTTCATGTAATGCAATTAAGCAGTTTAAGCAAATAGGCAATTAAGTCAACTAAACATGCTTTTCTAAACTACAATAGGCCAAATTCACAAGTAGAATAAAGCAAGAAAAAGGAACTCAATTGAAATACTTAAAGTAAAACCGGATTTTCAACTATTAGCTCATGTACGCACTTGTCACCTCACGTACAAGGTATTTCAATTACCAAATATATCATATCCTAAGGGGAAGGTCCCTCACACAAGGTTAGACGAGCCACTTACCTCGAACCAGCTGAAAAATCAATCTGAAACCACGCTCTTGCCACGAGTACTCGACTCCAAATGACCCAAATCTATTCAATTCAATTTCATAATGTAAATAACACTTCAAGTAACTGATTTTACAATTAAAGTCTAAGTTAATACGCGATATTATAAAAAAATGACCAAAATGCCCTTCGGGCCCACATCTCGGAAATTGGGCGAAATTTATATTTTTAGAAACCTCGTACTCTCACGAGTATGTACATAACAAGAACATCGAATTTGGAGTCCAAATGACCCCTCAAATCCTCATTTAAAGGTCTCTTAAACTCAAGCTCTAATTACCCATTTTTTCCAAATTTGTCATCACTAATTAGGTCTATATTCATATAAAAAGGAGTTATGAAGTCAAAGATGTTACCTCCAAGCGATTCCCCTCGAATCCTTCTTCTATCCCCCTCAAAAAGCTCCAAAACGATTAGAAATGGTGGAAATAAACCCCTAAGTTGCGGAACCCTTTTTAAAATAATGCCCAGCAGTTTTGCATCTGTGGTTCTGGGACCGCATCCGCGGTCTTGCTTCTACGAAACAAATGTCACATCTGCGACTTCCCACTTAAGGACAGATTCTGCATCTGCGACTCACAGTCCAAAGATGCGGTACCGCTTCTGTGATTCTTGATGCACTCCCCAAATTTCGCTTTTGCGGTCACTGAGCCGCTTATGCGGCGCCGCACCTACGGTCTCCAAACCACAGGTGCGGAAATACCAGAAGCAGCAAAAAATACAACAGCTGCAACATTCCTCAAATTTTCCGTTAACCATCCGAAATCACCTCGAGGCCCCCGGGACCTCAACCAAAAGCACAAACATCACCTAATACCTTATTAAAACTTGTACCACCTAAAAGAACATTGAAACCTCTAATTAACCCATGATTTAAGCCTAAGAACTCCAAATTTCTCAAAATACGCTTTCGATCAAAAAGTCTATCAAACCTCATCCAAATGACCTGAGATTTTGCACACACGTCACATTTAACACGAAGGAGCTACTCCAACTTCCAGAATTCCATTCCGACCCTCGGATCAAAATCCCACTATCGGACCAGAAACTTCAAAAATTCAACTTCCGGCATTTCAAGCATAATTTAGCTACAGACCTCCAAAACATAATCCGAACACAATCCCAACCCCAAAATCATCCAACGAAGCTAACAGAACCATCAGATTTCCATTCCGAGGCCATCTTCACACTATTCCGACTATGGTCAATTTTCCAACACTTAAGCTCTCATTTAGAGACTAAGTGTCCTAAAACTCTCCAAAACGTAAAACCGAACATCCCGGAAAATTAAAATAGCAGAAATAAACTCGGGAAAGTAGTTAATAGGGGATCAGGGCGTTAATTCTTAAGATGACCGGCCGGGTCGTCACAGTTCTGAAGTTCAGACTGCCAAAAAAATAATTATGAGAATAATATAAATAATCTAAGTCCCATATAATATATTAGTTGCAACATCTCTTACTATTGCAATTTGAGCATCTTCATGAACTTGCTTCTCCTGTTTTGTACGAGTAGTAATAAACATTTTAGACTTAGATGGTTCCTCGTTGTTCTCTTTACTTGCACGCTATAAAATTATATTAGAGAAATAAATAACAAACATCAGTGTATTCAAAAAAAGCATGTAAAGAAATGAAAACCATATTTTTCACAAAGTGTCGAATAAATATTACCAATGTCACGCGTACTCTTGCAAAATTAATAGGTCCCATCTGATGCATCCACTTTTGTTTTTTTCTATTTTTAGAATTTAATTTGCACATGGCCTAGCTCAAAAAGAAGTTTACCAATTAATAAATCAAAAAGGAAAAAAAATATAATGCAACAATATGTTCAAGAGTGGAAATGCATAATTTAATCTCACTTGAACATCTGAATCCCTCCAATACTCAATCAATTGGAGGAATTGAACTTCTGTTATCTCAGCGGGATAATTTTTTAGCATATCTTCAATAGTACGTTACCCATCAAAATGATTCATCTTAATATTTCTCTTATGTCGCCTCCAAGCATCGCGAAGACCATCCATCACCCACTTATTTCCTTCTGCTGGAATGATGAACTCGGTCTATGCAAAATAACATATATGTTATCTTCGTTTAGTAAGAAATACAATAAGATACACAATTGACAATAAAATATGTTATCTTACGTTGATATATTCCCATATTTGTTGTTTAATATCATCAGTGACAGCATGGCAGCTAGTGAACAACAAGGTGATAAATATCGGATTCCTGGCAATTGTTCCTATAACGTTTCTTAACTCATACACTCATTTGCCGGTTGGTCCAACAACTTGTCCTTTATCAAATGTCACTTCCTGTCTTTCCTCAATATTTCTTGCATGAATCATCTTACATTTTGTTCGACCTCGAACTTTCTTCTTATCTAATCTCCCTAATGTAGCAACCAAGACATAAGGAAAAGAATACAATAAACACACAAAATTACTAAGTTAAGACATACCGCATGTAGCAGATTCAATGTCCATAGCTTCGTCTCTAACACACTCATCCTCGCCAACTTCTTCCTGTGCAGGAAAAATCATCCAATTCCATGTTATGCTCATCTACTGGTTGAGTATCAGGTTGTTTTTCTCCACCCACATATATTCTTTTTTTTCCTAGAAAATGATCAAGACTCGTCGCCGATAAGACGGACTTCCTCTTTACGTTTTTTTCAAATTTTTCCTTCTCCTTGTCTTCTTCCAATCATATGTGAAGTGTTAAGATCTTCCTTCGAAGACAACTGGATTATGGATTTGTGCATAGGTAATCTACCATTTCCTTGTTCTTGAAAGGATTCCTCAAGTTGAATTAACCCTTGTCTACTTTGTCCTTCTCTTGCATTTGATATTGTAGGCATATGATGCTTCCGTTTATGAGTTACTGGTGCTTGCTCTTTCATAGCTCTATACTCCTTATCATGAGCTAGTTTTTCTTTCTTAATCTGAAATTGCTTTGCCAATTCAGCACTTGATCGAAACTGAAAATCAAAACCTATCTTCTTCATAGGACTTTGAGCTTTGTTTAGATTCAAACCCTTTTTCTTTGCTCATGAATACATTCTTCATAAAGTGGAAAAATAATTAATTAGAAAACACCAAAATGCAGGATGCAGAAAGCAACAAATGCCGAAACAATGTGCAGAAATGCAAAAATGCAGAACCGTTCTGCAGAAATGTAAAAACACTATGAAGAAATGCAGAACCGCTGTGCAAAAATGCAGAAACTGTAGAAACGCAGCACAGAAATGCAAAAACACTGTACAGAAAGCAAAAAATGCTAAAATGTTGTGCAGAAATGCAGAAATTGCCGAAACTCTATGCGAAAATGCAGAACACTGTGCAGAAATCCTAAAATAATGTGCAAAAATGCAGAAAACACAAAAAAACTGTGCAAAAATGTAGAAAACACAGAAAAACTGTGCAGAAATGCAGAAAACACTAAAAAACTGTGCAGAAACGTAGAAATTGCCTAAATAATGTGCAGAATATTGTGCAAAATGCTGAAATGCTGTGCAAAAATGCTGAAACGCTATGCAAAAATGCGAAAAATGCAGATACGCTGTGTAGAAATGATGAAACACTGTGCAAAAATTCATAAAATGCTAAAACACAGTGCAGGAATGTCGAAAAGTAGAGATACTGAAACGATGTGCTGAAATGCTGAAATACAATGCAAAAATGCAAAAAAATATAGATTTCCTATTGAAAAATCCGAAATACCTGCTTAATATCTGTATGCTTCCTCAATTTTTGCTACGACACAACCTTCCTCTATTAGAAGTGAACCACCTGGTAATAATAAAAGAAGAAATATATATTTTACAATAACTTGAGGCAAAATATTAATAACCAAATGATTCAAGAAACCAAATTAGATTAAAAGCTTTAGATTTTAAAAGTAGAGGGTCCAAAGCAACCAAGCAATTAAGTTCTAAAAGGAATCTTAAAAAATAAAGTAAATCGAGAAGAGAACATAAGAAGCAAACAAAGGAATAATAGAACTAGATGAAATAGACAAGAAAGCATCGACAAATAAATTTCATCAGTTTGACATCTAAAACATGAGTTTTTAATGTCTCTCTAGTTGTTAATGAAACAAATAACTGAACTATTGTTCTAGATGAACATTTTACAAGCATTCAACTTCTAAATTAGAATCAAATTCATGATGTATCCTCAACATCAAACTTATCTTCCGATTCAATTTCAACTTTTTGAGCACAAAATCTTTCTAAAGGCACATCAATTATGGTTGCAAGTACGTCACTCCTTGTTAAGATAACTTCACTTCATCATTCGGTATAGATGGGCTCATTGTATGTTCATATGGCTCATTTTCATAATAGTAGAGAACATCAGATTCAAATTGGTCACTTATTTTAAACAAGTCTCTCGGGACAGTCTTCATAACATAATGTTTGTCTTGATTATATGGATCTTGTACATAGAAGCATTGGTGTGCTTGTGATGCTAGCACGAAGGGCTCTTCTTGTTAGCATTTCTTATTGAAGTATACATAAGTAAGACCATAATCTTCAGCCTCATACCAGTCACACTTAAACAACACAACCTTAAATGTCCAAAATAATCTAACTCAAGGATATCAATTATTCTACCATAATAAGTCACATGTGCATCAACCGGATTTTTATCCTTGGAGCTTGCAAAACTTGTAGTTAATGCAACTAATGTAACACCACTATTTTGTTTTGTACGTCTTGTATCACGCTGCCTCGTATGGAATCTATATCCATTAACAAAAATGTATCTTAGGCCAATAGAATAATAATAGGCTAATAGAATAATAATAGGCCTAAAAATCATGAGTAATTTTTTAAAATTGATTCTTTTATAGTAACAGGCTAATAAAATAATAAAAAATAAAGAGAATAAGAATCTCTTACCCTTAGGCCAAACCCAACTTCAAGTTCACCACAAGTAATCTAGCAGAGACTTTAAAATTATCAAAAGCTATACAATATATAAATTATTAAGTTATCAATAAATGAAAATATAGCCCCACTCTATTAAAATATTCAAGATAATATTAGCAGAAAAAACATATGGTCGGATAGAAACGTATCAGGTATTACCTAACTAACCTTGTAAAGTGTATTTCTCTGTTTTGCGCTCTTAAATAACATTTGTAAATGTGTGTCTCTTCTTGAAGAGGATGAAATTGCAAAACCAACAACCTAAATTTAAGATAAAAATAAAATATCACTGAACATTGATCAAAGAACCAAGATGACAACTTAGAAAAAAATTAATTGACAAAATATTTTAAAACTTAGCAAATAAAAAATAACAATAACAACAACCCAGTATATACTTCAACACTAGTGGAGGGTGCTCACTAGTGTGCCGAAATACAGAAAATGCAGAAACGTAAAAACACTGCAGAAATGTTATGCAGAAATGCTAAAACGCTAAAGAAATACAGAACTGCTATGAAAAAATACAGAAACTCAAGAAACGCAGCACCAAAATGCAGAAATACTGTGCAGAAAATGCTGAAATGCTGTGCAGAAATGCAGAAATTGCCGAAACTCTACGAAAATGCAGAACACTATGCAAAAATCCATAAATAATGTGAAGAAATGCAGAAAACACAGAAAAACTGTGCAGAAACGCAGAAATTGCCTAAATGATGTGCAGAATATTTTGCAGAAATGCTGAAAATGTAGAAAAACTATGCAGAATTTTCTGCTTTCTGCACAGTATTCTGCACATCAATGTTAAAGATACATTTTTAATAAGGGGATAGGTTGCGAGATCAGTAGTCGACTTTGACATCAATGATTTCAGTAAAAACTAAACGAGTTTGGTACTAGAGAATAAGATAGGCTCCCATGGGTGCAAGGACTAATATTCTGTCATTTTTTTGTGATCGATCTAACTAAAAATGGCATCTTTCATTTTGATTAAAGGTTAAATGAGGAAGTTAAAGTTATTTTTGAGGTGCACGCAGTTGGTCTAGACGTACAAAGAAAGACGTTAAAGATACATTTTCGGATAATTAAGTATCTAGTTGTGTATTAGCTTCTGAAACCATATAAAGATTTAGTACATCTTTATAACCACTACTGAAAGGCAAACTTTATATGCCAAACCACTTTTGGTCCCACAGATAATCTCATTCAGTTTTCTTGAGGTTATAAATGGAATTAAGTCATTAACTCACCAACAATCAAAATCAGCTTCATGATTCAAAAATCTGCAACAAATATGCATATCTGCATCAATCTACAAATAGACGAGCACAGTAGAGACATCAAATACACATTCCAATTGTCAGCACCCCGACATATTATAATGATATTTTATGTAATTCTTTGGGTCATCACTTGTTTTAGAAATAAATTCTGCGTTTTGAGGTCTTAAAAACCACTTTTGGCATCACCTCAATTTGTGTGTGTAGTCCAGGCACGTAGTCGGAAAGCAATTATGTGAAAATCTGAAAAAAATGATGAATTTTAACTTTAAAATGGATTTAAGTTGACTTCGTTCAACATTTTGGGGAAACGGACCCGGACCCAGACCCGTGATTTGACGGTCCCGGATGGTCCGTAGAAAAATATGGGACTTGGGCGTATGCTCGGAATCGAATTCCAAGGTCCCAAGCCCGAAAAATGAATTTTTAAAGAAAATATTTTCTAGAATTATTTATGAGTTTTGAAAATAAAATGTGTTTAAAACTTGATAGTATCGGGCCCATTTTGGTTCAGGCGCCTGATATAGGTCTTATATGTAATTTAAGATAAGTCTGTGAAATTTGATAATAAACGAACTTGACATGACGTGAATCGGATCGTATTTGAGAAATTTGAAAAATTTGAAGTTCTTAAGAAATTTCATGATTTTGATGCTAAATTCAGAGTTGTTGATGTTATTTTAGTGATTTGAATGCACGAGCGAGTTTGTATGATATTTTTAGGTAGATGTGCATATTTGGTTTGGAGCTCCGAGGGCTCGGGTGTGTTTTGGATAGGCCACAGAGTAGATTTTGGAATTGAAAAGTTGCAGACTTCAGCTGTTGCATTGCATGCCTGCAGGCTTTGCATTTGCTAAGCCTAGCTTGCAAATACGAGTTCACAAATGCGAAGGCTTTGTTCCAAATGCGAAAATAGCCCAGGCCAACCTACCTCGCAAATGTGAGGGATTTATCGCAAATGCGATCCCCCAGTTTGTAGCAAGTCGTCGCAAATGCGACATGTTGTTCACAATTCCCACTTCGTAAATGCGAAAGCTTCCTCACAAATGCGAGTTTAGCAGAAGTTTGGGTTCGCAATTGCGACATCTGCAACCTGCAATTTTATAACTTAGCCGAAAATCTTTTATTTTTCACACTCTTTCAAAACCAAAACACTCTTGGGTGATTTTTCAAAGACAACTCTTCTTCCAAATTGATTGTAAGTCAATTTTAACTCGTTTTCTTCGATCATTAAAATATTTTCACATGATTTCAACTCAAAATCAATGATTTTAATGGGGGAAATTGAGTATTTTGGGTAGAACCTAGGTTTTTCAAAAATTGGGAATTTGAACCTCGATTTGAGGTGCGATTTCAAAACAAATTATTTACTTGGGTTCGTAGGGGAATGGGTAATCGTGTTTTGGTTCGAACCTCCAGTTTTGACAATGTGGGCCCGGTGGCGATTTTTGACTTTTTGGGTAAAACTTTAGAAAACTCATTTTCATGCATTAGAATTGATTCATTTAGCATTTATTGATGTAATTAAGTAACTTATGGCTAGATACGAGCAAATTGGTGGTGGAATCAGGAGGTAAAGCGATAGTAGAGACTTGAATTGTGTTCGTGGCATCGAGGTAAGTGTTTGGTCTAACCTTAGCTTGAGGGATTAGGAGACGAGTCCTATTTGCTATGTGGTGTTTGTTGAGTACAACGTATAGGCATTGTGACGAGTATCTATACATTGGTGTCAAGTATGCTCGTGAGTCTTATATTCTAATTATGATGACTTTGTTGTATTATTCATGTTTTGGTGATGATTTCTATTATTGGGCTATGTTTGTGGAAGTAATTGTGACATTTGAACATTGAGGAGCGTTGGATCAAGTTGTAATATGAAATGTGAAAGTATAAGTGGTGATTGAACCTTTTAGAGCGTTGTCTCAAGTTGTGAAGTGAGTTGTGAAGTAACAGTGAGAAAAAGAAGAGAAATATTACGTGGTCTCCCTTGCCGGGATGTTGATGTTTCTTTTGATGTTGTTCCCTTGCCGGGACTTGATTGTTGAACTATTGTTCCCTTTCCAGGATTTTTATTGTAATTTTATTTATTCCCTTGCCCTATTATTTGTGATTGTTATTTGGGCGAGGAAGAGTGTTAAAGCACGAAAGGTGATTCCGTGCATTGTTTGGTGAGAGAGAGAATGATAAAGCATAAAGGGTGATGCCGTGTATGATTTGTGAGGAAAGAGTGTAAATCACGAAGGGTGATGTTGTGCCGCACGATATACCATTCCGTGCCAATTATATTGACTATATGGTGAGGACGAGAGTAAAAGCACAAAGGGTGATGCCGTGCATATTTTTATTACTTGATTGCTTTGGTGAGGACGAGAGTAAAAGCACGAAGGGTGATGCCGTGCACTTATTGATTTCTGATTCTTTGTCGATATCTGAGATATGTGGTTTCTTTCAATTTTCTATTGTCTTTCTATTCGAAATTGATAGTCCCTCCCGCAACATGTTGCCCCTCCCGTACTTGACTGTATATTACTGTTCTTCTTTTTTCGCTGTATATAGTTGAATTGCACAGATTTATTTGGTAGTCTAGTCCTAGCCTCGTCACTACTTCGCCGAGGTTAGGCTAGACACTTACCAGCACATGGGGTCGGTTGTGCTAATACTACACTTTGCACTGTGTGCAGATCCCAGAGCAGCAGCTTTTGGACCGTAGATTGGGTGGCTGCCTTCAGTCCAAGCGGAGATCCAAGGTAGTCCTTCAGGCTTCCGCGGGCCCTGGCGTCTCCCTCTATCCCTTTATTCCTGTTTCATTTACTTAGTTCAGAAACAATGTATCTTTTATCTTTCAGACTTCGTATGTAGTTTTTCTCAGATTGTCTGTGAAACTGTGACACAAGTTCTGGGTAGTCGAGGCTCAAACAGTTGTTTTGGATACATATTCAGATAATTTACTGTTTTTCTTCAGCTTATTATAAATTCTGTTGTCTACACGTTATTGCTTCATAATTGTTAAAGAATATAAAAGGGGTAAAAAGGTAATATGTTCAAACAATCGGCTTGCCTAGCACACATTAGTAGGTGCCATCACGACTCCCGAGGGCGGGAAAATTCGTGTCGTGATAAGTTGGTATCAGAGCTCTATGTTACATGCGTCTCACAGTTCACAAACAAGCTTAGTAGAGTTTGAGGGATCGGTACGGAGACGTCTGTATTTATCCCCCAGAGGCTACAGAGTTAGGAAAAACTTTACATTTATTCTTTCCTATCGTGCGGTTTGGTTTCTCAATGCTAATTGGATTTTTACTCAGTTCTTTCACAGATGGCAAGAACACGTGCTTCCTCACCCACTAACCAGCAGCCCGAGCCCCCAATAGTAGCTCTCACGAGGGTCAGAGCGCGAGGTAGATGCCGTGCTAGAGGCCGAGGTAGGGGTGGAGCTCAGCCTAGAGCAGCAGCACCAGCGACGGAGCCTCAGGTTGACTTAGATGATGCGGTTCTAGCCCCGGTAGTTCAAGCGGGTCCAGCTCAGGTCCCAGAGGGGTTTATTACTACCCCCGTTATCCAGGATGCTCTGGTCCATATTGTGGGCTTATAAGAGTGTCACCCGGGCAGGCTTGCTTCCTGTAGCACCAACCGTCTCTCAGGATGGAGGAGGAGCCCAGACTCCTGCTACTCGTACTCCGGAGCAGGTAGTTCCCTAGTTCCAGAATACAACAGTTCATCCAGTTGGAGTAGTTCAGCCGGGTGTGGTAGCTCAGACCGGTGATGGAGCAGCTATGTCTGCCGATGCTTTGTGGAGGTTGGACAGGTTTACCAAGCTCTTCACTACTACTTTCAGCGGTGCATCTTCTGAGGATTCCCAGGATTATCTAGACAGCTATCATGAGGTTCTCAGGAACATGGGGATAATGGAGACCAATGGGGTCGATTTTGCTACTTTTCGCTTATCTGGATCCTCCAAGACTTGGTGGAGAGATTATTTCTTGGCTAGACCAGCCGGATCACCGGCTTTGACTTGGGAGCAGTTTATTCAGCTATTTTTGGAGAAGTTTCTCCCCATCACTTAGAGAGAGATCTATCGGAGGTAGTTTGGTGTCTCCAGTAGGGTTCTATGACTATTACTTAGTATGAGACCAGATTCATCGACTTGGCCCGCCATGCTCTTATCATACTTCCCACCGAGAGAGAGAGAGAGGGTGAGGAGGTTCATTGAGGGACTTATCCAGCCTATTCAGCTTCAGATGGCCAAGGAGACTGGGAGTGATATTGCTTTCCAGGAGGCGGCCAATGTGGCCAGGAGAGTTGAGATGGTTCTATTGCAGGGAGGTGGTCAGGGGTCTGACAACAGGCCTTGTCATTCAGGACGATTTAGTGGTACCTCATCTAGAGGCAGAGATTCATATGGTAGAGGCCATCCTCCTAGGCCTTTTCAATCAGCACTTCAGGTTTCTCACGGAGCTTCAGGTGGTCATAGTTCCCATATGCAGTATTCTGATCAACAGTCCTACAGTGCACTACCAGCTCCTATTAGTGTACCGCCACTTTAGAGTTTTCAGGCTGATCATTCAGGTCGTCAGGGTCAGCAGTCTCAGCAGCTGAGGGCTTGTTACACTTGTAGTGATATGGGTCACATTGCTAGATTTTTCCCTCGAGCACCGAGTAGCTCTCAGCATGAGGGTTCCCGTGCCATGGTTCAAGCACCGAGTGTTCCACAGCCCGCCCATCCATCTAGAGGTGGGGGTAGAGGTTCTAGAGGTACAGGTAGAGGTATTAGAGGTGGAGCTAAGGCTGCTAGAGGTAGAGGCCAGCCAGTAGCAGTCCATCCCAGAGATGTAGTTCAGGGTGGTGGGGCCCAACCCCGATGTTATGCTTTTCCAGCCAGGCCCGAGGCTGAGGCTTCCGATGTAGTTATCACAAGTAATGTTCTGGTTTATAGCAGAGATGCTTCAGTTTTATTTGATCTGGGATCTACATACTCTTTTGTGTCATCTTATTTTGCACCATATCTGGTCATGCCTAGAGTTTCTTTATGTGCTCCTGTTAATATGTCTACATCGGTGGGTGATTCTATTATGGTCGATCGAGTCCATTGTTCATGTATAGTTGTGATTGGAGGTCTTGAGACTCGTGTAGATTTGCTTCTTCTAGACATGGTTGATTTCGATGTCATATTGGGGATGGACTGGTTATCACCTTTTCACGCTATCTTGGACTGTCATGCCAAGACTGTGACCTTAGCCTTACCGAGTTTACCTTGTTTAGAATGGGGAGGGATTCCCGGTCATTCTACCCTCAGTGTTTATCTCTTATATGAAGGCGCGGCGTATGGTCAAGAAGGGGTGTTTGGCCTATTTGGCCTATGTTCGTGACTCTAGTGCCGAGGTTCCTTCTATTGATTCTGTGCCCGTTGTTCGTGAATTTCTTGAGGTATTCCGTTTAGACTTGCCGGGTATGCCACCCGGCAGGGATATCGACTTTTGTATTAATTTGGCTCCGGGCACTCAGCCCATTTCTATCCCGCCTGAGTTGAAAGACTTGAAGGAGTAGTTGCAAGACTTGCTTGAGAAAAGTTTAATTAGATCGAGTGTTTCGCCTTGGGGTGCGCCAGTGTTGTTTTTTAAGAAGAAAGATGGATCGATGTGGATGTGTATTGATTACCGGCAATTGAACAAGGTTACCATCAAGAATAAATATCCATTGCCGAGGATTGATTATTTCTTTGATCACCTTTAGGGTGCCAAGGTATTTTCGAAGATTGACTTGAGATCTGGATAACATCGGTTGAGGATTAGGGCATCCGATGTCCCTAAGACAACTTTCTGCACTCGGTACATGCATTATGAGTTCTTGGTAATGTCATTAGGGTTGAAAAATACCCCAGAAGCTTTTATGGATTTGATGAACCGAGTGTTCAGGCCTTACTTGGATTAGTTCGTGATAGTCTTCATTGATGATATTTTGATCTATTTCCGTAGCTGGGAGGAGCACGAGCAACATCTTAGAGTGGTTTTTCAGACTTTGAGGGATAGTAGTTGTATGCTATGTTTTCAAAGTGTAAGTTCTGGCTGAGTTCAGTTGCATTCCTGGGTCATGTTGTATTAGCAGAGGGTATTCAGGTTGATCCGAAGAAGATTGAGGCAGTCAAGAACTGGCCTACACCAGTATTAGCTATAGAGATCCAGAGTTTCTTGGGATTGGCAGGCTACTATCGTCGGTTTGTGGAGGGGTTTTCATCTATCGCAACCCTGATGACCAGGTTGGCCCAGACTGGTGCCCATTTCATAAGGTCGGATGAGTGTGAGGCGAGCTTTTAGAAGCTCAAGATAGCTCTGACTCCGACACCGGTGTTGGTTTTTCCCACAGGTTCAGGGCCTTATACAGTTTATTGTGATGCATCTTGTACTAGACTTGGTGCGGTGTTGATCCAGGATGGCAAGGTCATCTCCTATGCTTTGCGACAGTTGAAGATTCATGAGAAGAACTATCCTGTTCATGATTTGGGGTTAGCAACCATTGTTCACGCATTGAAGATTTGGAGGCTTTATTTGTATGGTATGGCATGTGAGGTGTTCACGGATCACAAGAGTTTGCAGTATTTGTTCAAGTAGAAGGAGCTAAATTTGAGGTAGAGAAGGTGGTTGGAGCCATTAAAGGACTATGATATCACCATATTATATCATCCGGAAAAGGCCAATGTGGTGGCCGATGCTTTGAGTAGGAAGTTAGCCAGTATGAGTAGTCTTGCTTATATTCCAGTTAGTGAGAGACCGCTTGCTTTGGATGTCCAGGCTTTTGCTAATTAGTTCGTGAGATTGGATGTTTCTGAGCCCAGTCATGTGTTAGATTGCATAGTCGCTCGTTCTTCTTTATTGGAGCGTATCCGATATTGGTAGTATAATGATTCTCATTTCTGTGTCCTCAGAGACACGGTGCAGCATAGAGGTTCTAAGCAGGTCACCTTAGGAGACAATGGAGTTTTGAGGTTGCAGGGTCGAGTTTGTGTGCCTAATATGGATGGGCTTCGATAGTTGATTTTAGAGGAGGCCCATAGTTCCCAGTACTCTATTCATCCGGGCGCCGCTAAGATGTATCAAGATTTGCGGCAGCATTATTGGTGGAGAAGAATGAAGAAGGATATCATTGCATATGTTGCTCGGTGTTTGAACTGTTAGCAGGTTAAGTATAAGCATCAAAGGCCCGGTGGTTTGTTCCCGAAGATTGAGATTCCTGAGTGAAAGTGGGAACGCATCACTATGGACTTCGTTGTTGGACTACCACAAACTCAGAGGAAGTTTGACACAGTGTGGGTTATTGTTGATAGGCTGACCAAGTCAGCATATTTCATTCCTGTGGCAGTCTCCTATTCTTCTGAGAGGTTAGCTGAGATCTATATCCGGGAGATAGTTCGTCTTCATGGTGTGCCCGTGTCTATCATTTCGGACCGAGGTACGCCGTTTACCTCCCATTTTTGGAGATCAGTTCAGCGAGAGTTGGGCACACGGGTTGATTTGAGCATAGCGTTTCATCCTCAGACAGACGGGCAGTCTGAACGGACCATTCAGATTTTGGAGAATATGCTCCGAGCTTGTGTCATTGACTTTGGAGGCTCGTGGGATCAGTTTTTGCCTTTAGTAAAGTTTGCCTACAACAAAAACTACCCGTCGAGTATCCAGATGGCTCCTTATGAGGTTTTGTATGGTAGGCGGTGTCGGTCGCCGGTTGGATGGTTCAAGCCGGGGGAGGCTCGGTTGTTGGGTACGGATCTGGTTCAGGATGCCTTGGACAAGGTTAGGATTATTCAGGATAGGCTTCGTATAGCTCAGTCCATGTAGAAGAGTTATGCCGACCGCAAGGTTCATGATTTGGCATTCCTGATCGGTGAGCGGGTATTGCTTCGAGTGTCGACTATGAAGGGTGTGATGAAATTTGGGAAAAAGGGGAAGCTTAGATAGGTTCATTGGCCCGTTTGAGATTCTTGATCGAGTGGGAGAGGTGGCTTATAGACTTGCATTGCCGCCGAGCTTATTAGCCGTGTATCCAGTGTTTCATGTATCCATGCTTCGGAAGTATCACATCGATCCATCCCACGTGTTAGATTTCAGCACTGTCCAGTTGGACAAGGACTTGTCCTATGAGGAGGAGCCGGTAGCTATATTAGACCGGCAGGTTCGTTAGTTGAGATCGAAGAGCTTTCCATCTGTTCGTGTTCAGTGGAGGGGTCAGCCTGCTGAGGCATCGACCTGGGAGTCCGAGTCTGATATGCGGAGCCTTTATCCCCATCTTTTCCCCGACTCAGGTACTTCCTTCTTATGTCCGTTTGAGGACGAACAATTGTTTTATAGGTGGAGAATGTGATGACACAAAGGGGTCATCACTTGTTTTAGAAATAAATTCTACATTCCGAGGCCTTAAAACCCATTTTTGGCATCACCTCGATTTGCGTGTGCAGTACGGGCGCGTAATCGGAAAGCAATTATGTGAAAATCTGTGAAAAATGATGAATTTTGACTTTAAAATGGATTTAAGTTGACTTCGGTCAATATTTTGGGTAATCGGACTCGGACCTGTGATTTGACGGTCCCGGAGGGTCCGTAGGAAAATATGGTACTTGGGCATATGCTCTGAATCGAATTCCGAGGTCCCAAGCCTGAGAAATGAATTTTTAAAGAAAATTATTTTTTAGAATTATTTATAAGTTTTGAAAATGACATGTGTTTAAAACTTGATGGTATTGGGCCCGCATTTTGGTTCCGGTTCCCGGTACAGGTCTTATATGTGATTTAAGATAAGTCTATAAAATTTGGTAATAAACGGACTTGAGATAACGTGAATCAGATCGTATTTGAGAAATTTGGGAAATTTGAAGTTCTTAAGAAATTTCATGATTTTGATGCTAAATTCATAGTTGTTGATGTTATTTTAGTGATTTGAATGCACGAGTGAGTCCGTATGATGTTTTTAGGTGGGTGTGCATGTTTGGTTTGGAGCCCCGAGGGCTCGGGTGTGTTTTGGATAGACCACAGGGTGAATTTTGGACTTGGAAAGTTACAAACATCAGCTGTTGCATTGCAGGGCTGCAGGCTTCGCATTTGCGAAGCCTGGCTCGCAAATGCGAAAATAGCCCAGGCCAGCCTACCTCACAAATGCGAAGGATTTATCGCAAATGCGATCCCCCAGTTTGTCGCCAGTTGTCGCAAATGTGACATGTTGTTCGCAATTCCCATTTTGCAAATACGAAAGCTTCCTCGCAAATGTGAGCTTAGCAGAAGTCTGGGTTCGCATTTGCGAACCCTGGTCGCAATTGCGACATCTGCAACCTGCAATTTTATAACTTAGCTGAAAATCTTTTATTTTTCACGCTCTTTCAAAACCAAAACACTCTTGGGCGATTTTTCAAAGACAACTCTTCTTCCAAATCGATTGTAAGTCAATTTTAATTCGTTTTCTTCAATCATTAACATCTTTTCACATGATGTCAACTCAAAATCAATGATTTTCATGGGGGGAAATTGGGTGTTTTGGGTAGAACATAGGTTTTTTAAAAATTGAGGATTTATACCTCGATTTGAGGTGCGATTTCAAAATAAATTATATACTTGGGTTTGTGGGGGAATGGGTAATCGGGTTTTGGTTCGAACCTCGGGTTTTGACCATGTGGGCCTGGGGGCATTTTTTGACTTTTTGGGTAAAACTTTAGAAAACTCATTTTCATGCATTAGAATTGATTCATTTAGCATTTATTGATGTAATTAAGTAACTTGTGGCTAGATACAAGCGAATTAATGGTGGAATCAAGAGGTAAAGCGATAGTAGGGACTTGAATTGTGTTCGTGGCATCGAGGTAGGTGTTTGGTCTAACCTTAGCGTGAGGGATTAGGAGTTGAGTCCTATTTTCTATGTAGTATTTGTTGAGTACAATGTATATGCATGGTGACGAGTATCTATACGTTCGTGTCAAGCATGTCCGTGAGTCTTATATTGTGATTATTATGAATTTGTTGTATTATCCATGTTTTGGTGATGATTTCTATTATTGGGCAACGTTTGTGGAAGTATTGTGACACTTGAATATTGAGGAGCGTTGGCTCAAGTTTTAATATGAAATGTGAAAGAATAAGTGGTAGTTAAACCTTTTAGAGTATTGTCTCAAGTTGCGAAGTGAGTTGTGAAGTAACAGTGAGAAAAAGAAAAGAATTATTACGTGGTCTCCCTTGCCACGATGTTGATGTTTCTTTTGATGTTGTTCCCTTGCCGGGACTTGATTGTTGAACTATTGTTCCCTTGTTGGGATTTTTATTGTAATTTCATTTATTCCCTTGCACTATTGTTTGTGATTGTTGTTTGGGTGAGGAAGAGTGTTAAAACACGAAGGGTGATGCCGTGCATTGTTTGGTGAGAGAGAGAGAGAGAGTGATAAAGCACGAAGGGTGCTGCCGTGTATGATTTGTGAGAAAAGAGTGTAAAGCACGAAGGGTGATGTAGGCGCCATCATGACTCCCAAGAGCGGGAAAATCCGGGTCGTGACAAGTTGGTATCAGAGCTCTAGGTTACATGGGTCTTACAGACAAGCTTAGTAAAGTCTAAGGGATCAGTACGAAGACGTCTGTATTTATCCTTCAGAGGCTACAAATTTAGGAAAAATTTCACATTTATTCTTTTCTGTCGTGCGGTTTGGTTTCTCAATCCTAATTGGATTTCTACTCTATTCTTTCGCAGATGGCAAGAACACGTGCTTCCTCATCCACTGACTAGCAGCCCGAGCCCCCAACAGTAGCTCCCACGGGGGGCAGAGGGCGAGGCCGAGGCCGTGCTAGAGGCCGAGGTAGGGGCAGAGCTCAACCTAGAGCAGCAGCACTAGTGGCAGAGCCTCAGGTTGACTTTGATGACGAGGTTCCGGCCCCGGCAGTTCCGGTGGGCCCAGCTCAGGTCCCAGAGGGGTTTGTTGCTACTCCTGTACTCCAGGATGCTCTGGTCCGTCTAGTGGGCCTTATGGAGAGTGTCATCCGAGCAGGCTTGCTTCCTATAGCACCAGCCGTCTCTCAGGCTGGAGGAGGAGCGCAGACTCCTACTACTCGCACTCCGGAGCAGGTAGCTCCCCAGTTCTAGACTCCATCATTTCAGCCAGTTGGAGCAGTTCAGCCGGGTGTGGTAGCTCAGACCGGTGATGGAGTAGCTATGTCTGCTGATGCTTTGTGAAGGTTGGACAGGTTCACCAAGCTCTTCACTACTACTTTCAGCAGCACAACTTCGGTGGATCCCCAAGATTATCTAAACAGCTGTCATGAGGTTCTCAGGAACATGGGGATAGTGGAGACCAATGGAGTCGATTTTGCTACTTTTTGCTTGCCTGGATCCTCCAAGACTTGGTGGAGAGATTATTGCTTGGCTAGACCATCCGGATCACCGTCTTTGACTTGGAGCAGTTTACTTAGCTATTTCTAGAGAAGTTTCTCCCCGTCACTCATAGAGATATCTATCGGAGGCAGTTTGAGCATCTCCAGCAGGGTTCTATGACTGTTACTCAGTGTGAGACCAGATTCATCGACTTGGCCCGCCATGCTCTTATCATACTTCCCACCGGGAGAGAGAGGGTGATGAGGTTTATTGAGGGACTTATCCATCCTATTCGGCTTCAGATGGCCAAGGAGACCGGGAGTGAGATTTCTTTCCAAGAGGCAACCAATGTGGCCAGGAGAGTTGAGATGGTTTTATTGTAGGGAGGTGGTCAGGGGTCTAACAAGAGGTCTCGTCATTCAGGCCGATTCAATGGTTCCTCGTCTGGAGGCAGAGATCCGTATGGTAGAGGCCATCCTCCTAGGCCTTTTCAGTTAGAACTTCAGGTTTCTCACGGTGCTTCAGGTGGTCGTGGTTCCCATATGCAATATTCTGATCAATAGTCCTACAGTGCACCACCAGCTCTTATCAGTGCACCGCCGCTTCAGAGTTTTCAAGGTGGTCATTCATGTCGTCAGGGTCATCAGTCTCAGCAGCCGAGGTCTTGTTACAATTGTGGTGATATGGGTCACATTGCTAGGTTTTGCCCTCAAGCACCGAGTAGCTCTTAGCATCAGGGTTCCTATGCCATGGTTCAGGCACCGAGTATTCCACAGCCCGCCCAGCCAACTAGAGGTAGGTGTAGAGGTGTTAGAAGTGGAGGTAGAGGTATTAGAGGTGGAGCTCAGGCCACTAGAGGTGGAGGCCAGCCAACAGCAGGCCATCCCAGAGATGTAGTTTAGGGTGGTGGGGCCCAGCCCCAATGTTATGCTCTTCCAGCCAGGCTCGAGACTGAGACTTCCGATGTAGTTATCACAGGTACTGTTCTTGTTTGTAGTAGAGATGCTTCAGTTTTATTTGATCTGGGATCTACATACTCCTATGTGTCATCTTATTTTGCACCGTATCTGGCCATGCCTAATTATTCTTTGAGTGCTCCTGTTTATATGTCTACACCGGTGGATGATTCTATTGTGGTAGATCGAGTCCATCGTTCATGTATAGTTGTGATTGGAGGTCTTGAGACTCGTGTAGATTTTCTTCTTAGGAAATTATTAGAGCACACTTATATGTGGTAGCTTATACAAAGTTAAATTACCACCCCTCGTAAACGTCGTATTATATTAGCCTAAGCGTCGCCAATTATTTTATTATTTGACAACACTTGAAAAGCACAGTGTTTACTATTAAAAGGCACGCTTCATAAGTGTTGCCTAAAATCCGTATCCAAAAGTGCTTGACAAAGGCCACGCCTGATAAAACGTCCCCACAAATACTTTTGGCAACAATTTTCAAGTGTTGTCTATACAAGTGTGACCTTAGGTCAAATTTGTTGTAGCGCGATTTGTTGACATGATGGAGTACTTAGCTTCTGGTCCAAAATACAAACTCAATGGCTAATCATGTAATAGACTATTGTATTTATTTTTTACCATATTGGTAAAGAGTAGCTAGTGGTACTACTAGAAATTAGGTAAAATATTTTATTTTTTAATTTTTTTACGAGACCGACCAACATTGGTTGCGTTTTAGTGGCGCAAAAATACGGGAAACTATTTTTGCGTCCCGCAAAATTTATTTTTGTCCAGAAACTGACCAACTTTGATCGATTTTTCAATTAAAATAAATTAAAATTTATATTAAAAAATCGACCAAAATCGATCGGTTAACTCGACCAGTCATTTTAAAAAATCGACTGAATTAATTCGGTAATTTTATTTTTTTAATAAACCGAACGACATCAGTCGGTTATTTTCGCACGAAAATGCAATTAAAGAGTATAAATGAATAAAAGACAGTCTTAAAATAAAATGCAACAATGGTCTAGTGGTACAGATCCCAGTTCGATTCCCATATGGTGCATTTTTTAATTATATAATTAAAATACCGACAAATCAGGTTGATTTTTTTTGCAATTTTTTAGGATATAATTTACCGACCGAAATCTATTGGAAAATATCGACCAAAAGTTGGTCAGTTAGCTCTACCGACCTTACAATTACCAACCTCCATGAATCGGTCAGTGTTTGATCGATTTTTGCCAATTACCGACCAACATCGATTGATTTTGGCTGTCGAGTTTTCCTTTTTTAGTAGTATGGATCAAACTATATTGTTTGAGGTTTATTTTGTATTGGGCACCCGACTGGACGCTCACTTTATCAATATATGGCGTTAGGTCTACAAGGATCCATCAGGCCAGTTTTTTTTATTTTCATTTCTCGGGTTGAGCAAATTTCGTCTCTTCCTCCCAATCAAACCCTAATGAAATTTAACCATTTTTGCTCGATCTAAACTGGTGTTATGGTACTAGATCTTGTTTTCTGCCTTTACTCACGCTCCTTCATCGCCCATCTTACCCCGTGTTTGTTTCACCGTCATTTGGTGCTTTTCCGATCATCGGTGGTTGTCGAGACTTGAGTTGATTATTCAATTTTTCTTGGGGTTTCTTCGTTAATTTGTGTATTTTCATCTCAACGTTTGGATTATTTCCAACGTTCACATTTAGATTTAGTTTCTCTAGCATGGTTGCTTGCATGGTGAAAGTTTTAGGGTTTGACTTGATTGACCAGTAGTACTCTTCTCTCTAAAGGCCGTTCTTCTCCGGCAGTGGAGAAGGCTAGTAAACTCGTTCCTTTCTCTTGAACTCGTTGAATAAAATTATATTTGTTTTGCTATTGCGTTATTGTGTTAGTATATCATTCATTTTCCTGTTATCTGATTGAGACTTATCAAGAGAACACCTAATACTTTTTTCCTGATCCTTCCAGTCCTATGTTTGTCCATTCCTCTTATATCCTCGGAATTTCCTTAGTTCCTGTTCCTTTTTCGGGTAGTGGCTTTGGGAGATGTAAAAGAAAGATTATAGTTGCATTGTTAGCTAAAAATAAAATAGCCTTTTTTGATGGCCACATGCACTAGGCCAAATATAATGTTCCTCAACATAAGATATGGGATAGGTGGAATAATATTGTGATCTCCTGGTTGACTAGTTCCCTCTCCCCTGAAGTAGTAGAAAGTGTTCAATAATCTGAAAATGCTCAAAGTATTTGGACATAGTTATAAACTAGGTATGAGACTACAAATAGGGAAAAATATGTGAACTTAAACAAGAATTAGCCTATAATTCCCAAAGAGCATTGGACATAGCCTCCTACTTTAATAAGTTGAAGAAACTTTGAGATGAACTAGGGGTAATTTGCACCAATCATGCACAAAGGTGAATTTGTGCTGCTAAGCCTAGTACTCAATAAGAGGATGAGGAGAATAGGATTTTCCAATTCCTAATTGCCACGCCCCGGATTCCCCACCCTCGGGAGTCGTGATGGCGCCTACTAATGGGAGCTAGGCAAGCCAAACTTTAACTACTTACTACACTTTCATATTGCTTCTTTTTAACAAATACAAGGCGATAATATAATAAAAGCAGAATTTTAAGAAATAAAGCAGAAGTCAACAATTATATAACTTAAGACTACGTCTATTACAACTTTTAAAAACCTCAATACCCCAAAATATGGTGTCACAGTGTCACAGACTGTCTAAGAGTTACTACATACAAGGTCTGATGAAATACAATACACTATTTCTGGGCAAAAGAAAAAGAAACAGGAAATAGAGATAGAGGGAGACACCAGGGCCTACGGACGCATGCAGGTCTACCTTGGGTCTCTGAGTGGACTGAAGAAAGGCCTCCAACTACTGTCCAAAAGCTGCTCCTGGATCTGCACACAGTGCAGAGTGTAGTATCAGCACAACTGACCCCATGTGCTGGTAAGTGCCTAGCCTAACCTCGGCGAAGTGGTGACGAGGCTAGGACCGGACTACCAAATAAACCTGTGTAGTTATATATATATATATATACATCGGAAAAGAAATATAGAAATAACCAGTCAATGTGGGAGGGGGAAACATGTTGTGGGGGAGATAATAGTCCCGAATAGAACGGCATCAAGTACGGAAAGGAACAACATAACTAGAATATCAACAAGGAAGTAGAAATCAACAATTTCACAGCATCACCCTTCGTGCTTTTACTCTCAGCCTCATCAAATCAGTTATATAATGAAAATGTGCACGACATCACCCTTCGTGCTTTTACTCTCGTCCTCACCAAAAAAATCATATAATCAAAATGTGCACTACATCACCCTTCGTGCTTTTACTCTTTTTCCTCACCATATAATCAGTAGAATCGGCACGGAATGGTGCGTCGTGCGGCACGACATCACTCTTCATGATTTATACTCTTTCCTCACAATAACAAACAATGCGCGACATCACCCTTCGTGCTTTAATACTTCCTCACCCAAACAACAATCACAAGTAAAGGGGACAAGGGAATAAACAAAATAGTAATAGAGATCCCGGCAAGGGAACAACTGTAAAACAATTAAATCCCGGCAAGGGAATAACAAATAAACAATTAAATCCCGGCAAGGGAACAACAAATAGATCAACAATAGTCCGATAAGGGTGACAACAAAGTGATCTCTCCTCTTTCTCAATTTCACTTCACAACTCGAGCGAATGCTCTAGAGGTTCGATTATCACTTATACTTTCACAACTCGAGCCAATGCTCTAAAAGTTCAATTGTCACATATACTTTCACAATTTTTCTATACAACTTGAGCCAACGCTCCTCAATGCTCATATATCACAATTATGTCCACAAACTTTATACAACAATTAGAAATCTTCACCAAGGCATGAATAATACAACGAAATCATGAAAATCACAATATAAGACCCACGGTCATGCTTGACACCAACGTATAGGTACTTGTTACCATTCCTATACGTCGTACTCGACAAGAAGCAAATAGAAAATAGGACACAACTCCTAATCCCTCAAGCTAAGGTTAGACCAAATACTTACCTCGATGCAACAAACACAGTTCAAGCCTCAACTACCGCTTTACCTCTTGTTTCCACCACCAACTCGCTTGTATCTAGCCAAAATTTACTTAATGATATCAATAAATGCTAAATGAATCAATTCTAATGCATGAAAATAGGTTTTATAAAATTTCCTCAAAAGTCAAAAATCGCCTCCAGGCCCACATGGTCAAAACCTGAGGTTCGAACCAAAACTCGATTACCCATTCCCCCACGAACCCAAATATATGATTTTTTTTTAAATCGGACCTCAAATCGAGGTCCAAATCCCCAATTTTTGAAAAACCTAGGTTCTACCAAAAACACCCAATTTCCTCCATAAAAATGTTTGATTTAAAGTTGAAATCATGTTAAAAGATGTTAATGATTGAAGAAACCTAGTTAAAAATGGCTTACAATTGATTTGGAGAAGAAAAGTTGTTTGAAAAATTGCCTCTTATGTTTTAGGGCTTTGAAAAGTAGAAAATAACTGAAAGGTTCGTTTAAATATACTCCTCTTAGACCCTCACCGCGGATTGCACAAAAAAGGCTGCGACCGCGGAGATTTACCGTGGACCGCAAGAAATCGAGCGCGGCCGCGAAGGTTGGCCTTGCTCATCGCGGACCGCACAAATCCCACCCCGGTCATGGAGTCCCCACCGCGGCCGCGAAGTTTCCACTGCGGACTGCGGGACCTGGCTTCAGAGACCTGCAACTTCTCCGAATCTGCAACTTTTTTCCTAAGTTCAAAACTTCCCGAAACACATCCGAAACACACTCGAGCCCTCGGGGCTCCTAACCAAACACACGTACTAACTTAACAACATCATACGAACTCATCCGTGCGATCAAAACGCCAAAATAACCTCAATAACAATGAATCAAACCTCAAAATCAAGAACTTTTTCTCAAACTTCATCAAGTATGAAATTTAGCAATTTAGGTCTGAATCACGTCAAACGACGTCCGTTTTCAACCAAACTTTACAGAAATGACTTAAACCATATATAAGACATGTACCGGGCGCCGAAACCAAAATACAGGCCCGATACTATCATTTTCTAATCAGATTTCATTTCAAATTTCCTTAAAAAAAATTCAAAAATCAATTTCCTTTAAAACTTCATTTCTCGGGCTCAAGACCTCGAAATTTGATTTCGGGCATACGCCCAAGTCCCATATTTTCTTACGGAACCTCCGGGACCGTCAAATCACGGGTCCGGGTCCGTTTACCCAAAACGTTGACCGAAGTCAAATTAACTCATTTTATAACTAAATTTTATCATTTTCACATAATTTCATATTTAAGCTTTCTAGCTACGCGCCCGTACAGCGCACACAAATCGAGGTGACTCTAATGAGGTTTTCAAGGCCTCAGAACAAGGAGTTTCGTTTTAAAACAAGTGATGACCACATTTTCCACCTCTAAAACAACCGTTCGTCCTCACACGGACAGATGAAAGAAGTACCTGAGTCAGGGAAAAGATGGGAATAATGGCTCCGCATATCGGACTCGGACTCCCAAGTCGATGCCTCAAGAGGCTGATCTTTCCACTTAACACAAATAGAAGGAAAACTCTTCGACCTCAACTGATGAGCCTGCCGGTCTAGGATAGTTACTGGCTCCTCCTCATAAGATAAGTCCTTGTCCTAATGGACAGTGCTGAAATCTAACGCGTGGGATGGATCGCCGTGATATTTCCAGAGCATGGACACATGAAACATTAGATGCACGGCTGATAAGCTCGGCGGCAATGCAAGTCTATAAGCCACCTCTCCCATTGGATCAAGAATCTCAAACGGGCTGATGAACCTAGGGCTAAGCTTGCCCTTCTTCCCAAACCTCATCATGCCCTTCATAGGAGACACTCGGAGCAATACTCGCTCTCCGACCATAAAAGCCACATCTCGAACCTTGCGGTCTTCATATCTCTTTTCCCTGGACTGAGCTGTGTGAAGCCTATCCTAAATAGTCCTAACCTTGTCAAAAGCCTCCTGAACCAGATTCGTACCCAACAATCGAGCCTCTCCCGGCTCAAACCATCCAACCAGAGACCGACACTGCCTACCATATAAAGCTTCATAAGGAGCAATCTGGATACTCGACTGGTAGTTGTTGTTGTAGGCAAACTCTAGTAAAGGCAAAAACTGATCCCACGAGCCTCCAAAGTTAATAACACAAACTCGGAGCATATCCTTAAGAATCTGAATGGTCCGCTCAGACTGCCCGTCCATCTCTCGCTGAACCGCTCTCCAAAAGCGCGAGGTAAACTGCGTACCTCAGTCCAAAATGATAGATACAGGCACACCATGAAGACGAACAATCTCCCGGATATAGATCTCAGCTAACCTATCGGATGAATAGGAGACTTCCACAGGAATAAAATGCATTGACTTGGTTAGCCTAACAACAATAACCCATACTGCATCAAACTTCCTCTGAGTCTGCGGGAGTCCAACAACGAAATCCATAGTGATCCGCTCCCACTTCCACTCGGGAAGCACAATCCTCTGAAATAAACCACCAAACCTATGATGCTCGTACTTAACCTGCTAACAATTCAAACACCGAGCTACATATGCAACAATATCCTTCTTCATTCTCTACCACCAATAATGCTGCCGCAAATCCTGATACATCTTCGCGGCCCCCGGATGAATAGAGTACCGGGAGATATGGGCCTCCTCTAAAATCAACTCTCGGAGCCCATACATAGTAGGCACACAAACTCGACCCTGCAATATCAAAAATTCATCATCATCTAAGGTAACTTGCGTGGCATCTCCCCGCTGCACCGTGTCTCTAAGGACACACAACTGGAGATCATCAAACTGCCGATCATGGATACCCTCAAATAAAGAAGAACAAGCGACCATGCAGGCCAATACTCGACTAGGCTCAGAAATATTCAACCTCACAAACTGATTGGCGAAAGCCTGAACGTCCAAAGCAAGCGGTCTCTCACCGACCCGAATATAAGCAAGACTGCCCATACTGGCTGACTTCCTACTCAACGCATCGGCCACCACATTGGCCTTTCCCGGATGATATAATATAGTGATATCATAATCCTTTAACTACTCCAACCACCTCCTCTGCCTCAAATTTAACTCCTTTTGCTTGAACAAATACTGAAGACTCTTGTGATCAGTGAACACCTCACATGCCACACTATACAGATAATGCCTCCAAATCTTTAATGCGTGAACTATAGCTGCCAACTCCAAATCATAAACCAGATAGTTCTTTTCATGAATCTTCAACTGCCTCGAAGCATAGGCAATGACCTTGCCATCTTGCATCAACACTGCACCCAACCCAAAACGAGATGCATCATAATAAACGGTATAAGGCCCTGAACCTATGGGCAAAACCAACACCGATACCGTAGTCAGAGTTGTCTTAAGCTTCTGAAAGCTTGCCTCACACTCGTCTGACCATCTGAACTGGGCACCCTTCTAGGTCCACCTGGTCATCGGGGCTGCGATAGATGAGAACCCCTCTACAAACCGATGATAGTAGCCTGCTAATCCCAAGAAACTTCGAATCTCTGTAGCAGACACTGGTCTAGGCCTATTCTTGACTGCCTCAATCTTCTTCGGATCAACCTGAATACCCTCTGCCGATACAGAATGACCTAGGAATGCAACTGAACTCAACCAGAACTCACACTTCGAGAACTTAGCATATAACTGACTATCCCTCAAGGTCTGAAGAACCACTCAAAGATGTTGCTCGTGCTCCTCCCGGCTGCGGGAATATATCAAAATATCATCAATAAAGACTATCACAAACAAGTCTAAATAAGGCCTGAACACTCAGTTCATCAAATCCATAAAAGTTGTTGGGGCATTGGTCAACCCAAATGACATGACCAGGAACTCATAATGCTCGTACCGAGTGCGGAAAGCTGTCTTAGGGACATCGGATGCCCTAATCCTCAACTGATGGTAACCAGATCTCAAATCAATATTTGAAAACACCTTGGCACGTTGAAGCTGATCAAACAAATCATCGATCCTCGGCAATGGATACTTATTCTTGATTGTAACCTTGTTCAACTGCCGGTAATCAATACACATTCTCATCGATCCGTCCTTATTCTTAACAAACAACAATGGTGCACCCCAAGGCGAAACACTGGGTCTAATGAAACCCTTCTCAAGCAAGTCTTGCAACTTTTCCTTCAACTCTTTCAACTCCGGCGGGGCCATACGATACAGCGGAATAGAAATAGGCTGAGTACCCGGGGCCAAATCAATGCAAAAGTCAATATCCCTGTCGGGTGGCAAACCTGATAGGTCCGAAGGGAAAACATCAGGAAACTCTCGAACAACGGGCACAGAATCAATAGAAGGGACCTCAACACTAGAATCACAAATATATTCCAAATAGGCCAAACACTCCTTCTCGACCATACATCGAGCCTTCACATACGAGATAACACTACGGGTAGAATGACCAAGAGTTCCTCTCAACTCTAAACGGGGCAAATCCGGTAAGGCTAAGATCACAGTGTTGGAATGACAGTCCAAAATAGCGTGGTAAGGTGATAACCAGTCCATCCCCAATATAACATCAAAATCGACCATGTCTAGAAGCAACAAATCCACACGAGTCTCTAGACCCCCAATCACCACAATACAAGAATGATGGACTCAATCAACTACAATAGAATCTCCCACCGGTGTAGACACATAAACGGGAACACTCAATGAATCACTAGGCATAACTAGATACGGTGCAAAATAAGATGACATATACGAGTAGGTAGACCCTGGATCAAATAACACTGAAGCATCTCTATCCCAAACTTGAATAGTACCTATAATGACTGCATCTGAAGCCTCAGCCTCAGGCTTGGCTGGAAGGGCATAACATCGGGGCTGGGCCCCACCACCCTGAACTACATCTCTGGGATGGCTTGCAGCTGGCTGGCCTCCACCTCTGGCGGCCTGAGCTCCACCTCTAGTACCTCTACCCCCACCTCTAGCACCTCTACCCCCATCTCTAGCTGGCTGTACAGGCTGTGGAACACCTAGTTCCTGTACCATAGCATGAGAACCCTAATGTTGAGAGCTACTCTGTGCTCGAGGGAAAAACCTGGCAATGTGACCCATATTACCACAAGTGTAACAAGACCTCGACTGTTGAGATTGCTGGCCCTAACGACATGAATGACCACCCTGAAAACTCTGAAGCGGCAGTGTATTGATAGGAGCAGGTGGTGCACTGTAGGACTGCTGATCGGGATATTGCATCTGGGGAGCACGACCACCTAAAGTACCGTGAGAAACCTGGAGCGCTGACTGAAAGGGCCTAGGAAGATGGCCTCTACCATACGAATCTCGACCTCCAGATGAGGTACCACTGTATAGGCCTAAATGAAGGGGCCTCTTGTCTGATCCATGACTGCCTTCCTATGACAGAACCATCTCAACTCTACGAGCCACATTGGCCGCCTCCTGAAAAGTAATCTCCCTCCCAGCCTCTCTAGCCATCTGAAGATGAATCAGCTGAAAGAGACTGTCAATAAACTTCCTCACCCTCTCTCTCTCTCTCGGTGGGGAGTATAATGATAGCATGGCGAGCTAAGTCGATGAACCTGGTCTCATACTGGGTAACAATCATAGAACCATGATGGAGGCACTCAAACTGCCTCCAATAGGCCTCTCTTTGAGTAACAGGGAGAAACTTCTCCAGGAATAATACTGTAAACTGCTCCCAAGTCAAGGCTGGCGATCCGGTTGGTCTCGCTAAGCAATAATCCCCCTCACCAAGTCTTGCCGGACCCAGACAAGCGAAATGTAGCAAAATCAACCCCATTGGTTTCAACAATGCCCATGTTCCTAAGAACCTCGTGGCAGTTGTTTAGATAATCCTAGGGATCCTCAGTAGATGCACCGCTAAAAGTAGAAGTGAAGAGCTTGGTGAACCTATCCAGTCTCTATAAAGCATCGGCGGACATAGCCGCTCCATCACAGGTCTGAGCTACCACACCCAGATGTACTGCTCCAACTGGCTGAACCGCTAAAGTTTAAATCTATGGAGCTACCTGCTCCAGAGTGCGAGTAGCAGGAATCTGGGCCCCTCATCCAGCCTGAGAGACGGCTGGTGCTATAGGAAACAATCCTGCTCGAGTGACACTCTCCATGAGGCCCACTAATCGAACCAAAGCATCCTGAAGAATTGGGGTGGCAATAAACCCCTCTAGGACCTGAGCTGGGCCCACCGGGACTGCTGGAGCTGGAATATCCTCATCAAAATCAACCTAAGGCTCCGTCACTGGGGATGCTGCTCAGGGATAAGATCTGCCCTTACCTCGGCCTCTAGCACGGACTCGGCCTCTCCCTCTGCCCCTCATGGGAGCTGCCGCTAGGAGCTTGGGCTACTGAGCGGAGGATGAGGAAGTGCGTGTTCTCGCCATCTGCGAAAGAACAGAGTAGAAGTTCAATTAGCATGGAGAAACCAAACTGCACAATAGGAAAGAATGAATGCGAAGTTTTTCCTAACTCTGTAGCCTCTGGGGGATAAATACAGACATCTCTGTACCGATCCCTCAGACTCTACTATGCTTGTCTGTGAACTGTGAGACCTATGTAACCTATAGCTCTAATACCAACTTATCATGACCCGGATTCCCGACCCTCGGGAGTCGTGATGGTGCCTACTAATGGAAGCTAGGCAAGCCAAACTTTAACTACTTACTACACTTTCATATAGCTTCTTTTTAACAAACACAAAGCGACAATATCATAAAAGCGGAATTTTAAAAAATAAAGCGGAAGTCAACAATTATATAACTTAAGACTACGTCTATTACAACTTTTAAAAACATCAATACCCCAAAATCTGGTGTCATAGACTGTCTAAGAGTTACTACATACAAGGTTTGAAGAAATACAATACATTATTCTGGGCAAAAGAAAAAGAAACAGGAAATAGAGATAGAGGGAGATGCCAGGGCCAACGGACGCATGCAAGTCTACCTTGGGTCTCCGAGTGCACTGAAGGAAGCCCTCCAACTACTGCCAAAAAGCTGCTCCTGGATCTGCACACAGTGCAGAGTGTAGTATCAGCACAACCGACCCCATGTGCTGGTAAGTATCTAGCCTAACCTCGTCGAAATAGTGATGAGGCTAGGACCAGACTACCAAATAAACCTGTGCAGTTCATATATATATATATATATATATATATATATATATATATATATATATATAGCGGAAAAGAAATACAGAAATAACCAGTCAATGTGGGAGGGGGAAACATGCTTTGGGGGAGATAATAGTTTCGAATAGAAAGGCATCAAGTACGGAAAGGAACAACATAACTAGAATATCAACAAGGAAGCAGAAATCAACAATTGCACGGCATCACCCTTCGTGCTTTTACTCCCAGCCTCACCAAATCAGTTATATAATGAAAATGTGCACGGCATCACCCTTCGTGCTTTTACTCTCGTCCTTACCAAAACAATCATATAATCGAAATGTGCACGGCATCACCCTTTGTGCTTTTACTCTCTTTACTCAACATATAATCAATAGAATCGACACAGAATGGTACGTCGTGCGGCACGACATCACCCTTCGTACTTTATACTCTTTCCTCACAGTAACAAACAATGCACGACATCACCTTTCGTGCTTTAACACTCTTCCTCACCCAAACAACAATCACAAGCAAAGGGGCAAGGGAATAAACAAAATAGTAATAGAGATACCGGCAGGGGAACAACAGTTAAACAATTAAATCCCGGCAAGGGAACAACAAATAAACAATTAAATCCTGGAAAGGGAACAACAAATAGATCAACAATAGCCCGACAAGGGTGACAACAAAATGATCTCTCCTATTTCTCAATTTCACTTCACAATTCACTTCACAACTTGAGCCAATGCTCTAGAGGTTCGATTATCACTTATACTTACACAACTCATTTCACAACTCAAGGCAATGCTCTAAAAGTTTAATTGTCACATATACTTTCACAATTTCGCTATACAACTTGAGCCAACGCTCCTCAATGCTCATAGATCACAATTATTTCCACAAACTTTATACGACAATTAGAAATCTTCAACAAGGCATGAATAATACAACGAAATCATGAAAATCACATTATAAGACCCACGGTTATGCTTGACACCAACGTATAGATACTTGTCACCATGCCTATACATCGTACTCGACAAGAAGCAAATAGCAAATAGGACACAACTCCTAAAACCTCAAGCTAAAGTTAGACCAAACACTTACCTCGATGCAACGAACACAGTTCAAGCCTCAACTACTGCTTTACCTCTTGTTTCCACCACCAACTCGCTTGTATCTAGCCACAATTTACTTAACGATATCAATAAATGCTAAATGAATCAATTATAATGCATGAAAATAGGTTTTATAAAGATTTCCCCAAAAGTCAAAAATCGCCCCCGAGCCCACATGGTCAAAACCCGAGGTTCGAACCAAAACTCGATTACCCATTCCCCCACGAACCCAAATATATGATTTGTTTTGAAATCGGACCTGAAATCAAGGTCCAAATCCCCAATTTTTGAAAAACCTAGGTTCTACCCAAAACACCCAATTTCCCCCATGAAAATCTTTGATTTTAAGTTGAAATCATGTTAAAAGATGTTAATGATTGAAGAAAACTAGTTAAAAATGACTTACAATTGATTTGGAGAAGAAAGGTTGTTTGAAAAATCGCCTCTTATGTTTTAGGGCTTTGAAAAGTGGAAAATAACTGAAAGGTCCGTTTAAATATACTCCTCTCAGACCCTCACCGCGGACCGCACAAAAAGGGCTGCGATTGCGGATCTCCACCGTGGACCGCAAGAAATCCAGTGCGGCCGCGAAGCTTGGCCTTGCTCACCGCGTACTGCACAAATCCCACCGCGGTGGCCGCGAAGTTTCCACCGCAGACCGCGAGACCTGGCTTCAGAGACTTGCAACTTCTCTGAATCTGCAACATTTTCCTAAGCTCAAAACTTCACGAAACACATCTGAAACACACTCGAGCCCTCGGGGCTCCTAACCAAACACACTTACTAACTCAACAACATCATACGAACTCATTCGTGCGATCAAATCGCCAAAATAACCTCAATAACAATGAATTAAACCTCAAAATCAAGAACTTTTTCTCAAACTTCATCAAGTATCAAATTTAGCAATTTAGGTCGAATCACGTCAAACAACGTCCGTTTTCAAGCAAACTTTACAAAAATGACTTAAACCATATATAAGACCTGTACCGGAACAAAAATACGTGCCTAATACTATCGCTTTCTAATCAGATTTCATTTCAAATTTCCTTAAAAAATTTCAGAATATAATTTCCTTTAAAAATTTATTTCTCGGGCTCGGGACCTCAAAATTCGATTCCAGACATAAGCCCAAGTCCCATATTTTCCTACGGACCCTCCGAGACCGTCAAATCATGGGTCCGGGTCTGTTTACCCAAAACGTTGACCGAAGTCAAATTAACTCATTTTATAACCAAATTTTATCATTGTTCACATAATTTCATATTTCAACTTTCCGGCTACGCGGTCAGACTGCGCACACAAATTGAGGTGACTCTAAATGAGGTTTTTAAGGCCTTAGAACACGGAATTTCGTTTTAAAATAAGTGATGATCTTTTGGGTCGTCACACTGATGGGTTTAAATGAGACATATGTGGGAGTTAGGAGCAATCTACTTATGATGCAGCGTCTACCAAGTCTTGATAGTGCATATAATATACTCTTTAATGATGAAAAATAGAGATAAGTTTAGTTCAACTCTCAGTTTATCCCTAATTCACTGTCTTTCAATATATATACCAATGCAAAGGTTGGTCCTAATCTTAGTGTCAGTTCTATTGCAACTTTCAATCCTTCCTTTCCCAGGAAATATCCATAAAGGATAAATTTTGACCAAAAAAAGTTTGAATATGTTCTACAAATATTGCACGAAGTTTGGCCATTTAATTGATAATTGCTTGAAACTTCATGGTATTTCACAAAATTCTAAAGTTTTCAAAGGGAAGAGAATTATTGCTCATACTGCTACTGGTTTTGAACATAGATTAACTACCACAATGGTCATGATTCTTCCTCTACTTTCATTGAGGGTCACCAGTAAACTCATATTGTTCCTGCTGCTGAGAGTTAGCATTCAGTCATCCCAGGGTTGACCAAGCAGTAATATACTTAGCTGATCGGCCTTTTGTAACACTCAACTTTGGGAAAGTCTACTAGTCTTCCATCCAATCTTATGTGTTCTGCTAACTTTGCTGGTACTATGCCAATTGAGAGTCTTATTCTTGATTCTAAACTTTACATGCTTACACACATTGATTCTGTCATCTGTATAATAGATTCAGGGGCAAGTGATCATATGACTTCTAACAAAGATCTACTTACTAATATTATGTCTTTACCTATACCATTTTTTGTCACCTTTCCTAATTGTGTTATTTATTCCTTCTCAATACAACTTAATTTCTGTTCATATGTTAATAAAATAATAATATTGTATAGTCCTGCTTAGTGCCACCTCCTGTTTAATGCATATGCTACAGGCCCCTTCTCTGAAGATGCCTCTAGAATATTGTAAAGAAGAAGCCGGTTTATACAAACTCTCTTGGAAGAGAACAGGAGACTCAGTGCCACTTTTTGTACATTTTACCCCTGTTGCAAGCAATAATATCACCTGTTGTAATTCTAGTAATGTCACTCATTGTGAATCTGGTAATGCTGTTTTTCATTCTATTATTGCTACTCCCTGATGTAATAATGTCTCTCAGAATAACATGGATCATGTTTGACATCAAAGATTAGCATATTTTCCTTTTACTTCTATGAAGAATATATCTGTTTTGTCTACTTCTTTGCCTTCTAGACAATATTTTCCTTATTCTATTTGTCTCATGGCTAGACAAACTAGGCTTCCCTTTCCTGAAAGTTCAATTAATACCACTAGACCTTTTTAACTAATACATATTGATACATGGGGTCCCTATCACACACCTACATCCTCTGGTTCTAAATACTTCTTTACAATTATTGATAATTTCTCTAGAGCCACATGGACTCATTCATTAGGATCCAAAAGTAATTCATTTTCCTTAATCAAGGCCTTCTTAGCCAGCTTCACAACCAGTTCAGTGTGTCAGTCCAACTATTAGGAGTGACAATGCTTTGGAGTTGGGTTCTAGCCATGCCGCTTCTTCCTTCCATGCTGAGTAGTGCATCATTCATCAAACTACTTGTCCTCACACACCACAATATAATGATATAGTTGAAAGGAAATATAGGACACTTGTTGAGGCATATAGGGCTTTGATTTTCCAATCCAAACGACCAGTTACATTTTTTGGGGATTGTCTTTTAACTGCTACATACTTGATTAATAAGATCCCATCCAACTTCTTTAGAATAGATCCCCTATGAAGTTTTGTATGGGAAGCCTCCAGACTATTCTCATTTAAGGGTGTTTGGCCTATTCCACTGTCCCCATTCCCTAGAGGGATAAGCTCCAACCTAGAGCTTTTTCCTGTGTCTTTCTAGGGTACCCTTTTGCCAAGAAAAGTTACAAACTCTACAATCTCACCACCAAATAGTGTTTTGTCTCCAGAGATGTCATCTTCCATGATCATTACTTTACTTTTGTCACATCACCTCCTTCCTTTGTGCCTCCTCTACTCTCTTCCATGCCTTCTCAACCTAGTGACGCCTCTTTTCCTACCTCTACCTCTTCTGCTTCTAAGTCTCCTCATCCCCTTCTTCTTCTACTTCTTTCCCTGTTTCTCCTCTTTCTCCCTCTACTGGCTCTACCTCTTCCCTGGTTCTCCTTCTCTTATTCCTTTTAATACTGATATTATTTCCCCCTCTTTGCCTTCTCTTTCTCCCCTGTACTTAGGAGGTTTTCTAGACAATACACTACACCTTTTTATTTGCAGGATTTTTTCTGCCAACTTCCCTTTTTTTTCTGGGGCCAGTTATTCCTCTGAACCCTTAGAGAGTGAAACTGTTAGTTACTCTCAAGCTGCTTTAGTTCCAGCATAACATAATTCCAGGAGAAAGGAATTTGAGGATTTAGAATCTAATCAGACTTGGGATGTTGTTCCTCTACCTGCTGGTAAGAAGCCTATAAGATGTAAATGGGTATACAAAATTAAATATAAGTAGTATTGATACCTAATTTTGCTCTCATATTTTATAAATATTGTACATACTTTCAGAATATCATTTTGCACTATTATCCAATTTATTGGGGTTATAGTATTTTCTGTAATTTTTCATAATTTTTAAGGCTTTACAATTGATTTTCTTGCATTTAAATTATTCAAATATTTATTAATTATCCTTTAAAATTATTTTTGTGATGAATTAATCATTCAAATTTATTGTTACACCCATATATATATTTTATATTATTTTACTTTATTTCATAATTATATTTTTGCATTTTGTGAACTATTTACGTATTTTTACAATAATAGCCTATATTTTACAATTAATTGCATTTGTCATTTTATTCAAGGTCAAAATAATTTTTATATTGTTATAATCTTCATCTATTATTTCAAAATATTAAGTTGCATAAATAATATTTTTATATATTATTTAGCTATTTTATTAAATTATTTTTCCTTTAATTTCTTGTATTTAAAATCTGGCCCAAAACAGGACAAATTTCGGACCTAATTCACCAGCCCACTCCCTAAACTCCAGCCCAATAACCCCTAGCCCAATACCAATAATCCACTACCCCATACCCGTCCACTAACCCGATCCGCCTCTCATTAAATCCTGGTCGTTAATCTTAAGATCAACGGCCCATATGACATCTCCCCTCTTCTAATTAACCTCACCCAAAACCCTAGCCTCATTTTACTTGGTCAGCCGCCTCTATACTCTCTCAATTTCTCCCCTCGCCTCACAAACCCTAGCCGCCGCCCCAATTCTTCTCTGAATCCAACTCATCCATGGATTCTTACCATGATTTACTTACCTTTCCCAGATTATACTGTTATTACCTACATAAATATGGTGTTACTTAGTACTTGCTCATTTTTGGCAAGTACCAGTCTCCAAATCAAAGGAAACCGGCTTCATTTCCCAAGATTTGAATGATATTTCATTTGTATACATTCATAGCAAGGGTATGAGGGTCCGATTCACCGAGATCTCCGGTCAATTTCTGATCCTAGTCAAACTAGGGTTTACCTGGTTTCTTCTCCTAATCTTATTCTAAATTGATTTTTCATGATATTCTTTCCTTTTATTATGTTTAATTGACTGTTTTTCCTTATTTGTTCATTCGATTCTCACTACTATATAAATCCCATTTCCCGTTTCCCCTAGGAGACCTTACTCACGGTATTCTTACTCTTACTTGTCTTATACCATTCTGAAACTTGAGCTCTTGGCCGGCTGAAAGCCAAAGCCACCAGAATTCGATTATTCAATCTTTTTCAGTGCGTGCGCGGCCCGGGGTTCATCCGAAACCCTTGGGAATCTCATTTGAGAGTTATGTTCTGTTCCTATTCATGTGCTTCTTTACCTTTGGGATAACATATTTAACGAGTCCATGTTTCCTCATTAGCTATAATACCTAAGTATTCTTCGATGTATGTGTCTATATATAAAGTAATTGGTTTGCATGGGCTGTTACTTGTGTAATTTGTTGTTGGTTACTAGGTAAGACAAACAATTGTCTTCATGTTTGGGCCTGGTTTAATGGGCCATACGTATTGTTGTCCTTGAGTACTGCCTATAAGATCCGCACTGGCAACACATATCGCTTCACTACCTCACTGCGTAAACAATTAGAAATCATGCCTATAGGACTTGTGATATTTTAACCTGCCTATCCGCTATAGTTCTGCCTGGATAATATTAATCAGAATCATATGGGAACCATGCCTAACAACCCAAACACTTCTTAATTCTGAAATCTGTAACTGATTGCATTCTTTTGTGCTTATGTGTGGAGGCTAACTTGAGCCTTTTTGAATGTCGCCTAGTTTTATCATTTTGAGTACACTAAGTAAAGTGTAGACCCACCCAAATAGTAGGTCCAAATCCTCTTGGACCGTAGGCATGGGACGGGTAATGCACGCATAGAACACGACTTAGAATTGAATTATAGCTCCTTTAAATAAACAACTTCAACATAGTAATTGGGTAGCAGGAGATGATAGTTCGTGCCCTCTGAATACTATGAGCAACCCCTACCTTAAGGAAGTTGTAAAGTATTATTTATATTGCACGGGGTGATCCTTTAGGCTAAAAAACTTAGGACTTCCCCTCCCCAATTTTTTATATACTTGTTGTTCACACTAAGTCATTTAATACAGACCAACGCAGTTGTACCCTTGTAATCTTTAAGGCCTATACCGATCATTTATATAGCATAAATTCTTATGGATTATGTTATAATAGAGCCTTTAACTTCTACATCTTTCTTTACTTATATGATCACCTAACTTAATTATCTAATTCACATAGTGTAAAATTCGGCCGGGAACCATTGTTGTGGACCTCGAAGAGTGCCTAATACCTTATCTTTAAGGTAATTTGATCCCTTACTTGATCTTTGGTGACGTAGACTAGTCTAACAGAGTTATTTGCAAATAGGTGCCCTAACACACCTTAAAAGTCGTTAGGTGGGGACTCTTCTTTTTTAATACCCATTTAAAGGAGTTGTCACATGTGAAACCCCGCTTTGCGAGAAAATGGGGTGCGACAGCATGGCGACTCTGCCGGAAAAACATAGTCTCTTACCATAATGAAGTTGACCTGTGTGGATTATTTCCCTTTTTTTCTATATTTGTCTAAATTGTTATGACATGTACATCCCTTCCCTTTTTCCCGTTATTTGTTTAAATTGTTATGAAATGTACATCCCTTCCCTTATTTTCCGCTATTTATTTAAATTTCTATGACATGCACATCTCTTCCCTTATTTTTCGTTATTTGTTTAAATTATTATGGCATGCACATCCCTCTCCTTATTTTTCGTTATTTGTTTAAATTGTTATGACATGAACATCCCTTCCCTTACTTTCCTTTATTTGTTTAAATTACTATGACATGAATATCCCCTCACCTTTTATTGCTATGGCATGTATGACCTCTCTCCGTTTCCTTCATCCTGTCTATATTATGATTCTCCCATCCATATTTCCCTATTTGTTTCATTACATTCTCGCACATTTTCATGAGCTAACTGACTTCTCTTTTTGTCTTTATTTTCTTTCCTATTTTGTTCCTACCCCTGTTCATCTTTATCATATTGTTTACTGTTTTTATGCACTTTTATCATGCAGATACTTGGCAACATGTTACTATTTCTGCATAAAGCATGCTCCACATCATACTCCACCCATGCCTATTATCAACATAGCGGCGCTTGATGAGTGTCCGTGCTTTCCTAAAATCAACCTTTTAAATCGTAAAGGCTTATTTGTGGTAGACTAGTCGATTAGCAGTGTAGTCGACGGTCCCTTACCTTTCCATCTCGAGTTGTCCACTTGAGAGTACCAGTCTATACCTTTCTAGAAATCACACTCTAATTTAAAATGTACATGCATCATGCTAAACCTAGTACGGATTGAAGTGTCACTAACGTAACAACCCACTTAGAAAAACCTTGCTCAAAGTTCGACGGGATTTCCATAATCTCAAAAGGACACCATCATATTATGTTCATCATTTGGAGAAAATGTTCCAACATGTTGATCATTATTGCGTAAGTAGTCGAATCTGGAGGGGGAAAGGGCTAACCTTTGTTTGTTTGCATAAAATAAAGCACAAAATCCCCAGGTTTGATATGGTCCAAAATATCCCACCTTTGCTAATTGACTGGTGGAAAAACCTTGCACCCTATGATAGGATTCATGTGAGGAGAGTATTTGGTGACCTACCATCTTTGCTGAACAATCGACCAAATAGGGAACTGATTGAGGCTGCTACCATGTTCTGGGACAAGAAAAGAGCTGCTTTTTGATTTGGCAATATAGAAATAACTCCTTTCCTAGAGGAATAAAGGGTTTCTCGCAGTTACCATGGGATAGTCCAGGACTACTGGTGCTAGAAAATCGCACTCTACGCGATTTTTTGAAAATGTTAGGTTTTAAGAAGAACGATGAACTGCTTTGTCTAAAGAAATCATACATCCCTTTTGAGTTTCTTTACAAGCATTATGGGCATAGCAAGTCATATTGCTTTTATCATGATGATCTAGCCATACCTCTTTGGGATGGGTGCACCGCCGATTTTATGTTTTCATTGTCTGCTTCTTAGGATTGTTGATCTTTATGATGCAAGGAAGAAGGGTTTATACTTTACTTAGACATGGTCGCCAAGACCTTAATCAATGGCATCAAAGGACATACTTATACTACCATCCCAATGATCTCAGATGAGATGTACCGTGCTCTAGATCGGCGTAAGCATGTGTCGGACACTTTGAGCGTTGTAAACTATTGCTACAAGTTTGGCTGCTAGAACACTATCAAAGGGGTGAGTATCACCTAGAGCTTCTACGAAGTTCACTAAATGACTACATAGCCAACTATCACCCAAAGAAAATGACGTTCATTCCAGACAGGTTTGCAAAGCCTGGAAATGTTGTAGGCTGGGTGTGTTTCTTCAGCAATCTAACAGACAAAAAAGTGCATTAGATGATTGAATGATTTCCTAGTAGTGAGTTCATCATCAGATCAAGAGGAACTACTCACTTGGTACTAATCGGGCTGCGAGGCATCTACCCTTATGCTCCTATAAAGGTAAGGAGTCAAGCTGGAAGAAAATAAGTCATACCTCGGGTTTCCAATATGGTTAAGTATAAGGCATATTTCAAGGGAGATGTCATCCTATTCAAGGTCGAAGCACAACACATGTGGAACCAAAAGATCATCGTGTACGGAGAAACTATTAAGTCAGACAGGTATCACACTGTCCATTTGTACTACTATCTAGCATGGCTGGAAGACGACATAGCTGGGGACATCAAACCGGGAGTCAATCTGAAGGATAGGGTCATAGATGAAGTGGTTGAGGCATAGGTGAAGTACAAGAGGCTACGCAAAAGGGTGTTCGAGTCCGAAGCTAAGCATCTCGAACAACATAAAGAAAACATTGAGGCGATAAGGGAATGAAAAGATATTTCCACTAAGTCAACGGAGAGATTAGAATATCTAGAGCAAGGGTTGATGGAGTTAGAAGGGAAGACAAGGAAGAGACTTTGGGATTGTCAAGGCATAGACAACGATGAAGGGGGAAGCTGGCAAAGACTTATTTCTACTTGACATGCACGATCTAGGAAACATGATTGATGGGGTCAAGAGAGCCAAACATGGAGAAGGTCCTTTAGGGACCAAGTAGGAGATAATATTCTTTACTGCTTTCTGGCTTAGATTAGATTTCGATTTAACAAGGCTTAATGCCATTAGTGACCTTGTTATTGTCATTGTCGATTTAGTGAAAGATTGTTTTGGCTTATTTTCGCACTAATGAAATGAAGCAAACATTGGAATCAATTTTCATCCAAGTCTATGTGTCTCTTAGGCCTACCTCAGGCACAATGAGGTCCCCAAATTAGGACGCAAATTATTGCATGACTTTTGTGATACATGCAAACACTCTTTTACTTTGTCTTACTGACTTCATTACCTTTTGTTTTTATTTCTTTTATTTATTTCCATTCCCAAAGGTTGGTTCATGCATACTGGCATCATCAGTATACCACACTAGATGTAGAGGTCCTCCACCTAGCGACCCAAAGAGCAAAGGCAAAGGCAAAGTGAGGATGGATAATTTAAGTGGTATCCAGAAAGATAATGCTACTGCGGCAGAGAATGTTGAGACCTCAGATGGGAGAAGCGCTCCAGGACAGAATGAGTTTGTCTTGCATTTGGAGCATAAATCCTGGAGCTACAGGGTGAGCTTGAACAAGTCTGAAATCTGGCAAACCTTTCCTTTACTCTCAATGTTCCCGACATCAACCAGCAAAACTCAACCACTCAAAACCAAACACCACCACAAAACACACAAAACCAGAATCCACCACCCATAGCTCTGAATCCTCCCGCACCACACCAGTATCATAATCCCGTACCTCCCAAAAACGTTAACCCACCACCAGTGCAAACCCCCCAACAACACCACCATTACCCAACTCAATATCTGCAAATGACCACTTATCACACTTCCCAAAATGCACCATAATATACTCCTGATCCCCAAAACTCAATCAACGACCAACCATATACCCAAACTTATCAAAGCAACCCGATATACATGAAACCTTACCTCATACCCCGCAACAAGCCCTATACATACCTGAGACGACTGAAAAGGACATGCTCATTCAAAATATGGAAGAGGAACTCAAGAATTTGATAGAGGGAGTCCAGAGTGTTGAAGGTTTAAACTATGGAGATTTGTGTATCGAGCCAGATGTTCGATAGTACCAGTGATCCGAAGGTACATCTAAGAACCTACTACGACAAGCTTGTAGGAGTTGCTAAGAATGAACAAATATGCATAAAACAGTTCATGTGAAGCCTTACAAGAGACACATTGTCTTGGCATATCAGTCAAAACCCGAAGAAGTGGGCAAATTGGGTAAGTATGGCATCAGATTTTATGGACAGATTCAGGTTCAATATAGAGAACGTGCTAGACGTTTTCTATATTTAAAACCTCAAGAAGAAGCCTGCAGAAACCTTCCGGAAATATGCTACTTGTTAGAGATCAGAGGCCGCAAAGGTAAGGCTAGCACTAGAAGAAGAACAAATGAACAAGTTCTTTTGTTAGAGCTCAAGACTCGCACTATTATGAAACGTTGATGGTCATTGAGAATCACAAGTTCTTAGACACCATCAAGTTAGGAGAAAGAATAGAAGAAGGAATCAAGAGTGAGATAGTGACTAATTTCGAGGCACTGCAAGCCACAAATAAAACCTTGCAATCAGGAGGTATTTCAAAGAAGAAAGAAGTGGGTGCCACGATGGTAGCCCAGGGCCCTATGTCTCCCCTTACATACCAAACACCTCCACCTACATATCAACCCTACACCCCAAAATACCAATACCCTGCCACCATCTACCATACTTATAACACTCAACCTACATATTACCATTCACACCCACCAGCCAAAACTACCCAAAGCCACGCCCAAACTTTGACCATAGATCTCCCAAACAATACACCCCAATCACTGAGCCCATACCCCCAACTATATAAGAAATTGAAGGTCGTTGGTTATGTCACCCGTATTACTGCTATTGTTGTTGAAAACCCTTCCTAGTGGATTAACCCCAACAAAACTTGTGCATATAACTCATGCATGAAGGGTCATACCATTGAGGAGTGTCACATGTTAATGGACAAGATTCAAACACTGATCGACACTAAAGTTATACAGGAAAAGAAAGTCGCACCAAATGTCCATAATAACCCACTCCCAGATCATAGGGGCGAAAGAGTGAATGTGATAGAAACTGATGAGGAATGGGACCAGGAAGGATCCATCAGACTTATTCGAGAGGGAGATACTCCTAAAACATCTCCTGTCACCCTCACACCGATTGTGGTGCAAACCCAAATAGCATTTGAGGTCGAGGTAGCTACACCTTTCACTGTGATGGTAGCTCCCACACCATCTTACAAGTTTGATGTCGTCCCATGGGATTATGTTGCAGAGGTTAGAAGAAGGGAAAATCTAAGATGGACGAAATAGGTGTCGCGCACGGTATGATTAGAACTGGCAGAGTTTACACACCCTAGAATCTAAGAGGACCAAGCAAAGACATTACATCTAAGCCACATGTAGTTGAGATAGGAACTGACAATCTTTGGAGGAAAGTACAAGCAAGGGAATATTTTGTTGTCGACCACCTGAACAAGACTCCACCTAGATATCCATTTTATCACTGTTGCAAAATTTAGACGCACATAAGAATGCCTTGATGAAAGTGTTAAGTGAAGCTTATGTACTTGCCGACATCACTAGTGGAGAAATGGCTAACATGGTTGGACAGGTACTGGAGAGTCACAAAATTACTTTCCACGAAGATAAGTTGCCGCCAGAAGGGTTGAGTCACAATAGAGCATCACACATCGTAGTGCAATTTGAGGACAAGTTAATTGCCAGGGTCCTGATAGATAGAGGTTTGAGCCTAAACATATGTCCGCTGACCACTCTGAAAAGATTAGGTAAAGGCATGCATGAGATATGAATGTGAAGCATGAATGTGAAGGCATTCGATGGATCTCAAAGAGCCACTATCGAAGAAATCAACCTTGATATACAGATGGGCCCGACTTGGTTTGATCTCCAGTTCCAAGTGCTAGATATATCAGCTACTTGTAACCTGTTGTTGGGATGACCATGGATACATGCAGCTAGGGCAGTGGCTTCTACTCTGCACTAGGTTGTGAAGTTCGAGTGGAATCATCAGGAAGTGATCATTCATGGAGACGGAAGCGACCCTATCTACACCAACCAAACCGTTCCAGCTATCGAAGACAGGAGGAAATTGGGTGGTGAAACATATCACTGCATTGAGCGTGTTAACGAAATTGAAAAGGATCAATGGTGGAACAATAAGATAGAAAGCATATTGTTGTGGACGGGATACGAACCAGGCAATAGTCTTGGCCAAAAGCTTCAGGGGATCACAAAACCCATACAACCACAGTATCATGGCACGACCTTTGGACTCGGGTATGAATATACCGTTCAAAAACATCAAGATTGGATACTGTCGTGGCACGCCAATTACTACCCGTTTGAACAACCCGCACCACCTTTGCACCAGACATTCTGTCAGGCTGACATGATGTAGGGATCCGAGGAAGATGAGATTTTGGCCGGTATGAGGAAGCTATTTCTAGACTAGGATGACATGGACTATAGTGCAATCATGGAGGAGGAGGAAGAGGAAGACCTTACCATTCAAAAAATGGGAGAAGGACCAGTTCTCAAGAACTGGACCGCAGCACCATCACGGGCTCACCGAGTACCTGGGTAGCTTGGAAAAATTAGCATGACTTGTTTTTAAATTGTTTTTGAGAATTTAAGACATTTTTAGGATTTTGTTTTTATAATAATTACTCGAGCCATCGAGTCATACTTATTGACAGTTTTAAGCTTTATTAATGCATTATTGCTTTTCGTATTTATTATTATCTTTCTACATTATTTCAGCTTAATTATTACATATCCTGATGAACCTACAACTGTGATATATAATGACAAAACGCAACATAAGGACAGTGATTCGAAGGATCTAGAAGATGATATAATACTTGAGGAAATTGTCAGAGAAATAGAGAATTTTGAAAACAAACCAAAGTCTAACTTGGACGAAACTGAAGCCATTAACTTAGGGAATTCTGAAATAGTCAAAGAAACTCACATAAGCATTTATCTATCACCATCAGAAAAGGAAGAGTATATCAAGTTTCTAATGGAATATAAGGATATTTTTGCATGGTCCTATGACGACATGATTGGGTTAAGCACATCCATAGTAGCTCACAAGATACCCACCAACCCCATGTGTCCTCCGGTAAAGCAGAAGCTCAGAAAATTCAGGCCATATATGATTCTGAAGATAAAGGAGGAGGTTACCAAGCAAATCAAAGCTATGGTTCTTCGAATAGTCGAATATCCGACCTAGTTATCCAATATTATGTCGGTTCCAAAGAAATATAGGACAGTCAGAGTATGTGTCAATTACCGAGATCTGAGCTGAGCAAGTCCTAAGGATGATTTCCTATTTCCTAACATATAGTTAATCAACAATTGTGCCAAGCATGAACTCCAAACCTTTGTGGATTGTTTCGCGGGATATCACCAGATTTGGATTGACGAAGAGGATGCCAAGAAAACAACCTTTATCACACCATGGGGGATATATTGCTACAAAATAATGCTATTTGGTTTGAAAAATGCTGGGGCTACCTACATGAGGGCCATGATGAATACTTACACGACATGATACACAAGGAAATAGAGGTGTACGTGGATGATGTTATCATCAAATCCAAAAGGAGTTCATACCACATAGCAGACCTGAAGAAGTTTTTCGACCAACTTCAAAAATACAATTTGAAAGTTGAATCCCGCAAAATGTGCCTTTAGAGTCCCTGCTAGAAAGTTGCTAGGTTTCATCGTCAACCGCCAGGGTATTGAGCTAGACCCATCAAAAATCAAAGCTATCTAGGACTTGTCACCGCCAAAAAAAAGAAGGATATGATAAGTTTTCTAGGACGCCTCAATTATATCAGCCACTTTATAGCACAATAAACGGTGATAGGTGAGCCAATCTTCAAATTGTGGAGGAAAGATGTTGCGACAAGTTGGACTGAAGAATGCCAGAAAGCCTTTGACAAAATAAAAGATTATTTATCTAAACCGCCCGTGTTGGTCCCGCAAGAACCAGGAAGACCTCTGCTGCTCTATCTGTCCATGTTGGATGGAGCCTTTGGTTGTGTTCTTGGGAAACATGATGAAACCGGGAGGAAAGAGCAGGCGATATATTATCTGAGTAGAAGTACACACCTTACGAGGCCCAGTTTTCTCTGTTAGAACGCACCTGCTGTGCTTTGACATGGATAGCCCAGAAGTTGAGACATTATTTCTATGCGTACACAACATATCTCATATCAAGGATAGATCCACTAAAATACATATTTTAGAAACCCATATCTACGGGTAAGTTAGCAAAGTGGAAAATATTGATAAGTGAGTTCGACATCATCTATGTGACTCAGAAGGCAGTCAAGAGGCAAGTGTTGGCTGATCACTTGGTGGAGAATCTCGTAGACGGAGAATATGAACCATTAAAGACATATTTTCCCAACGAGGAAGTGTCATTTTTGTCGGTAAAGATATTACCGAAGCATACGACGGTTGGAGGATGTTCTTCGATAGAGCAGCAAACTTCAAGGGTGTGGACATCAGAGTTGTTTTAGTACCAGAAACGGGTCAACATTATCCAGTATCTGCAAAACTCATGTTCCTGTGCACCAACAATATGGTGGAATAAGGCCTGCATCTTGGGACTCAGGTTGGCCATCGACATGAGCGTTTAGTAGTTGCTCGTAATCGGAGATTCTGATTTGTTAGTATACTAGGTACTAGGAGAATGGGCTTTCAAGAACACTAAAATATTTCCATACTTGCATTGCGTACAAGAATTGACTAAGAGATTCACAAAGATAGAATTCAAATATGTTCCAAGGATTCAAAATGAGTTCGTAGATGCATTAGCCACCTTGTCTTCCATGATACAACATCCAGACAAAAAATTCATCGATCCTATCCCAATAGGAATTCATAAGCAGCTAGCTTATTGTGCTCATGTTGAAGAAGAGCTTGACGGAAATCCATGGTTTCACTATATCATGGAATACTTGGAAAGCAGAGAACACCTAGAGAATGCTACACACACTTAGAAGCGCACACTTTGAAGATTGGCCAACCATTTATTTTAAAGTGGAGGAATTTTATATAGAAGGACTCCTGATTTAGGATTGTCGCGATGTGTCTATGCTAATGAGGCATCTAGATTGCTCAAAGAAATACATGTCGGAACTTGCGGAACTCACATGAACAGTTTTTTTTGGCGAAGAAGATATTAAGAGTTGGGTATTTCTGGATGACCATGGAAACAAGTTGCATCAAATATGTTCAAAAGTGTCACCAATGCCAGATACTTGCTAATATGATATGAGTGCCGCCCAACGAACTCAATGTAACAAGTTCACCCTGGCCTTTCTCTACTCAGGGCATGGATGTCATTGGACCAGTTGAACCCTCTGCTTCAAACAGACACAGGTTCATTTTGGTAGTTATAGACTACTTCACAAAATGGATTGAAGCCGCTTCCTATAAGGCTGTGACTAAGAAGTTCGTAGTGGATTGTTTTCGGGATCGTATTATTTGTCGATTTGGAGTATCTGAGTCAATCATCACTGATAATGCCACCAATCTTAACAGTGATCTGATGAAAGCCATATGTTAAACATTCAAGATCAAACATCAGAATTCTACAACATATAGGCCACAAATAAATGGAGGCGTAGAAGCCGCTAATAAAGACATTAAGAAGATATTGAGAAAAATGGTGGACAACTACAAGCAGTGGCGCGAGAAGCTACTGTTTGTGTTGCTTCAGGATCGCACCATATTTTGTATGTCAACTGGGCAACTCCCTATCTACTGGTCTGCAGTGTTGAAGCTGTTATTCCCCCCGAAGTGGAGATTCTCTCCTTAAGAATCATACAAGACATTGATCTCAACGATGCGAAATGGACAAGGAACCGGTACGAACAACTAGATCTCATTGATGGAAAGAGAATGAACGCGATATGTCATAGTCAACTCTACCAGAATAGAATGACAAGGGCTTTCAATAAAAATTTTAGATCGAGGCAATTGACACTAGGGCAATTGGTGCTGAAATGAATCTTCCCACATCAAGATAAAGCAAAGGGGAAATTCTCACCCAACTGGCAAGGCCCTTATATAGTTTACCAAGTACTAACAGAAGGAGCACTTATACTTATAGAGATAGATGGAGAGATATGGCCAAAACCTATCAACTCGGACGTAGTAAAGAGATATTATGTTTAAGGTTATGTTTGCACTTTCTATTTGATGTAACCTGAACTAGGCCTGACCTGATTCCCGTTTAAGAGCGGATACGTAGGCAGCCCTGTGGGTTCGATCACATTATAATAAGATCTTCATTCCTCTATATGGTAAGAAATTAGGGATGTCAGTGCCCCCTTTTCCTCTAACCGTAGGGTCAGAAATCGGGTATACGACATTGGGAAGGACAACTCTATTCCCTTTCGAGAATTGGTTTTCGGAATTCGAAGAGTCGCCACCTAATGATTATAGTGCATTAGAACACTTTCTTGAGAAGAGTTTGAGTTGGAAAACCAGAGTTCGGGTAAGGGCTAGAAATTATCTCGAGGGGAAGGTGTTAGGCACCCCTCAAGATCCACTAGTGTGGTTCCCGGCCATGTTACAATTGTGACTTTACAAGTAAACAATCAAGGCTCAAATAAGGATTCGCGTATAACATTGCAATCAGGTTGAAAACTTTCAAAGGTAAGTAGAGAGGGCAGAAATTTATGAAAAAAAAATGATTTGAATAGTTTTACAAGAAGAGAGGAAAGCAAATAAAGGGAGGGGAGTCCTAAGTTTATAATTAATATGGATCACTTCAATGCAATACCCAGCAATCACTCCTCAGAAGAGGGGTCGCACGTGATATTAGCGCATCGGTCATCATATCCATATCTACCCTTCCCACCCCATTAAGGTGTTAAAGCATAGAATGGTATCGTTACTTATTGCATGATATTACCCGTCCCAATCCTATCAGTCCCAGAGGCATATGTGACTACTAATCCTAAAGGGGAGGGAGTTGGGGCTTTTGCGGAGTTTTCAAAAGGATAAAAATCTAGGCGACAAGCAATACCAGATAGCAGTTTAAAGTGAAACAAATAGCAGTTAAGGCTCAAGTCGGCCTCCTCATTCAAAGCAGCAGATTATTTAGCATGACTTACAAATACTGGTTTGGTCTGTATTAAACTTAATGTAGGAAGGGTGGCCAATTTATCACATATTTTTTAGATAAGAAGTCCGAATTAGGCCTGCCTGTTGGTTGTAATTATCAAAACTGATGCAATTATAAAATTTTACCCTAAGGCTTGCCTAGACGTTAAACAGAACCTATAGGCATGATATCTATTAGTTTCAGAAATAAAGAAGTAAACTGATTGCAGAAAAAGAATTGTCAATTACAGGGACATAAGATCTGCAGGCGTTAAACATTATTGCTACTGATTTTAGGCTTATAAGCGAGTTGACGATTCAGGTTTAGTTAACAACTCCTATAGACATGCTTTCTAGGTGTTACTGATTTGAGCACTGTTATTGCTTATGCAGGAATCCTATAAGCAGGTTGTCTAAATGCAATTGATTAGGTATTTAAATCCTAGAATAGGTTTTGCCTAATGACAGATGCAGAATGCAGAAAGTCCTATAGGCATGGTGTCTATATGAAGATGCAAAATTTCAGAAGTATAGTAATTCCCTATGAACATGGTATTTATATGAGAATGCAGAGTTTCAGTGATTTATAAAATGCAGAACTTTAGAAAAATAGTAATCTCTATGAACATGGTATCTACATGAGAATGCAGAGTTTCAGTGATTTATAAAATGCAGAACTTTAGAAAAATAGTAATCCCTATGAACATGGTATCTACATGAGAATGCAGAGTTTCAATAATTATAAAATGCAGAACTTTAGAAAAATAGTAATCCATATGAACATGGTATCTACCCCTTGCATGCATAGTCCCCTATCTTTTTTCACTAGCCGACCCCAAATGTTTATTACAAGATTATTACAGACCAGAATGAATAAGAAAAAATATATCAGAAATTAAAGATTCCAACCAAGGAGAGCCTAATTCAGACCCTAGGTCTGAAATATGAAATAAACCAACTTCCAAATATCAGATTCCAAAGCCTTTATCTTATTTTGGATGTGTCAAAGTTCCAAGGAGCTTCAAGAACTCCAGGCAATGCTTACACCCCAAATATATTGCAGAATTAGATTATAGTGCAATGTGAAAATGCCAGCTCTCAGATGTCCAAGTTCAGAGGGAACTCAAGGTCCCAAAGCAGGGCTCAAAAGAGAGGGGCAGAACTTAAGATTCTAGGAATAGGTATAAGTGCACAAGGGGGAAGGGAATCAGAGAGAGACAGGGCAAGCTAGTGGTCATGCCCAGCAATTGGGATGTTGGCACACCCCTGACCAGCCTGTTAGTCAAACGTTGAGAGCTAGGATCCATTGTGGATCAGGTTATGGCCTAGGCAGTAATTAGGATACTGTCAGGCCAAGACCTTAACTCAGGCATATAAAAGGGAATAGGGGTAGGGGTTCATAACAGAAGCAAGGAAGGAAAATATTTAACACAAATTACTGAACATGAGCAGTAAAGTAAACAAAAGTCTGAAGCTGTAGAGTGAACACATAAGGGTGAGGCAGAAAATTAAATAAAAGACATACCAGTTTCAAAGAAAATAAGTAAGAAAAAGTAGCCTTGAAAAGCCAAATTGCAAACAGCAGTTCCAAAAAAATCTCAGAAGAGAGTAGAGAATTGAAAGAGTATTGAACTCGAAGCAGTATTGTAAGTGTGTAAGAGTATGCAATTCGAAGTGTGTTGCAAAAGTATTGAATTGTCCTTGTGTCCAAAGATGCGGAAGGGTAGTCCCTTTTATAGTGCAGAGAAGCAAGTAAGAAAGGCAAGAAAATAGTTTGCAACCAATCACATAAAGTCTCCATTTGGTTAAGGGATTCTGATTTCAAACGGGTAAAAAATAAGTAAGGAAAGAGTCTGATCAAAATCTTTTCAAAGCAGCACAAGAAGGGTAAATACACAGGGACTATTTAAGGCAAATGTCTAATAATACAAGGTTTGTGCAAATAAGGAAAGTGAATCAATCAAACAGCCAGGGAAATCAAAATTACAAGCTCAATTCGAATGAACCAAGTCAGGAAAAGGTAAAGGAGGTTCAATCAAAGAGAAATCAGTAACAATCAATCAAACCCCATTAGAGGATTTCAGAATCAATCAATAGTTGGAAAAACCCTTTTTGAAAGAAGAATTTCTCATATATAAAGCACAGAAATATCAAGCAAAAGGAGTTGTCATGTTGATTAGAAAAGACTATCATAGGAAGAGTTCAGAGTCAAAAGGTTCTAGTTCAGTTTATAAACTCATAATGAGTCTGAGAGTCCAGGGTTCCAAAGTAGAACCCTAGTCCAAAAATAAATCTTGCCAAAACCCAAAGCCTAGGGTTTCCAACTTTAATCAGAAGCACAGATGAGAAGACAGATAACAGGCTCAGAGGTCTCTTTCGGAGACTCATGAGAAACCAACATACATGATAACAGGTTTGAAGCAACAAAGTAAAAAAGTTGATTTGAGGAGCATAAAGAACATGTTTAAGAAAAATCGGAACTTAAGCAAGTTCGGGACAGAAGAAGGGTGATGTAAACTTAAGAAACAGTAGTAATACATGCTTAGAATTCCAACAAAAGTCCAGTAAAACAAACAAAGTTGAAGAACTCAGCAAGAAACACATATAGTAGAAGAATATTGGAAAGTATAGCAGACAACATGTAGGAAAACATAACAAACATTAACATGTGAGCCTGATCTAGAGGCACAGTAGAGTACAAAGGTACAGAAAAGTCACGTATAGCAGAAAGAAAACAGAAGAACAGCACATGCGTGGTAGAAAAGAAAACATACGAGCATAGTATAAACAAACACATATAAAGAAAGAAAAGGAAGAATCAAACAGATGTTTTTGAAAAACCTTTCAGAAACCCTAAATCGAAGGTAAACGATTTTAAAAGGAAAGTCTAGGGAAAACCTTTTAAATGTCAAGTAAAGCATGGACAGCATAGATCTAAGCAAACAAACAGAGAAAGAACCTCGAATAGCTTAGGGTTTCGGAGAAACCCTAGAAATGAGAAAGGCTTGGAAGAAGGTCTGATCTAAGTCGGATGAGGTCAGAAACAGGCTCAGAAGACCAAGAGCCACCGGAGCAAGGTCGGAGATGGCTGGAATCTTCGAATCGGTGAAGGTCTGAGTGCAAACCTTCAAGGTCTAGCCTCGATTTCTCAGGTATCAGGCGTGTAAGAGCGAGGGGAGGTGAGTATAGGTCATCGATGGCCTTAGAGGCCATGGATTCCGGTGAGTCGGAGGTTGAAGATGGGGTGATAGAGGTTAGGGTTTCAGGAACATTCGAGAGCGTTTGAGAGAGGGAGAGCATTCAAGGGAGGCTGACAAAACGAAGTGGGGGGATTAGGGTAGGGTTAGGTGAATTAAAAAAGAAAATGGGTGATCGTGGCCGTTGATCAAAAGGATCAATGGCCTGGATTAAAAGAAACCGGGAGGGTCGGATAAATGGGTAAAGGGGTTGGGTTAAATCGGAATTGGGCCAGTCCAATTTTAATTCAGAATTGGGTCAATTTTTAGGCTAAAATTAAAATGAAATAGGGGCTGTAATTGAAATGAAATGGGGCTGTAATTGAAATGAAATGGGGCTAGATGCTGAATAGCCAGTTTTTCCTTTCTTATTTATAAAAAATAGTAAAATGATTTTTTAAAATAAATTAAAAGCACTTAGCTAATTAATAATATATAAACATTAATCTAAAAATACTAGAAATAATTTTATGCTTGCAAAACGCTATTACTCGTAATATAGGCTATAATTGCAATTTTATGCAATTTAGTTTAAAATTATCAAATAGATTTGTAAAAGTATGCAAAAATCACCTTAATTATATTTTGGTGTAAATATGAGAAATAAATAAACTATTCACCAAAATGATAATTTTGTGAATAATTATTGAATTTTGCACTGCTAAAATAGACAATAAATTGGTTTTGAAAGTCTTTAGAAATTTGGGAAAAATACCAAAATACTTGGGCATGCTTATGTATGCACATATATATTATTTTGAAAGTATTTTGAGTGCAAACAAAACTTAGAGAAAAATTGGGTATCAACAAGAGAATGATTTCGAGTTTGTCGGATCTCATTATGTTAAGGATCACCAAGAAGTGTATCGCTAGAAGTACGCATATAAACTGGGGCAGAATTTTGAGGAGGGTCCTCAAAATTCCGAGTTGAGGAGGTTGCAATGTCTCAAAAGCGTGTCACAGTCACCGATTTGACAAAATTATTTGCTTTCACACATTATCACATATTTTGAACAACTACCTTTTTATATCAACGACTTATCACAAATGCATATTTTCGAAAACTTCATTTTCTGTAGTAGCCAGACATAACCCGGGGTAACTCAAACAAGACAAGGAGTAAAGACAGGCACGAATCAACCTCCCCCCCCCCCCCCTAAAAAAAACTCAAGATTTTTCTTTGAATGCAGGCATGAGGGACATAATAAACATGTCCATAAGCATATACATACATCGAGATCACTATCTTCACACCGACAAAGGCTGCTAAACACAAACGCATAAAGCTAATAATCACTTTTCCCTCTAACATTTAATCGTTTCTCTTCCTACATAAGGCTAAGCACTTCCTTTCCCTGCATGAGACTAATCATTGTCTCCACTCCTTGCATATGGGTAAACACTTCCACCAATGCATAAGGTTAAGCATTGCCTTTCTTTGCATGAGACTAAGAAATGTCTCTATTCCTTGCATGAGACTAATCATTATCTCCACTCCTTGCATAGGGATAAACACTACCCTAACTATTGCATAAGGCTAAGAATTGCCTTTCCTTGCATGAGACTAAGCATCATCTCCATCCTTTGCATGAGGCTAAGCATTACCTCCATTATTGCCTAAGGCTAAGTATTGCCTTTCTTTGCGTGAGACTAAGCATTGTCTCCATCCTTTACATGAGGCTAAGCACTGCCCCCATATTGCATATGGCTAAACACTACCTTCCTTGCATAAGACTAAGTACTATCTCTATTCTTTGCATGAGGATAAGCACTGCCTCCATTATTGTATAAGGCTAAGCACTGCCTTTCCTTGCATAAGGCTATGCACTGTCTTTCCTTGCATGAGACTAAGAACTGTCTCCATTCCTTGCATGAGGCTAAGCATTGACTCTATATTGAATAAGGCTAAGCATTGTCTTCCCTTGCATAAGGCTAAGCACTACCTTTCCTTGCATGAGACTAAACATTGTCTCCACTACAATGCATAATATTAAGTACTGTCTCTTTTCTTTTCATAGGGATAAGCCCTGCCCTCATCTAATACAAGACAAAGCCTTATCTTTTCTTGTTCTCGTATATGACTAACCATTACATGTTCCCTCTATCAAATGAACTGTATCGCAATATCTTTGAATTTAATGGGCTGAAACATTGCCACATCGTCCGAAGGCATCATAGTCTGAGGGCATCATCCTCATAGCCCGAAGACATCATGCCATGGTTGGAGGATCTCTCGAAATTGCATATCATTGTTCAAAGGAATCATAGTCCATAGGAACCATCCTCATGGCCCGAGGATACCATTTTATGGCCTGCGAATCCTTTGTTATATGCTTCATGGCCCAAGACGTCATGGTCTAAGGACATCATCCTCATCTTCCAAAGACAACTCTCATGGTCCGACGGGAATTTGTATCTCGTTTAAATTTTTGTAGTAACCCCGTATATTCGTGTGCATCGTGTTTTATGTTTTGCAGGTAACTTAAGAGGTAATCGTTCTACAAATAGGAGCAATTATCGCTTCGGTTTCCATTCACATCTCTCAATCATCTCGAACATAACCGATGATCAGCAATTGATTACCTTTTATCCCGTAACCACTCGATATTTGCCTTATCATCCGTATCATTCAAATTTGCATTCATAGCTCCACCATACTCATGACACTATCACATCTAAAAGATCATTTCGAAACACATGACCACTATTATAATAACTCCATCGGTTTCGTTCGTTGTTGGATCCAAAACTACACACGGCCCGATTCCGGTAACACCATGGATATGTAGGCAACTTAGGAACCATTGTTCGGCCCCCATTGATTTCAAAACATATCACCCCTACTCATTTCGGACAAAATTGGTCATCATTTTCTTTACCCGATATTCTTTCATCATTCTAGGGTAAAGAGGGGTAGTTATTGATACTCAATTTTGTGCTCATATTTTATAAATATTATATGTACTTTAAGAATATCATATTGCACTATTATCTAATTTATTGGAGTTATATAAGTATTTTCTGTAATTGTACATAATTTTTAAGGCTTTAAAATTAATTTTCTTGCATTTAAATTGTTCAAATATTTATTAATTATCCTTTGAAAATATTTTTGTGATGAAGTAATCATACACATATATATTTTATAACATTTTACATTATTTCATAATTATATTTTTGCATTGTTTGAACTATTTACGTATTTTTGCAATAATAGCCTATATTTTACAATTAATTACATTTGTCATTTTATTCAGGGTCAAAATAATTTTTATATTGTTATAATCTTCAACCGTTATTTCAAAATATTAAGTTGCATAAATAGTATTTTTATATATAATTTAGCTATTTTATTAAATTATTTTCCCTTTAATTTCTTGTATTTAAAATCTGACACAAAACAGGCTAAATTTCGGACCTAATTCACCAACCCACATCCTAAACTCCATCCCAATAACCCCTAGCACAATACCAGCAATCCATTATCTCATACTCGTCCACTAACCCAATCTACCTCTTATTAAATCCTGGCTGTTGATCTCCCAAGATGAACTGCCCACATGCCATCTCCTTTCTTCTAATTAACCTCACCCCAAACCCTAGCCTCATTTAACACGGTTAGCCACCTCTATACTCTCTCAAACCCTCCCCTCACCTTACAAACTCTAGCCGCAGCCCCAATTATTCTCCAAATCCAGCTCATCTATGGATTCTTACCATGATTTCCTTACCTTTCCCGGATTATACCATTATTACCTATGTAAATATAGTGTTACTTAGTACTTTCTCAATTTTGGCAAGTACCAGTCTCCAAATCAAAGGAAATCGGCTTCACTCCCTAAGATTTGGACGATATTTCATTTGTATACGTTCATAGCAAGGCTCTGAGGGTCTGATTTATCGAGATCTCCGACCACTTTTTAATCCTAGTCAAACTAGTGTTTACCTGGTTTCTTCTCCTAATCCGATATTAATTTTGCATGCTATTCTTTCCTTTTATTATATTTAATTGACTATTTTCCTTGTTTGTTTATTTGATTCTCATTACTATATAAGCGTCTTCCTCATTTCCCCTAGGAGACCTTAATCACAATATTCTTATTCTCACTCGTCTTATGCTATTTTGAAACATGAGCTCTTAGCATGTTAAAAGTCAAAACCACCGAAATTTGATTATTCAACCTTTCTCAGTGTGAGCACTACCCAGGGTTCATCCGAAACCCTTGGAAATTCTGACACGCTGTGATTTTGGATTCTACTGTTCGTCCTGTTATTGACATTCGAGATATTGCTAAAATTATTCTTTATCTACTTGCTTGTCAATTAGTAATTGCAAGTACCTTTAGCCCCCTCAATTTCATTCTTTTCGCTTGAATTCATGTTTTATGTGTTTATATCCTTGAAACTTTTGTAAATCAGCATGTTATTACTTGTATCTTTGTCTGTCTGATGTTATTCTTAAAGTTCCATCCATCTCCTGTATCTGAACTCGCCTAACTTTAACTTTGATTCTGGTTCTCAAGCATGTTTACCCCAATGTGTGTTCGAATGCATTTTACCTGCTATTCCCCTTGAATTTATCCCTACTTTGTTCTTCATCCTCACGATAGTCAACTCATGTGTTCTAATGTTGTAAATATGACCAATGCCTAATTGTAATGACAAATTGTGAACTTAATGTGTGTTTCATGTTTGGTTCAGCCCTGTGTTTTTTTAATACTACTTATAGTCCATAAGATGAAGTGCAACATCTAGCCTTTATGTGACAATCTAGTCTTTGCCTATTGTGCATTCCTACCCTCTCAAGTGTTACCTGACTTTCATATTCAATATGAATTCTATTTAGTTTCATCTTCCCCAAATCCTTGTAGCACCGTAGACCTCTTGAGCCTTTTTTAGATGATTCTAGTGGGTATTTTTAAATCGATTTGGACTATGCCTACTAATATGCTTACTTTTTAAGAAGTCTTGTTTGATTACTAATTAGCTGTGATCATGCCTTATTATACCTCATACTTGGTGCAATCATGTACAAACTGCTAACTTTCCTTAGAATTAATCTCTGATAGTATGAATTAATGCATGCCAATACTGTTTAAACTTTCATACCAAGCATGACTTATGTTTTATACTTTAAGTTGATCCCAACAAAGTATTAATTGTTCTATGCTTACTGTAATTTTGTTATTATGATGAAACCCTGCCTGCCAGTGTTAAATTTGCTTGAGTCTAATGTTTTTTGGTACTCCTGAGTGCATAACTGAACTTGCCATATGTGACAAATCTCCAGAATCTCTCATTTCTTTGGAATTAAATGAATACCTTCTAGTTACTTTGTCCTCCATGGAACTGTGTCTATATGATTGTTTTGTAGGCCTAGTTTCAAGAATGACTTACTTTAGACCTTCCTGTTAAATCTTTTATGTGTGAATTTCTATGCACCATATCTTTAAAATCCATGTCTGTGGGAATCTCGTTTGAGAGTTATGTTATGTTTCTATTCGTGTGCTTTCTTACCTTTGGGATAACACGTTTAACGAGTCCATGTTTCCTCATTAGCTATAATACCTAAGTATTCTCTTGTGTATGTGTCTATATATAAAATAGTTAGTTGCATGGGTTGTTACTTGTGTCATTTGTTGTTGCTTACTAGGTAAGCCAAACAATTGTCTTCACGTGTGGGCCTGGTTTAATAGGCCATATGTATTGTTGTCCTTGAGTACTGGATTTAGGTGTATTCTAGTGAGCTTGAGACTTGGGCCTGCTGGTGGTCCGGAGAATAAGACTGTTGAAAGTCCCGAAAATCAGAGGATTACTTTGTATTGGGCTTATAGCCATCCTATTGGTCTTATGGCTGTTTATTCTGTTTGCATTATTTGTTTGGGTTGTAATAACTTGTAATAACGAATAATGGGAAAATTATTAAAAAAGGGGTTGGGTATTCTAATATTTACATGAAATGGTAGAAAACATTCCTATAGGGTGTATATGTTCTATTTGCTATTGTGTTCAGCATGCCTTATATGTATTTCGGTCAGTGTGATACACGCTAATAGAAATCATGCCTATTGTAATTGCGCGCACACTTCACTCAACCTGTCTAAAGCATATTTAAGAATTTGCTATACAGGTTTCTAGGTTTACTGTTGTGCATACTCAGACAACATGCCTATAGGATAAATAACACATGTTTTGTCACTGCCATCTAGATATCATGTCTATAGGGTTTCAATTAGTCAATCAATCAAATATTTCTATTTCTCTTAGCGCGCTTCTCCTTTAGAAATCATGACTATAGAATTCTTATCAATTAATCAATTACTTTGTTATTTCGTCGCATTGCCACACTTAGACGACATTCCTGTAAGAATAAAATATATTTCAAATGTTACAAACCATAACTATAGGACACTGTCATTTGCCTAAGAAGCATGATTATAAAATCAGCATTGGTAACTCATATCTCTTCACTGCCTCTTCACGTAAACAATTAGAAATCATGCCTATAGGACTTGCGATGCTTTAACCTACCTATCCGATACAGTACTACCTGGATAAGATTAACCAGAATCATGTAGGAACCATGACTAACAACCCAAACAAGTCTTAATTATGAAATCATCACTGCATAATCTGAAAAATCTGTGACTGATCGCGTGCTTTTGTGCTTATGTGTGGAGGCTAACTTGAGCCTTTCATTGTTGTTATGTGCAGTCCTACCTGTTTTGAATGTCACCTAGTTTTATCATTTTGATAATCCTAAGTAAAATCTGGAACCACCCAAATAGTAGGTCCAAAGCCTCCTGAACCATAGGTATGGGATGAATAGTTCACGCATAGAACACAACTTAGAATTGAATTAGAGCGCCTTTTAGTAAACAACTTTGATAGGTTACAAGTACCTTGGGTATAAGCACTTTACTTTATGTTTTGATGATCTAACTAACTTACCATCCAGAACTAGATAAGGAACCTATTACATATTTACAAGACCTTGAGATCACAAAGTTCCAGGTTGGGATCCAACGTGGGATATAACTCAACTCTTCAGAGTGGAAGGAACAGCTGATGGGACAGGTCCCTGCCAGTTCCCGAGGAGACTGTATGAAGTCAACACTCGAGCAGCAAAGCTGCTGCCTGCACAGGAACAGTGCAACAGTCAACCTGGAAGGTTTTTTACCTACCTTTCTTACATCATTGTAAGTGATGTCACACACGTATAAATACAATCAAGGAAGGTAAAACAACTTACTTATTAAAAGAACTAGATAAAGAACCTGAAGCATGCCTGGTACAACCATTCAAGTTAATCGACTCAAGATAATCTGGGCAGTGTGCCTTTAGATTCACAAGAACCAGATTAGGGACCTGATCCCTTGGTGTTCCCCTGACATAAGTATAAGTCATCCATATAACTGGAAAGCAACTACAGAAAGTGACTGCCTGCAACTGTACACGTGACAATGCAGCAGTCACTTCCCATTGGGAAGAGGCATGTACTAACCAAGAATTGACATCACCAATATGAATTAACATCACCATGGTGATATCTTTTGTAGTACAAACCTGGTGCAAGGCACAAGACATTCACCCCCAACACTTACAAAATCAAAATAAAATATTCTCTCAAGTGCTTGCCACAACCTCTCTCAAGAACAAAGTTGCTGTAACCTCAAGGACCAGATCCAAATATTGAAGATATCTTAAGTCCTTAGGTTTGTTGAGTCTTTGTTATTTATTCTTCATTTGTAACTCCTACTTAGCTTAGTTAGAAGCATTGTATAGGAAACCCTTTCTAAATCATAAACCCTTATGTTTGTGTCTTGGCTAGAGTTAGTCGAGTTGTGAAGCCTTTGTAATAGAGTTAGCCTTTGTTATTACAAGTTAGAGTGATTGAAGTCTTTGTAACTAGAGAGTGACAAAGTAGCTTGTGGTAAGAGTATCACAAGTTTGTTGAGTTGAAGTCTTTGTAATAGAGTCATTACAAAGTGGCTTGTAATAGGTGTTTACAAGTTAGTGAAGCTGAAAGCCTACAAGTGTAGGTCGTGGTTTTTATCCCCTTGAGTTGGGATTTTTCCATATAAAAATCCTCTGTGTTCTTTATTTACTACCGAGCTACTATGGGTACAATTAGAGAACCTGATTCCCTATACTGATTGATTTTACAGATAGTTGCTTATAGTGGGATTTGATAGAGAATCTGGTTCTCAATATAGTTTGGTGGACGCTAGTTTCTATCAATTTGTATCAGAGCAGGTTCTTTATAAAAGGTTAACACCTAGAAATGATCTACATGGCTGCTCCACCAAACTTCGAGGAAAGTCAATCAACCAATAGACCACAAAGATTTCAGAAAATAGTTCGTAGAAATGGAGGCATTTCCAAGAAGGGTAGCTCTAGCAGAAACACTAAAGGATACGATTGTTGTCACAAGTGCAGAAAGCCGGGACATTTCATCAAAGATTATCCTCTCCACAATCAGGACCATTACAAACACAATGTTGGAAAGATGGTTAAGAGGAACATGATCCCCGATAGAAAGTTCAAGAGAAGAGAGTTCACTGATAATATTGTAAATCAAGCTCTGGGTGCCTGGGGAGATTCCTCTAGCGAATTAGAGGGTGATGGTGAACAGGCACACACCTCCATGATAGCCGTTGAAAGCAAAGTTGCAAAATATGATTCCATATTTGCATTAATGGAAAAATCTGATGATGATGGAGATGACGACAACGATGATGAGGTAAACCTTTTGGATGTTCAAAATTTGAAATCCTATTCTCAAAAGAAGCTTATATCTTTGTAAAATGTTTTGATTGATACTTGTCACATTCTCATTAATGATAAAAATGCACTAACCATGAAACTAGGAGAAATAGAACACGAGAGAGATGATCTAGTAATGGTTGAGCTTGACCTAAGAGAGACCATTGATAGTTTAAAAATGGAAAAAGATATCTTGACTGAGAGAATTGCTAACATTGAGCATGAGAGAGATGACCTATTAGTGGTGGTTGTATACCTAAAGGAAATAGTTGGGGAACTTAAAATGGAAAGTAGGCTTGAAAATTCTCAAAAGGGAAAGGAAGTTGCAAGTGAAGCACACATTAAGCTTGAAAGTGAGTTAAATTCAGTGAAGTCTAATATGTGTGCTGAGCATGAGAAAAACAAACAACTTCAGGAAGAACAAGGAAGACGGAAGAGTGATCTTGAAAAATCACTTAAGTGGACCTGGTCCTCTGATGCTATCACTGCCTTGTACACAAACAATGGGGGAAATAGATAGGGAATAGGGTTCCAAAGGGAAACGACTCCCTACAACCCTCATATAAAGTATGTTACTGTACCTGACAATTGGCTTTGCACTCACTGTGGCAACACTGGGCACTTTAAAGAAAATTATAAGGCCAGAATTCAGTCTCAACAGAAAAACAAAGTTTTTGCAGAAAAATTAACTGTTGCTATGGAACCTGGTCCTTCACATAAAAAATGTATAATACCTGTTTGGACAAAAAGAGCCTTCATTCACCCATTTTCTCATTACAAGGGACCTAAACTTGTTTGGGTTCCTAAGTCTAACTCTTGATTTCCTTGTGCAGGGAACAGTGAAAGGGAGCAGTCAATAGTGGTACATAGATAGCGACTGCTCGAAGCATATGACTGGAAGTACAAATGATTTTCTTTCACTGAAGGCCCTGCAGGGAGGGAGTGTATCCTTAGAAAATGGCAAGAAGGGATACATTCTGGGAGTTAGAAGGATTGAGAAGTCTCTTTCCCACTCTATTGAAAATGCATACTACGTGAAGGGGTTGAAGTATAACTTGCTAAGTATTTCCCAAATCTGTGACAAGGGGATCTTAACTATCTGGGTGTTGTTGATGATAATGTTGAGCTATGGTACAGAAGACTAGGTCATGCAAGTTTCACATTGCTGAACAAATTGGTCAAGAAGGACCTGGTTCGTGGTCTGCCCAAGTCAAGCTTCAAGGATCACAGGGTGTGTGATGCATACATAAAGCAAAAGCAAGTCAGATCCTCTTTCAAGACCAAAAGGGAAGTTAGCATCTCAAGGCCACTTTATCTCCTCCATATGGATCTATGTGGATCTATGAGGGTGCCAAGAAGAGGAGGAAAGAGGTACATATTTTTGTCATTGAGGATGACTACTCTAGATTTACATGGACCATATTCCTCATAACTAAAGAAGAGCTTAGTCAATATGAGAGGAACAGTATGTGGAACCTGGTTCCACAACCTGCTGACAGAATTGTTATAGGAACTAGGTTAGTATTCAGAAACAAATTTGATAAGTTTAGAAGCACGTTTTTAAACTCGACAAAGCTTTGTATGGGTTAAAGCAGGCTCCAGTGCTTGGTATGAAAGGTTGTCAAAATTCCTTCTAGAAAAATGGCTTTACAAGAGGGAAAATTGACAATACTCTTTTTCTGAAGAAACTAGGAAGGAACCTTCTTATTGTGCAGATCTATGTTGATGATATCATCTTTGGAGAAACAATTGACTCTCTAAGAGAAGAATTTGCAAAACTCATGGAAGTGAGTTAGAAATGAGTATGATGGGGGAACTGAATTTCTTCTTAGATTTACAAGTAAACCAAATAAGGGGACAATAATAAGACAACAAAAGTACATCAAGAAGTTGTTGATGAGATTTGACATAGAGACATCAAAAATCATTGACAGTCTCATCGCCACAGCTACTTGTCTAGACATGGATGAACCTGGTTCCCCTATAAATCAAACCATGTATAAAGGTATCATAGGGTCACTTCTGTAGCAGACTAGATATTGTTTTTAGTGTGGGCCTGTGTGCCAGGTTTCAATCCAATCCAAAAAAAATTCATCTGAAAGCTGTCAAGAGAATCCTAAGATATCTCAAAGGGATGTAGGACCTGGTTCTCTACTATCCCAAAGGAGATATCATTGATCTAAGAGGATATGCTGATGCTGATTATGTTGAATATTGGCTGGATAGAAAAAAGCACATCTGGAACGGCACATTTTATGGGGTCATGCTTGATCTTATAGGGTACAAGAAACAAACTGTGTGGCTCTTTCTATTGTTGAGGCTAAATACATGGTTACTGCTTCTTGTTGTGCTCAACTAGTACAGATCAAGAAACATCTTGAAGATCGAGAACCATGTAGTAGACATCTTCACCAAGGCGCTGAGTAGTGAACATTTTGAAAGAAATCGTCTGGAGTTGGGGTTGATCAAGCTTAACAGAGGGACCTAGTCCCTCGATGATTGGCTATGTTAAGAAGGAAAGGTACAATGCTAAAAAGTGTTTTTTGGAGACATCTGACTCAAATCTATACTGTTACAGGTATACACATATGGCAGTTTCAGGACAAAAACAAGTAAGAGTGACTTTGCACTTCTAGGAGTCTTTGCTCAAAATTTTCAAAAATTGTCAAGGAACCTGGTTCTTGTGACTCAGGTTAGTAGTCTCTTCAATACTTATATGCCTTTTTAAGCTGCTGAAGTATCATATCATTAATTTATTTCTTCTTTTCTCCTGCCTCTCATCCTAATTTTTGAAGTCCAAAATGTTAAACCTTTTTTGAACTGACCCGTTGCCCCAAAAAGGCACTTCTCTATCTTACACCCAAATAAAACCGATTCTTTTTTTCAAAACCAAAATCAACCTTGTCTCAAAATAATCCTTCTTTCCAAATATGACAGAAGTGAACCCAACTCTCTCACTTTCCACAATCCTAACTCCATCAGAATCAAAACCCCAAGAATTCTTTGGTAGATTCTATGGAAGTTAAACTGAAAGAGAACAGGGTAGATCTAATATTCTAGAGCATGAGGCTGAAATTGTTACTAGGTTTGTAGAAGTTTTCAAGGATGGAGGAATTGGTGAACGTGCTAAAAAGGGGGGAACTGAATGAGGGACCTGATCCCTCAAGTCCTTCTTAGGATGTCAATTCTGATGATGATCTTTTTTCTCTAGAGTTATGTTCTTGAACGAACCTCAGATCTTGTAAAAAGGATTAAGAAAAATAGGTTGATTGATGATGAAGTGGTGTGACCTGCTGATGTGGTGATTGTGGAAGAGAGAATGAAGTGGAAAAATCTCTATTTGTGAGAAAGAATTAAAAAAATGGAAAAAAGAAAGTTGGCTGAGATATATGCAGCAGCTGATAAGGGTGAATAGATTGAGAAGAAGAAGAAGAGGGACGCATGGACGTTCTGGGAAAGAAAGGGTAGTGTGAGTGAGGAACCTAGTTCCTTATAGAAGCAAAAGGTTGAGTCATCAGGTTTGGAGAGGTAGAAGTCTATGATGTTTCAAAAAGTTCTGTTAGGCAGAGTATTGACTCTGATATTGCTGAAAAAATGGAGGAACTTCTTGACATTGTTGAGTTCCAGGTCCTCCTGGACCCTTGGAAGAATAGAATGCTAAGTTGAAGGGTGAGAATGAAAGATTGAGGAAACAGGTGGAGAAACTGAGAGAGCAGATGATCATTGATCAACAGAGAGTGAATAAACGAATGGACAAGCTCATCAAAGCCTTAGCCCATTACTTTTCCTCCTGCCCAGTGATCCATGTCTTTCACTCCTTCCAAATTCCCTTGAATTCTTATCTTCTTTTGATCCCTATATTTGATGACATTGGTCTTTAATTGTTTAAATTGTCATATTATTTATTGTTGAAACTACTGTGCTTTTATTATAATTACTCCACTATGGGTAATAACTCTATTTTGTGCAATGACATTCACTTGTTGTTCTTGTTATTGTTTATGTTGTGTTGATCAAGTGGCATGAGTTAATGTTGCTGAACTTCTTTTTGGTTGTGCTTCTTCTGTTATTCTTTTTGATGATGCCTAAAGGGGGAAGTTATATAGGTGTCAACATAGGGGAGGAACAAAATCGCATTGATATGTTGTGTTGTGCATGCAGGGGGAACGTTGCTGATAATATGTTGATTATAGGTCTGATCCGCAGGGAAATATGTGAGGAATCTGATTCTCAAGAGGAATATTAATTTTGGGTTTATCATCATCAAACAGGGGGGAATAGTAAATTTCTCTAAGTTACACTATGTCATGTTTTGATGATGACAAACGTTCTCAACAAACTAGGTACGGACCAGATGTGATCAGTGCATGTAAGGAATCCGATTCTCAGGGAGAATAATTTTGGGTTTTGTCATTCATCAAGAAGGGGGAAATTGATAAGTTATGGTACTTTGAGTTTTGATGATTCCAAACAGTCTTGAGGAACCAGTTGTGAACAGCTCCTTAGGTTTGGTTCTCATGGGGAATATTGCTGATTCGTTGGGGGAACAATGTGGAGATCTAGTTCTTAAGGGGAATATCAATTCTAAGTTTGTCATCATCAAAAAGGGGGAAATTGAAGGTTACAAGTACCTTGAGCATAAGTACTTTACTTTATATTTTGATGACCTAACAAACTTACAATCCAGAACCAGATAAGGAATTTGTTACACATTTACAAGACCTTGAGATCACAAAGTTTCAGGTTGGGATCCAGTGTGGGATATAACTCAACTCTTCAGAGTGGAAGGAACAACTGAGGGAACCGGTCCCTACCATTTCCCGAGGAGACTGTATGAACTCAACTCTCCAGTAGGAAAGTTGCTGCCTGCAAACACTACTGCACAAGAAGAGTGTAGCAGTCAACCTTCTGTGGAAGGCTTTTTACCTACCTTGATTACATCATTGTAAGTGATGTCACACACGTATAAATACAATCAAGGAAGGTAAAACAACTTACTTCATAAGAGAACCAGATAATGGACCTGAAGCATGCCTGGTACAACCATTCAAGTTAATCGACTCAAGATAATCTGGGCAGTGTGCCTTTAGATTCACAAGAACCAGATTAGGGACCTGATCTCTTGGTGTTCCCCTGACAGAAGTATAAGTCATCCATATAACTGGAAAGTAGCTGCAGAAAGTGACAGCCTACAACTATACACGCGACAGTGCAGCAAACAGTGCAGCAGTCACTTCCCATTAGGAAGAGGCATGTACTAACCAAGAATTGACATCACCATGGTGATGTCTTTTGTAGTATAAACCTGGTGCAAGGCACAAGACATTCACCCCCAACACTTGCAAAATCAAAAGAAAATATTCTCTCAAGTGCTTGCCACAACCTTTCTCAAGAACAAAGCTGCTGCAACCTCAAGTACCAGATCCAAAGATTAAAGATATCTTAAGTCCTTAGGTTTGTTGAGTCTCTGTTATTTGTTCTTCATTTGTAACTCCTACTTAGATTAGTTAGAAGCATTGTGTAGGAAACACTTTGTAAATCATAAATACTTGTGTTTGTGTCTTGGCTAGAGTTAGTCGAGTTGTGAAGCCTTTATAATAGAGTTATTACAAAGTGGCTTGTAATAGTGTTATTACAAGTTAGAGTGATTGAAGTCTTTGTAATAAAGTTATTATAAAGTGGCTAGTAATAGTGTTATTACAAGTTAGAGTGATTGAAGTCTTTATAACTAGAGAGTGACAAAGTAGCTTGTGGTAAGAGTATCACAAGTTAGTTGAGTTAATGTCTTTGTAATGGAATTATTATAAAGTGGCTTGTAATATGTGTTTACAAGTTAGTGAAATTGAAAGCCTACAAGTGTAGGTCGTGGTTTTTGTTCCCTTGAGTTGGGATTTTTCCACGTAAAAATCCTCTGTGTTCTTTATTTACTGTCGAGCTACTATGGGTACAATTAAAAAACCTGATTACCTATACTGGTTGATTTTACAGTCTATTGCTTATAGTGGGAACTGATAAAGAATCTGGTTTTCTATACTGTCTGGTGGACGCTAGTTTCTATCAAACTTCAACATAGTAATTGGGTAGCAGGAGATGATAGTCTGTGCCCGCTGAATAATATGAGCAACCCCTATCTTAAGGGAGTTGCGAAATATTATTTATGTTGCATGGGATGATCCTTTAGGTAAAAAAAACTTAGGATCCCCCCCCCTATATACTTGTTGTTCACACTTAGTCATTTAATATAGACCAATGCAGTTGTACTCTTGTAATCTTTAAGACCTATATCGATAATTTATATAACATAATTCTTATGGGTTATATTATAATAGAGACTTCAACTTCTACATCTTTCTTTACTTATATGATCACCTAGTTTAATTATCTAATCCACATAGTGTAAAATTCGGTCGAGAACTATAGTTGTAGACCTCGAAGAGGGCCTAACACCTTCTCTTTGAGGTAATTTGAGCCCTTACCCGATCTTCGGCGATGTAGACTAGTCAAACATAGTTATTTGCAAATAGATGCCTAATGCACCTTAAAAATCGTTAGGTGACGACTCTTCTCTTTTAATACCCATTTAAAAGAGTTGTCACATGTTGAAACCTGCTTTCGCGAGAAAATGGGCCGCGACAACTATATTTATGTTTTCCTCGGAATCGATTTTTAAAATTATATTTTACCTCTCTAAGCTTTTCACCTATAAAGCAACAACTATATTTATAGCAGAACGTTCTTTGTAAAATTACTCATGTATAAAAGCCATATAGAATCTCTAAGATTACTAATAATAGTTCTAAAAATATGCATAATCTTTGTTATTGAACAAAGTTCCATCTTGCATAACACATAAGATTTAAAGATTTACACATGGTATTTTTTTTCATTGGACAAATGCCAAAGAATATTTATAGAGGAAGATTCAACTGTTATGCACTTAGATTGCCTTCAAGGGGAAGCTATCAGATATCCTTTTGCGGAAAGTTTGGACATATTTTTTGTCAATGAAAGCGTTATATCGCTAGTCAGAGAATGTAATCTATAAAATAAGCTAATGACAGTTTTTTCATCAATTTTGGAAGAATTATTTTTTAGTAGCTTTAAAATGTGGCTTAGAATTAACACTTTGTACATTTATTTATAGATTTATTAATATTGTACTAATATTTTAATATTTAATTCGTAAAATATGTATATATCTTTTGAGATTTTAAATTTGAATAATTTTCTTATGTTGTATATATAACATTAAAAAGGAAAAAAAAGTTAGATAACTTTTGTCTATAACGACAAAAAATATTTAAACGCCAAATGCCATTATAGGTGTATAACAACAATTTACTATAAAAATAAAAGAAAATATCGAAACAAATAAGGCTCGTATTGAGAAGTTCAACGGTACGATATAGCTTAATATGATACTATTGTTTTTCAAACTTTCACTTCCTAAACCTTTATTGTCAAAGTAACCAACATCAAGTTCGTTCAAGTGCCTAATTTGGAAACTTCTTTTGTAGTTTTATGTAGAAAGAGTATAAGAACCTCCAGAAAAGATTTAACTACTGGCCAGCTCTATCTATGGACCCGTTGAACATAGATTTTGGTTATATTTTTAAAAACAAAACTAAAAATATTATTTGTATATGGAATTTGATCAGTTTTTGAAAAAAAATGCCTGGTAAAATATTTTCTTTCACTCACGAATAACTTTTTTGTAAATAAAATAAATGTTCAAACATAAATTCAACTTTCAAAAGCTATTTTTTAACACAATTTCAAACGCTATATAAAAAAAAGATAGTATGTCTAAAGCAATTTTACCTTCTTGGTGTATATTTTTTTGTTCTGCTTTCAGAAGAGATCATCGTCCCTCTATCTAAAGCTTCCTAGTGCAGCGACTATCACTAATAAGGTATGTTTTGCAATTAAGTTAACGCCTATTTGTTGCTACTATCATGTACGTCCATATATACCCAATCACTTAAATTAAAAACAATCCGTTGAGATATAATATATATACATAACTTATGTATTATATATGTATAATTATGTATAGTCTATATATATGTCTAGAAAAAATAAATAACGAATATCGCCGCCTATTTGTATAAGGATTTTGCTGATACTATCATGTACGTCCATATACAACCACTATTTGGCGTAACAAATTTTAGTACTTTTTAAATCTCATCTCTCGATATTGCTGCTGCAGGAGCATATTCGAGGCATGAAAAGTGGTGAAAGTTTTCTCCAACATATCATGATCAGTAATATTATCACCACATAATTTTAATTGGGAAATAATTCTGAACATAGCAGAATTATACTCACTGATAGATTTAAAATCTTGTAGCCTTAGATGAGTCCAATCATAACGTGCCTGTGGAAGAACGACCATCTTCAGGTGGTCATATCTATCTTTCAAATTATTCCACAGTATGACTGGATCTTTAATAGTGAGATATTCCATTTTCAGGCCCTCATCAAGGTGATGGCGTAGGAATATCATTGCTTTGGCACGGTCTTGGTTTGATGCCTGATTTTTATCCTTGATGGTGTCTGCCAGACCCATCGCATCAAGATGAATTTCAGCATCAAGCACCCAAGACATGTAGCTTTTGCCCGATATATCCAGGGCTACAAATTCAAGTTTAGAAAGATTTGACATTATTTAGGAAAAGAAAGTTCTTACCTCAGATACTTTCAAAATATTTGCTCGAGATGGCAGAGTCTCGTGCTGATAACGTGTTATAAAATAAAGACTATAAAGTAAAGACAAGTATAGAGAGAAACTGATATATTATTCGAATTCAAACTGATGTACATAATGAACTGAAATCTCTTCTATTTATAGAAGAAAGGAAGCTGTTGTGTAAGCTGCTACTATACCAGATATGGATAATCTTCTACTGAGAGCAATGTTTATCCATAACGGAGTACTGAAAGGATAAGCTTATTATACCCGATATGGATAATCTTCTACCGGGGGTAATGTTTATCCATAACGGGTACTGAAAGGATAAGCTTATTATACCCGGTATGGATAATCTTCTACCGGGGATAATATTTATCCATAACTGGGTACTGAAAGGATAAGCTTATTATACCCGGTATGGATAATCTTCTACTGGGGGTAATGTTTATCCATAACTGTGTACTGAAAGGATAAGCTTATTATACCCGGTATGGATAATCTTCTACCGGGGTAATGTTTATCCATAACCGAGTATCGAAGTGATAAGCTTCTTCAGGAAGCTTATTTTCAATAGAGTACTTAAATAGATAAACATATTTACGGTGGAGTCCCATATGGATAAGCTTCTTCAAGAAGCTTATTTACAACGGAGTACTAAATGAACATCCATAATATAATATATTTATAACACTCCCCCTTGGATGTTCATTAAAAGATAATGTGCCTCATTAAAACCTTACTAGGAAAAATCACGTGGGAAAAAATCCTTGTGAAGGAAAAAGAATACACATATTTAGTAATACGCATTACTAGGTGCCTCATTAAAAACTTTATAAGGAAAACCCCATGGGAAAAAATCTTAGTAAGGGAAAAATAGTGCATCGCGTATTTTACTCCCCCTGATGAAAACCTTGTTTCAAATATTTGAGTCTCCGCATTTCAATCTTGTATACCATCTTCTCAAAAATTGATGTTGGTAAAGACAATCTGTTGGATTGTCACTTGAACTAATTTGATGCACATCAATGTCACAATTTTCCTGAAGATCATGTATGTAGAATAATTCTGGTGAAATGTTCTTCGTTCTATCTCCTTTTATAAATCCTCCCTTTAATAGTGCTATGCATGAAACATTGTCTCCGTATAATATTGTGGGTCTTTTATCACATTCCAACCCACATGTTTCTCGAATGAATCACTGATCTCAATCATATGCACTCCCTGCTTGCCGGTTTGAAATCGAGCTTTATGGGTATCGGATAAATAACCTGCATCTGCATTACCAATACGATCTGCACCACTTTTGTTAGCATTAGCAAGATAAATAAGTGCACCATCTACACCGAGATAGAGTATTTCAGGACCAAGGAGCTCCTCATCCTCTTCTAGAGGTTGGAACGGATCCTTATTCACTTCAAGTGATTGAATATTCATTGGTGTACTTAATGGGTACACTTTGTCCATGTAAAAGTATTTTTAAGACCCTCTTGGAGCTCTTCCGGAGTTCCAATAAGATTTATGTCACCAACATAAACAGCAAGTGTAACAAATTTTGATGACATTTTCTTTATAAAAATACATGGACAAATAACATAATTTATGTAACTTTCTTTCAGCAAATATTTACTGAGGCGATTATACCACACGCGCACAGATTGCTTTAAACCGTACAAAGATCTTTATAATTTGATCGAGTACATTTCTCAAGACTTTGAATTATATGCTTCGGGCATTTTCAATCCTTCAAGGATCTTCATATAGATTTAGCCAAATAAGTCATATAGGTTAAGACTTGTATCTAAATGGTATGACATCTTCAAGTGTCTGGACTGCTAGTCCGATCCTCACAATCTTTTACAATATTGTGCACTATATTGTATTAAATATATCGTCGACGATCATTTTGTGTCAGTTCCGAAGCGACATAACTTGTGGAGATCTCATCACTTTCTTTATTTTCAGGTACCTGAACTTTTTCGGGAGTTTCATGAAATGTTATGTCGTGGGCTCTTCTAGAGCTTATTTCCTCCTCATTTTGATCATTAGCTCCTACTATTTTTCAAGGATTGTTACCTTTGGAACCGATTGGTCTACCACGCTTCATGCGTACAGTAAACTCTATCCTTCAGGGACTTTAATTTTAATAGGAGCATTTGCAGCTGAAATATGATATTTAATTTTGGATCAGCAAATGCTTCTGGCATTCGACTTGAATTATCTTCTAAGTGAGGATCATGATAATTCGATTCATATAGCATATTTTTCAACTGTTTATTCCATCCCCCAAATGTTAGAAAAACTAACATATATCCCCAATCATCTTTGGGAAACATATCTTTGTGTATTATGGTAGAGAAATTAATCATATACCACGCAACAAAAGATAGTAAAAATATTTGGTTTCTGATCCTAAACCAATTGTGAAGGGAGGACTTATCATATATTGTTGATCTGATGCATACAAGTGCTGCTATATGCAATTTAGAAAATCTTAGACCAACACATGAAGCTTTGTTCTCATAAGCAATGGTTTAGCCATTAATAGGAGGTATTCAATGCTAAACCAGCTTGGATATAAACCAGCATTATCAAGATGAACTGTCTTGATTTCATAATCTGAAAATTATGCTCTTAATCGAGAAAAGCAATTCCAAATGCCAAACTGCAGGTTGACAATAATTACACATGTAACCATCTCATATATGCACCTATAAGTGGTTCACATGATAGGTGAACGGGCCCATATTCACCTTTTATATATTTCAGAATCAGGGGTCTTAGTCCCAACTTTAGCTGGTATAATCAATTCATTATGAGAACAAGCAACACATGAGAATTCCTGAAGAATCTTCTAGTTCTTTAGTATATGCTTATCTGAATTCTCAAATAGCTCATTTAAAAATGGCAAATGAAAACTTCAAGTTTATCATGTCATGTGCTATCTCTTAGTAAACTTCTGGTTTACTATGGCATAAACTTTTGCTTTAGTAAACTTCTGGTTTACTGTGATACATGATATAGTACAAATTAAAGAATAAGACGGGTAACTTCTCACATACATATTATTTTACCCCCTATGATTGTGGAAACATGAAGATTATCAATCTTCCAATCATTTGTAGTCTCAATATGATAGCCATTTGTATTAGTAAACTTCAGGTTTACTACAACATATGTTTTGACCATAATCATATAATATGAATGACATATTTGTATATAAGCTCTTCGAGAGCCTTCATTTATTATCCACAATCTAATATTTATCTGGCACTACTGGTGTCATGTATCCTTTAGGCAAACAGTTAGCTCTTCAGGAGTTGTTGATACATTTTGTACTATCAAATATTTCTCATACACTTCTGGTATCATGAGAGAAAATCACAATCAAATAAACAATGTAAAACAATTGTTTAAGCACAAGAAAACTCTTCTTCATAATATTTTCCTACTTCAGGAGGCAATTTCAATTGTGTTACTTCTTCAGGAGCAAATTTAAAATACGAAATATTGAGTATATATTCTCTCAATTATATTACCTCTTCTGAAGGTGAATTGTGATATATTCACATCAAGAGTGCGTTCATATTTACCTGATTTATTAATATTGTCACATTCACTTCAGGGAATGGATTAATATTATCCAAAGTTCTCATCCTTCAGGAAATCGAACATAATTATCTGAATGCGCATTAATCACATCAAATTGTGATGTCTCAATCTCTTTTAAAATATTTACTACTTCAGGAGCAAATTGAGGCGTGCATTTAATATAGAGAATATTTATGTAGCTTATCTTCAATTGTAACCATAGAAAGCCTAAATTATCACTTCTGGTGATCATAGACATATACCACTTCTGGTGGTTAACAAAATATAATTACAATGAGATATATGAAATATAACTACTTCTGGTGGTTGTATATTTCTTGCAAACTCTGCTAGAGTTTAAGTTGATCTAATAATATTATCCATATTCTTCAAAATGACATAAACAAGATATATTATAGTAAACATTATTATCAAATCATAATTTTTTCTTTATGTACGACAATTACATAGCCATACTATCTATTACAAACAACAAAAATGAAAATATTTACATTTCTATAGATTCACCACCGATTACATGACTTGTTTCTCCTTCTGGGAGTGCAAGGTAATCAGTTACATCCAAATGCATGAAGTCAAAATTATCTTCAGAAATAAAATTTGTTTCAGCATTTTTCTCTGTCTCCTTTAGGGAGGCTTGATAAAGCTCAACCAGGTGCTTTGACGTACGACAGGTTCGTGACCAGTGCCCTTTTTCTCCACATCTATAGTATGCATTTTCTGTATTTGGTACTTGCACCGCTTCATGCTTTTGTTCCTTCCTTTTCCAGTGCTGGTGGTGAGGAATGTTCTTTGGTGCATTATTATTACCATGATTAGAGTTTCTTTCCCGACCACGATCATGACCACGACTGGGGCCACGACCTTTTCCGCGTTTAGCCTGGTGGAAGTTCGTCTCATTCACTTCAGGGAATGGACAATAACCAGTAGGTCGACTTTCATGAATTTTCATTAATAGCTCATTATGTTTCTCGGCTATAAGAAGATGTGAGATAAGTTCAGAATACTTTTTAAATCCCATCTCTCGATATTGCTGCTGCAGGAGCATATTCGATGCATGAAAAGTGGTGAAAGTTTTCTCCAACATATCATGACCAGTAAATTATCACCACATAACTTCAATTGGGAAATAATTCTGAACATAGCAGAATTATACTCACTGATATATTTAAAATCTTGTAGCATTAGATGAGTCCAATCATATCGTTCCTGTGGAAGAACGACCATCTTCAGGTGGTCATATCTATCTTTCAAATTATTCCACAGTATGTCTGGATCTTTAATAGTAAGATATTCCATTTTCAGGCCCTCATCAAGGTGATGGCGTAGGAATATCATTGTTTTGGCACGGTCTTGGTTTGATGCCTGATTTTTGTCTTTGATGGTGTCTGTCAGACCCATCGCATCAAGATGAATTTCAGCATCAAGCACCCAAGACATGTAGCTTTTGCCCGATATATCCAGGGCTACAAATTCAAGTTTAGAAAGATTTGACATTATTTAGGAAAAGAAAGTTCTTACCTCAGATACTTTCAAAATATTTGCTCGAGATGGCAGAGTCTCGTGCTGATAACGTGTTATAAAATAAAGACTATAAAGTAAAGACAAGTATAGAGAGAAACTGATATATTATTCGAATTCAAACTGATGTACATAATGAACTGAAATCTCTTCTATTTATAGAAGAAAGGAAGCTGTTGTGTAAGCTGCTACTATACCAGATATGGATAATCTTCTACTGAGAGCAATGTTTATCCATAACGGAGTACTGAAAGGATAAGCTTATTATACCCGATATGGATAATCTTCTACCGGGGGTAATGTTTATCCATAACTGGGTACTGAAAGGATAAGCTTATTATACCCGGTATGGATAATCTTCTACCGGGGGTAATGTTTATCCATAACTGGGTACTGAAAGGATAAGCTTATTATACCCGGTATGGATAATCTTCTACCGGGGGTAATGTTTATCCATAACCGGGTATCGAAGTGATAAGCTTCTTCAGGAAGTTTATTTCCAATAGAGTACTTAAATAGATAAACATATTTACGGTGGAGTCCCATATGGATAAGCTTCTTCAGGAAGCTTATTTACAACGGAGTACTAAATGAACATCCATATATATTTATATCAATACGGACAATGTAAAGCTCTTTTTTACTACTATTAGTTATCATGTCATAGGAAAGATAACTATAGTAACTATCTAGTAACTAGACTAACCTATAAAATAAAAGAGATAGCCTGCTATATACATATAATATTTATAGGAGTCGTTTGGTTGAGAACAAGTTATTTTAGAATTAACTATTTCAGAATTAGTTATTTCAGGATTATTATCCCACTCTTTCACAGGGGTTAAAATAATGCTAAAATTCTGGGACAACTAATTTTAGAATTAGTTACATTACGATTCTATCCCAACCAAACGTGGGATAAACGCATCTCAAATTTAGTCTCGGCATTAATTATTCCTTATCACTCGTACCAAATAAGCTCATAAGGGTCGTTTGATATGAGGTGTAAGAAGGTATAGTGGTGGTATAAAAATTTAATACCACTTTAATACTATGTTTGGTTAGCAAACCAGGTATAAGTTATCCCGGTGTTAATTTTAACACCGGGATAACTTATACCTTATAGAGGGTGGGGTAATTAGCACCGGTATATCTTATACCTTCTTCTTAGAAATTATGCAATTGTCATTTTTAATACAACATACCAAACAATGAATACACAACAATTCCAGCATAACTAATCCCATCATAACTTATCTCAATATAACTTATACTAGCATAACTTATACCGGCATGATCCATATTCCAATCAAACGACCCCATAGTGTATAAATTCTTGGGCTTTTTTTACTTTTAGCCCGCGCTAAAAACTAATTACATTCGGTAGTCGAAAAAGTATATAAAATTTTATATATATTTTTTTGACTATTATTTTAAAAACGGCTATATAATGTCATTTGCCCAAAATTTTCTTTGTGCTGTATTATATTATAGTGTATTTTAGTCACACGGATCAACTTTATCAAATATAAAATAAAGGCTTAGCATGACTATATTGCACAATCTCTTAGAGCATAAATTACCTGTTTGATATTTAAGCTAAAAATAGTCATTTTATCATATGACAACATTCCTAAGACTGGCAAAGAACTAAGAAGGTACAGAAGATCATAAGCAACATGCCTCTGACTTTTGGCATGAGACAGAATTAAACTGATGAGATGTTGCAATCAACATCTGCACACTTTTTTAAAAATTAAAAAAAGAACTAATAGTAATTCGTTATTCGTAGTTCAATAGCCTCACTAATTATTTAGAACCATTAAAAGTAAAATATACTTTTTATACGGAGTTGTGCTATTTCTGGAGCTCGAACCCAAGACCAAGATCCAATTCATTCCACCACTCCCCGGGGCGGTCATCTGAACACCTCTTTAATATGCAAAAAATAACCAAAATCACGCCATTCCTTAATTTCTGAGCCCATTTAGTTTATTAGCTTATTATTCTATTCTAAGGAGTAGCAATAAAGTAACTTTACAAGAATTCAGATAATAATAGGAGTAATAACAATTATTACTTGGTTCGATTTATAACTGTGAATTTTTTCCCCATTTTGAGCTGAAATATGCAGTAATTATTCTTTTATTCTTTGTCAAGATAACTTTTCTGTTTAAGAAACACTAGACTAGTGATTCAGTACTGGATTTAAAGCTTTGAAGTCGTTTCAATTTTGTTTTTTCTTTTTCCCCCTTTTTTAGTCACTATCCATATTTGTGATATATTTAGTCGCGAATTTCATTGCTTATAGCTTGTTTGGCCAAGCTGTAAAAATCAGCTTATTTTGAGAATTATTCTTTGTAAAAATATTTTTCTCAAAAGTACTTTTGACAAGAAGCATTTTGTGTTATGCTAATTAATTTGAAAAACACTTCTTAGCAGGAATTAGTGTTTGGCAAGTTTTTAAATAATAATTCTAACTTCTAAGTATATTTTTCTCAAAAGTGTTTTTCAAATAAGTGTTTTTGAAGAGAAACAACTTTTATCTGCTTCTCTTCAAAAACACTTTTTTTCTTCCAAAAGCTTGATCAAACACTTCAACTTTAAAAAAAAAAAATACTTTTTTTCTGAAAAAAAGTTCTTTCAAGATTAGAGAAGCTCGGTCAAACAGGTTATTAGTTGAATTCGTATTCTGATCCTGTGTTTCATACTAGCTAAATGTGTCACTCATTGCATTATGATATGGACCTTCCAACTTATTGGGATTTCTGTATTATTAGTCTTTACTTTTTTCATGGAAAGAGAGAGGGAAACGTTGGCATTATTAGCTATTTTGAATCGTAATTTTAAAAGTACAATGAATTTAGTGTCAATAACATTAATGGCTGAATCCATCAAATTTGAACCATATTATATATACCTAGAGAGATGTCTCAACTAATTGTAACAAATAAAAGTCAAGAGAGTATAATAATCTATTTGAGAATAACAATTAAAACATATGAGCTCATTCATGGCATCACAAAGGGGTCCCAATCCTTTTGAAAAAAGAGATTTTCCATCTAATAAGTAAACGCAATTCTTCAGTCTAGAGCAATGAATTCCAAGACAAGTCAACAACCTTGTTTAGTTGTAGAGGAATTTTATGAGTAAACTCAAGACTAGACTCAATACCCAGACTCCCAGTTGATAGGAATGCCAGACTTTCAGAAGAAGATGCTTTTGAACTTGCTAGAATTTTGTCATCTTAAGTCTACAAGTATCGTTTGGTTTACAGTCTAGTTATGTGGAAATTATACTTTAGGAATTGTATGAATAATAAGACATGAATTGTTATGCAGTGAATAATAATACATAGATAATTTTATATGGATTGCCTCAATTAAAGGCATTTTTACTCTTGATGCTGTTATCCCTTCTTATTCCACATTATGTCCTATATAAATTGATACATAATTTTTCGTATAAGTTGATTTAACACCAGTCAGCAAACATTATATTAGTTAGTATAGAGAATTATATAGTTTTGCGGGATTTTATACCAAAAACAAACACAATATAAGTGAAACGGGAAATTGAATTTCATTTACTTTAACCCAATTATGTAGTAAAAGAGTTCATAACTAGATGTTCTATCCAAGAAAAAATGGTGAAGGAAGTCTGTCACACATACTGACTGTTTCAAGATTTAGACCTGTTAGGCCTAAGTTGATTTTAATGATGTAAAATAACGAATTATTGTTTATGTGCAGAAATATTCCTTCAGCAATAGAAAGGAAGCATTAGAGAATCAAGACGAAAAAGAAGGAGTAATAGAAAATGAAAAGCAAAATCAATCAAGATCAAGGAGGATATTATAGGAAGGACCTCAATCAGAGAAAATTAAGGGTGCGTGTGTTGACCCGATAGGTCATCTAAAGTTTTTAAATCTTAAATAGCTCCTTTTTGCATTTCTGGATTTGCATGCGCGGTCCGTGTCTTTTTCCGGAAGGCTTTTATGTGAAAAATTGAATAAAATGTGAATTCGTGCCTTAAAAATTTATTTAAGTTGACTTCGGTAAATATTTTGAGCAAACGGACCTGGATCCGTATTTTGACCATGTTGGTGGGTCCGTATCGTGATTTGGGCCTTGAGCGTATGCCTAAAATCGAATTCAGAGGTCCCTACCTCGAGGTATTGCATTTTGTCGGAAATTTAAGATTTAAAGAATTTAAAGATTTGATCAAAGTTTGACTTTATTGCTACCGGGTCCGAATTTTGGTTCCGAAGCTTGGTATAGGTTCATTACTATAATTATGACTTTTCTGCGAAGTTTGGTGCAAAACGAAGTTGGTTTGACGTGATTCAGACGTCCGTTGTTCAAATAAAAATTCTTAAGTTTCATTGAAAATTTCATTTGATTTGGTATATGATTCGTAGTTCTAAGTGTTATTTTGATGTTTTGATCGCGCGAGCAAGTTCGTATGAGGTTTTTAGACTTGTGTGCATGCTTGATTTGGAGCCCCGAGGGCTCGGGTGAGTTTCGGATAAGCTACGGAGTGAATTTGGACTTAGAATCATAGCTAGTTCAAGTGTGTGTTCTGGTGTTGTTTGCAGATCTCGCATATGTGAAGTCTGGCTCGCAAATGCAAGCTCCGCATTTGCGAAGAAGACTTCGTATTTACGAGCAGGGGCTGGGGGGCTGGTTTCGCATTTGCGAGATCTGCGGTCGCAATTGAGATCTCTTCAGGTTCGCATTTGCGAACATATTGTTCGCATTTGTGATGACAGTAGAGGTGCGAGGGCTTCGCATTTGTGAGGGCTTTTTCGCATCATTGCGACATCTGCGCCTGGTCAAAAGTCGAGATAGACGGGATTTTAGCCCATTCTTTCAAATTTTCAACCCTAAATACCTTTGAGGCGATTTTACCAAGAACTCTTCTTCCCCAATTTATTGGTAAGTGACTCTAACCTACTTTCTTTCAAGTACCCATTACATTTCAGAAGATTTCAACCTTAACTCTAGGCGTTTTATGGTAAAAATTGGGAATTTTGGTAGAATTAGGGATTTTTTTTTTTATAAAAATTAGAATTTAGACCTCAAATTGAGGCCGGATTCCGAAATAAATTACATAACCGGTCTCGGGGGTGAATGGATAATCGGGTTTTGGTCCGAATTTCAGATTTGGGACAAGCGATCCCGGGAGTTGACTTTTGTTTACTTTTTCAATAATGAACGAAATTGAATCTCTTTCATTCGTGGGTAGTTCCTATAGTTTATTTTGAATCATTTTGTTAATAATGTGCTAGATTTGGTTTGTTCGGAGGCTTGTTCGAAAGGCAAAGCCGTGGTTGAGCTTTAAGTTGATTGCGGAGCAAGGCAAGTGTCGTGGTTAACCTTGACTTGAGGGATTAAGAGTTGTTTTCCTATTTGCTACATGCTTAAATGTGAGGGTATAGCGTATATGTGAGGTGATGAGTACTTATGCGTTGTTGTTGGGTTAAAACATGCGGGTGGGACTTGTTTCTTGTAATTTATTTCCTTCTTTGATTATGATATCCATGCTTAGACTAGTTTATTTCCTAATTGATCATTCTTTCCGCATTTATAAACTATTTGTGATTTTTGAGTACTTGTTGAAGTTGAGATTTGGTATTTTGGAACCGTTGTTGATGTAAGGTTTATTCTTGTTTATTTTTTACCTTCCGAATGATATATATTCATTGATACATGGTAAGGAAGAGTGTTAAAGTACTAAGGGTGATGCCGTGCCAATTATTATTTCATTTATTGATTAATACATAGAGGAAGAGAGTTAAAGCACGAAGGGTGATGCCTTGCCGTATTTAACGTTTCATGATAAAATTGAGAGTAAAAGCATGAAGGGTGATGCAGTGCCGCATTTATCATTTGATGGAGAGATTGAGAGTAAAAGCACGAATGCATTGCCATTATTATTATTTCACAGTGAGGCTAGGAGTAAAAGCACGACGGGTGATGTCGTGCGGTCTTTATTCATTATGCTTATCCGTTTTCATTGGTTGGTGATTTACTTGACTGTTTTATGTTGTCATTCCTGTTATAGTTATCGTATTCTGTTCCCCTTCACATGTCCTCTCCCAAATCATACGTGTTTAATCTCTATTTGTTGTTATGTTGCATACGTATCCTCATCTGCACATGTTTAATTACGTGGGTGTCCTGTCATAGCCTCGTCATTACCTCGTCGAGGTTAGGCTCAACACTTACGGAGTACATTGGGTCGGTTGTACTCATACTACATTCTGCACTTCTTGTGTAGATTTTTGTACTTGTCCCACCTATCCATGAGGTGCATCAGCTCAGCTTAGCTTATTTGGAGACTGGAGGTAGATCTGCTGGCGTCCGCAGACCTTGAAGTCCCCTTGATCTTTCCTTATTTACTGTTCATTTCATTCGAGACAATTGTATTTATTTCAGACTCCATTTGTAGAACCTCTAGAAGCTAGAGTACTTATGACTCCAGATCTGGGTTGTACTTAGATAATTGGGTTATTAATCTACTTTGTACTTTATTTTTGTTTCATTTATGTTTAAAAGGTTAAATTGTTTGAAGTGTTTAAAATTGGCAAAAGAATTACTCTAATATTGGTTTGCCTAGCAAGTGAAATGTTAGGTGCCATCACAATCCTGAAGGTGGAAATTTCGGGTCCTGACAAGTTGGTATCAGAGCCCTAAGTTGCCTAGGTCTCACGAGTCACGAGCAAGCTTAGTAGAGTCTGGTGGATCGATATGGTGACGTCTGTATTTATCTTCCAGAGGCTATGGAGTTTAGGAACAATCTCACTTCTATCACACCTCCTTTTTCTTATACCCGAAAAGGAGTATAAGGGAGTTTTTATCAATTTAAGTGACAATCGAAACGAGATTATTTGTTTATTCAGAGTCGCCACTTGGGATAATTTATGGTGTCCCAAATCACTGGTTAAATCCCGAATCGAGGAAATATTGACTCCGCGAAACACAGAAATCCGGGTGAGGAATTCTGTTAACCCGGGAGAAGGTGTTAGGCATTCTCGGGTTCCGTGGTTTTAGCATGGTCGCTCAACTGTTAATATTAGCCTATTTATTTGATTTTAAAACATCTTTGAAACCTATGTGCATTTCTATTCCCTTTAAACCGCTTTTAATAATCCGATTATTATACGAATGATTATTTGATTATACGTTGCGAATCATGTCACGGGAGTCGTACCCATGATCCACAACATGTTTCTTTTATTAATAAGATTACATTGTGGCCGGGTCACATAAATGTACCCCCGGATCTTAGAAATTAAGCATCACAACCGCGTCACGGGAACTGTACCCGCAGCTATGACAATTTATTTAATTGACGCACCTAGAGCAAACTAGGTGAGTTCAAGGCATCTTCTCTACACTAGTTAAGATCTCGATGTGAGGGCCATAGACTAGGCGATTTAACTGTGAATGAAATGCCTCGATTTATTTCAAAAATTTATACTCAACCAAAGTAAATTAAGGATGTTCAAGCTTAATTTGATTAAAGTTCAATCTGAAACTACTAATTTCAAGTAGGCCTTGAATAATATACTAGGCATTTAATTATTTAAGAAGAACTGAGCCAGCAGCCTAGTTTAATACTCCGTCCGAATAATTTATCCGACCCCATATCCCATATTATGTGCATTTTCCTAAATAAAATAATGACATCACATTCTCATGAACAATATTGGCAAACGAACTAAAATTAACGTGATTCCATGGACACATTTCACGTAAAACATAGCTAAGAAAATAAAGCATAACAAATAAACTAACTATACACAAACACAAAATCCAAATCAGAACCTAAAAAAGAATCAAGCCAAAGTAACTATTATTGCAGCTGATTTAAAGAGGAAATAGGTGAGAAAGTTAAAATATCGAACCTTCACATATGGAAAATGTTCTTCGATACATATGATGCAAACATTCAGATTCATGTGCGAAATGAAATATGACCAAAGACGACGAACGAAACCTCGATTCTCCAAAATGAACAGTGTGGTAACGACAAGCACGAGGGTAGCAAACAAATTCGGATCAGAAACCACGATGACAATGAAAACCCGAACATGGATTCGCAGACTCGAACCTCACCGGCGATCTTCGCACAACCTGAATACAAAACAGTTTCGATTCAAGTGAACTCCGTGCATTTGAAACCAAAAAATCGAAATCGAAGTCAAGGAGAAGAAGCTGAAACTTCTCTGTTTTTGGATTACAGATCTGGAGGATTTTGGGTTGGGGTCGCTGGTTCTGCGTAGATGAAGGAAAAAGGTTGTTTGAGGGTTGCTGACTGGAGATGGGGTCGCTAATGGAGTGGACAGTGGCGAGGTGAGATGAGGTGAGTGAGCTGCTATTGGTTTTGATTTTAGAGAGGAAGCTCGTTGGGGTTTTTGGGAGGGAGAAGCAGCTGCGGCGGCTTGGTGGTTGGAGCTAGGTTGTTAGGGTTTTGTGGTGTTGGTTCATGAGGAAGATGAAGAGTCTTCAGCTTTTCATTTTTTTTTTTTTGTGAAAAACAGCTCCCTCCCCCTAGCTCTTAGGCGTTAGGTACATGTATAAATCTGATCCCTTTAGGTCTTTTAGGGTTATATTAGGTTAGGGGGTATGGACCTAGGAATTATGGGCTAGATCCAAAAATTAGGCCTAAAAATGGATTGCTTAAGCCCAATTTTTTTTTTTCCGTGAACAAAACTAAAAATATGGCCTCAATTACCAATTCTTCCTACTTAAGTAAAATAACTATTAAAATAACACTAACCGTTAAAACAAACCTATTTTTGGTATTTTTCAAGATTAAAAATGACTACAAACATTAATGAAATTATTTTTGTAATTTTTATTTTTTGTGATAAAATAAAGTAAAAGAGTCAAAATTAGTTGAAATAACTATATTTAGGCCTAAACTAAATATTTACATGCTAAAATATAAAAAATCTTGGGGAGGGTCAAAAATCTCATGTCTACAACTTCTATTCTTCTCTGTCGTGTGATTTTATTCTATCATTTGATGATTGAACTCTTCTATTCCTATTCTCTCGCAGATGGTGAGAACACATACTGAATCTTCACCTGGACAGCAGCCAGAGCCCTTAGTGGCAACTCCTACAAGGGGCAGAGGTCGAGGCCGAGGTCACGCCAGAGGCCGAGGCAGAGACAGATCTCAGCTTAGAGCTCGAGCAACAGCACGAACAGTGGACCCTTAGGTTGATTTTGATGAGGAGGTTCCAGCTCAGACCCGAAGGGGTTCATCGCCACCCAAGTGTTTCAGGACACTTTAGTCTGTTTGGTAGGCCTTATGGAGAGCGTGGCCTAGGACGGTAGATTTCATATGGCACCAGCTGTCTCTTAGGCTGGGGGAGGAGCACAGACTCCCGCTACTCACACTCCGGAGCAAATGGCTCCTTAGTATTAGACTCCAGCAGCCCCTCCAACTGAGGTAGTTCTGCAGTTGTTGCGGCACAGACCGGTAATAGGCCTGCCACATCTTCTGAGAGCTTATTAAGATTGGACAAGTTTACAAAGCTCTTTCCAAATCACTTCAGTTGTGCACCTTCAAAGGACCCACATGATTATCTTGACTGTTGTCATGAGGTGCTATAGAACATAGGTATAGTTGAGACCAATAGGTTCGATTTTGCTGTGTTTCAGATGACGGGTTCTGCCAAGAGGTGGTGGAAGGATTATATGTCGACCAGACCAGCTGGGCCACTTGCTCTTACTTGGGACCAGTTCTCTTAGGTATTTCTAGAGAAGTTTCTCCCTATCACCCTGAGGGAGGATTATCGCAGGAAATTTGAGCGTCTCTAGTAGGGCAGTATGACTGTTACTCTATACGAGATCCGTTTTGTGGATCTAGCTCATCATGTTCTTATATTGCTTCCTATTGAGAGGGAGAGGGTGAGGAGGTTTATTGATGGACTTACTCACCCTATCAGTCTACAGATGGCCAAGCAGACCAGAGGTTAGACTTCCTTTCATGTGACTGCAAATGTTGCTAGGCGGATCGAGATGGTTCTTACACAAGAGATAGGGCATGGGTATGATAAGAGGCCTCGTCATTTCGGTGGGTTCAGTGGTGCCTCATCTAGAGTAATGCCACTTTTGCTAGAGGCCATCCTCCCAGGCATTTCACTCAGTGCTCTAGGCATCTCATAATGCTTCGGGTGGTCGCGACCCTTATATGTCTCATCCCGACCAGCTAGCCTATAATGCACCACCAGCTCCTATTAGTATACCTCCGCTCCAAAGTTTTCGGGGGGTTAATGAGGTTGACATGGTCAGTAGTCACAATGATCGAGGTCCTGTTACACTTGTGGTGATCCGAGGCACATTGCCAGATTTTTCCCCCGGGCATCGAGCAACACACAGCAACAGGGTTCTCGTGCCATGGTTCCAGCACCAGTTGCTTCTCTGCTGGCTTAGCCAGTAAGAGGTAGGTGTCAGGCAACCAGAGGTGGATGTCATATTGTTAGAGATGGAGGTCTTGCCATTAGAGGTGGAGTCCATCAAGCTAGGGCCCATTCTAGAAATGTAGTTCAGATTGGTGGGTCCCAGCCCCGATGTTATGTTTTCCCAGCTAGGCCTGAGGTTGAGTCATCTAACGCATTTATCACATGTATTGTTCCAGTTTGCCATAGAGATGCTTCAGTTCTATTTGATCTGGGCTCTACTTTTTCCTACGTGTCATCCTATTTTTCTTCATATGTGATTGTGCCTCATGATTCTTTGAGTGCTCATGTGCATGTGTCCATACCTTTAAGAGACTTTATTATTGTAGATCGTGTCTATCGTTCGTGTGTGGTTACAATTGGGAGTTTTGAGACTAGCGTAGATCTCCTACTTCTTGATATGGTAGATTTTGATGTCATCTTTGGTATGGATTTGCTGTCACCTTATCATGCTATATTGGATTGTCACGCCAAGATGGTGACCTTAGCCTTGTCGGGGTTGCCTCGATTAGAGTGGAGGGGGGCTCCTAACCATTCTATCAACAGTATTATCTCTTATGTGAAGGCACGACGAATGGTCGAGAAGGGGTGTTTAGCTTATTTGGCTTATGTCCGTGATTCTAGTGCGAAGGTTCCTTCCATGGATTTAGTACCAATTGTTCATGAGTTTCTAGGGGTGTTTCATATAGATCTTTTAGGGATGACATTGATAGAGATATTGACTTCTGTATTGATATGGCTCCGGGTGCTTAGCCCATTTCTATCCTGCCATACCATATAGCCCAGCTAGAGTTGAAAGAATTGAAGGAGCAATTGCAAGATTTACTCGATAAGGGCTTCATTAAACCTAGTGTTTGGGGTGCCTGTGTTGTTCGTGAAGAAGAAAGATGGATCAGTGATGTTGTGCGGAGATTATCGATAGTTTAACATAGTCACCATCAAGAACAAGTATCCATTGCCAAGGATTGATGACTTATTTGATCAGCTTTAGGGTACCAAGGTGTTTTCAAATAGTGATTTTAGGTCTGGCTACCATCAGATGAAGATTAGGGCATCCAAGGGCCCTAAGACAGCTTTTCGAACTCAATATGGGCATTATGAATTTCTAGAGATGTCATTTGGGCTGACAAATGCCCCAGCAGCACTCATGGATTTGATGAACCGAGTATTCAAGCCCTACTTGGATTCCTTCGTGATTGTATTTATTGATGACATCTTGATCTACCCCCGCAGTCGAGAGGAGCACGAGCAACATCTTTAGATTGTACTTTAGACTCTGAGAGATAGCCAGTTATATGCCCACTTGTTCAATATCTTACACGGTGTATTGTGATACATCTCGTATTGGGCTCGGTGCAGTGTTGATGCAGGATGGCAGGGTGATCCCATATGTATCGTGGTAGTTGAAGGTTCATGAGAAGAATTACCCTTTTTATGACTTTAAGTTGGTAGCCATTGTTCATGCGCTAAAAATCTAGAGGCACTATCTTTATGGCGTGTCGTGCGAGGTATTCACGGATCAGTATCTACAGTATTTGTTCAACTAAAAAGATCTCAATATGAGACAGAGGAGGTGGTTGGAGCTATTGAAAGACTATGATATCACCATCTTGTATCATCCCGGGAAGGCCAATACGGTGGACGATGCTTTGAGTAGAAAGGCATTGAGTATGGGAAGTCTTGCATACATTCCAGTTGGTGAGAGACCGCTTGCATCGGATGTTCAGGCTTTGGCCAATCAGTTTGTGAGGTTAGATGTTTCAGAGCCTAGTCATGTTCTAGCTTGCACAGTCGCTCGGTCTTCCTCGTATGAGCCCATCAGAGAGTGGAATTATGATGATCCTGATTTGTTTGTCCTTAGGGACATGGTGCGGCATGATGATGCCAAGCAGCTTACTATTGGGATGATAGGGCTTTAAGGATGCAGGGTCATATTTGTGTGCCCAATGTAGATGGACTTTATGAGTGGATTCTTTAGGTGGCTCATAATTCCCAATATTCTATTCATCCGGGTGCCGCCAAGATGTATCAGGACTTGCGGCGGTATTATTGGTGGAGAAGGATGAAGAAGGATATAGTTGCATAAGTGGCTCGGTGTCTAAATTGTCAGCAAGTAAAGTATGAGCATCAGAGGCATAGTGGTTTGCTTCAGAAGTTAGAGATTCCTGAGTGGAAGTGGGAGCATATCGCTATGGATTTCATTGTTGGACTTCCACGGACTCAAAAGAAGTTTGATATGGCATGGGTCATTTTGGACAGGCTGACCAAGTCAGCGCACTTGATTCATGTGGCATTCACTTATCCTTCAGAGCGGTTGGCTAAGATTTACATCCGTGAGATTGTCCATCTTTACGGTGTGCCCATGTCTATCATTTCAGATTAAGGTACGCTGTTCATCTTGCACTTCTGGAGGGCAGTGCAACATGATTTAGGCACGCAAGTTGAGTTGAGCACATCATTTCATCCCTATATAGATGGACAGTATGAGAGCACTATTCATATATTGAAGGATATGCCATATGCCTGTGTTATAGATTTTAGGGGTTCTTGTGATCAATTCTTACCACTTGTGGAGTTTCCTACAACAACAACTACCAGTCGAGCATTCAGATGACGCCCTTTGAGGCATTATACTGGAGGCGGTACCGATGACCAGTTGGATGGTTCAAGCTGGGGGATACTCGATTGTTGGGTAGCAATTTGGTACAGAATGCCTTAGATAAGGTCAAGATTATTTAGGATCGACTACGCACAGCGCAGTCTAGGAAGAAGAGTTATGCCGACTGTAGAGTTTGTGATGCTGCATTCATGGTTGGTGAGATAGTATTGCTCCAGGTTTCACCCATGAAGGGTGTGATGAGGTTCGGAAAGAAGGGAAAGTTGAGTCCTAGGTATATCAGACCATTTGAGATTTTTCACAGAGTGGGTGAGGTGGCATACAAGTTCGCATTGACACCTAGATTATCAGTGGCCCATCCAGTGTTCCATGGGTTTATGCTCCGGAAGTATCATGGTGACCTGTCCCATGTGTTAGACTTCAACTCAGTCCAGTTGGACCAGGATTTGACTTGTGAGGAGGAGTTAGTGGCTATTCTAGTCTGGCAAGTTCGACATTTGAGGTCAAAGACGGTTCGAGTGTAGTGGATAAGTCAGCCGGTCGAGGCAGCTACTTGGAAGTCCAATTCGAACATGTGGAGTAGATATCCCCACCTCTTTACCAGTCCAGGTACTTTTCTATGTCCATTCGAGGACAAACAGTTGTTTTAGAGGTGGAGAATGTGTTGACCCGATAGGTCATCTAGAGTTTTTAAACCTTATTTCTGTATTTCAAAACCTCAAATATCTCCTTTTTTCCTTCCTCGATTTGCATATGCGGTCAGTGTCTTTTTCCGAAAGGCTTTTATGTGAAAAATTGATTAAAATGTGAATTCATGCCACAAAAATCCATTTGAGTTGACTTCGGTCAATGTTTTGAGAAAACGGACCCGAATCCATATTTTTAAGATCTCAGTGGGTCCATATCGTGATTTGGGACTTGGGCGTACGCCAGGAATCGAATTCGAAGGTCCCTAGATCGAGTTATCGCATTTTGTCAAAAAATTGAAGTTTAAACATTTAAAGAATTTAAAGATTTGACCAAAGTTTGACTTTATCGCTACCATGTCCGGATTTTGATTCTTGAGCTTGATATAAGTTCATTACTATAATTATGACTTGTCTGCGAAGTTTGGTGCAAAACGGAGTTAGTTTGGCGTGATTCGGACGTCCGGTTGTTAAAAACAGAAATTCTTAAGTTTCATTGAAAATTTCATTTGATTTAGTGTCCGATTCGTAGTTCTAAGTGTTATATTGGTGTTTTGATCATACAAGCAAGTTCATAAGAGGTTTTTGGACTTTTGTGCATGTTTAATTTGGAGCCCCGAGGGCTCAGGTGAGTTTCGGATAGGATACAGAGTGAATTTGGACATAGCATCATAGCTGGTGCAACTGTGTGTTCTGGTATTGTTTGCAGATCTCACATTTGCGAGGTATGGCTTGCAAATGCGAGACACGCATTTGCGAGCAGGGGCTGGGGGGACTGGTTTTTGCATCTGCGAGATCTGGGGTCGTAATTGCTATCTCTTCAGGTTCGCATTTGCGAAGGCAGTAGAGGTGCGAGGGCTTCGCGTTTGCGAGAGCTTTTCCGCATTTGCAGGGTTCGCAATTGCGAACCCCATGTTGCAATTGCGATATCTGCGCCTAGTCAAAAGCTGAGATAGACGGTATTTTAGCCCATTCTTTCAAATTTTCAACCTTAAACACCTTAGAGGCAATTTTCCTAAGAACCTTTCTTCCCCAATTCCTTGGTAAGTGACTCTAACCTACTTTCCTTCAATTACCCATTACATTTTAGAATATTTCAACCTTAAATCTAGGGTTTTTGATGGTAGAAATTGGAGATTTGGATAGAATTAGGGATTATTTTTGAAAAAATTGGACTTTAGACCTCAAATTGAGGTTGAATTTTGAAACAAATTACATAACCGGGCTCGGGGGTGAAAGGGTAATCTTGTTTTAGTCTGAATTTCTGGTTTGGACCAAGCGGGTCCGGGATTTTGTTGACTTTTTCAATAATGACCTAAATTGAACCTCTTTCATTCGTGGGTAGTTCCTAAGGCTTATTTTAAACTGTTTGGGGGTAATAATTTGTTAGATTTGGTTGGTTCGGAGGCTTGTTTGAAAGAAAAAGCCGCGGTTAATCTTTGAGTCGATTGTGGAGTGAGGTAAGTATCGTGGTTAACCTTGACTTGAGGGATTATGAGTTGTTTGCCTATTTGCTATATTCTTAAATGTGAGGGTATAACGTATATGTGAGGTGACGAGTACTTATGCATTGTTGTTGGGTTAAAGCACGCGGGTGGGACTTGTTTTTTGTAATTTATTTCCTTCTTTGATTATTATATCCATGCTTAGACTAGTTTATTTCCTAATTGATCGTTCTTTCCGTATTTACCAACTATCTATGATTTTTGAGTACTTTTCAAAGTTGAGATTTGGTATTTTGGAACCGCTATTGATGTAAGGTTTATTCTTGTTTATTTTACCTTACGAATGCTATATATTCATTGATACATGGTAAGGGAGAGTGTTAAGGCACGAAAGGTGATGCCCTACCGAGTGAGGAGGAGAGTTAAAGTACGAAGGGTGATGTCGTGCCGTATTTATCGTTTCATGATGAAATTGAGTGTAAAAGCACGAAGGGTGATGTCGTGGAGTATTTATCATTTCATGGAGAGATTGAGAGTAGAAGCACGAAGTGTGGTACCGTGCCATTATTATTGTTTCATGGTGAGGTTGAGAGTATAAGCACGATGGGTGATGTGGTGCGGTTTTTATTCATTATGCTTATCCATTTTTATTGGTTGGTGATTTACTTGACTGTCTTATGTTGACATTCCTGTTATAGTTATCGTATTCTATTCCCTTTGTATGTCCCCTCCCAAATCGTACGTGTTTAATCTCCATTTATTGTTATGTTGCATATGTTTCCTCGTCTGCACAGGTTTAATTATGTAGGTATCCTGTCATAGCCTCGTTACTACCTTGTCAAGGTTAGTCATGACACATACAGAGTACATTAGGCCAGTTGTACTCATACTGCACTCTACACTTCTTGTCCAAATTTTGGTACTAGTCCCAGTTGTCCGTGAGGTGCATCAGCTCGAATTAGCTTATTTGGAGACTCGAGATAGATCTGTTAGCGTCCACAGACCTTGAAGTCTCCTTGATCCTTCCTTATAGGTGCCTAGCGAATGAAATAGTAGGTGCCATCACGGTCCCGAAGGTGGGAATTCCGGGTCGTGATAACTCGAAATTATGCACTGAAGATTCCTCCATGTAAGGACATCAATCGAAGACGAAATCAAGGGATTTGTTTTGATATTACAAATAACGGGAATATCCACTCAATAAAGGAAGAATTCGATCTGACCACAAGACAAGGCAAATCAATAGAAAAAATATTCTATTCTTGGAAAGAATCAATCTACGATTCCTTTCTGAGATCAATTCCTGTCACGACCCGAACCGATGGACGCGATGGGTACCAGATACCTTACTCAACCGAGTACCAATGTAACATAACCTTCATATTATTCCATCATAGGTAAATGAACCAAAGTAAAGCATGAGGGAATACAAACTTATACATATGAAGTACGGGCCTATAAGACCAAAATAGCCACTCGTGTACTGAACATAGGCCGCTATGGCCGTACAATTTTTTTTACATACATGACATCTGTCTACAAGCCTATAAGAATACATAATTTTCATAAAGGTCGGGATAGAGTCCTGCCATACCAAATAATACACATCTAACTCATACTAACCGAACAAGCAAGTCTGAAGCAAATGGAGCACACCAACATCTTCCGCTGAGCTAATAGCCTACTTGGAGGGTTCTCGACCTGTCTATGGAGACCTACGGGCATGAAACACAGCGTCCCCAGGCAAAAAAGGACATCAGTACGAATAATGTACTGAGTATGTAAGGCACATAAATAAGTACATAATAGACATGGAGGAAATATAGAGTAAATGACTCCACATGTAAGTCTGTATAACTTTGTAAATCATGAAATAATTATAGTATCATGCATATGCGTATGAATGTCATGTCGTGCATAGGTACATGTTTCATAACATCATCAGCCTCTGAGGGCATCCCATCATACCAACTCGGCTACTGTAGGCAAAATCATCAATGCATACCAGCTGATCAGGTGGTGGAACGTATATAACGCCGTAACCTTTTCCCATATCCCATATATATATATATATATATATATATATATATATATATATATATATATATATATATATATAATGCCATCTAGTCATGGGTCAATGTACATGAATGCAATGCATGAGAAATACGTAAATAAAATCTTTTGGAGTGTTATAAGACCATTATGCCTTTGAGTAGTATCATGAAATAAACTTTTTTTTTCAACTTACGTATTTTTCTGAGACCCATGGACAGAAGATAGAATAATAGGACATATGGGGACTCAAGAACATAGGCATCTCTAATACTTCTATGAATAGAGTTATTTATGAAAGTTGTACATTTGCTCATTTCGTTTATGTCACATAAATCATGCCAAAAAGAAAGAAGGGATAGTCTTAACATACCGGAGTCAATCTCTTGACAATCTCTCTAATACACGTCAATTGCGACAAATCACATGACGGCAAGATCGGAGTAAGGAAAAAATTCGTATAATATTCTAGAGAAAGATTACACCGTACTTCCTTAGAATCGCAAAATCTCACGTTATTGCTCCAACTATTGTAAATCACGTATGCAATTTCTCTAAAATATGATGTTGTATCTTCACAAAATTATTTGTGTAGCTTACGTTGAAAGAATGTTCAAAGAATTTAACTCACATTTGAAAGAATGCAACTCACGTTTGAAAGAATACTTAAAGAATGTTAAAGGCCTTATATTCATATAATTCATGTTCTTGCCATACCTATATATTCAAGTGACACATTGCCAAGCTTTTCAAGAGTCACGTAATGGGTTTTGTTGCCAAATTCAAGGGCTGCCACGTTTTTCTGATGCAAGCCTTATCCCAGTTAACCATTAATTAATTACTAAGCTCATGATTATTTTGATAATCTTCCAATACCCAATAATTAACCAATTACCCACATAATTAAGAATTCTCTCTACTTACTTAAAATAATACCCAGTTTTAACATACCTTATACATCTTACGATCATGGCCATGTGATACCTTGTATGGTACTAATCCATATATATCGAGTATTAACGCTCGGCCCGTATTTTATCCCAATATGCGAAACTTGGACGAAAATTTATTTTTTTTGAATTGCTTCCCATATCATCTTAACGAATTTACTCATCACTTGTGAAATAGTATAATCCTTATAATCTCTGAATAATATTTTCCTTGGACTGATATCAATTACCTAACGGCAAATTCAATGTACAATACTACATGGTGAAACATCATCGTAACTTAATACTGCAAAGCGTAACATCACCATAGTGTAATACTGCAAGGCATAATATCATCGTAATATAATACTGTAGGGCATAACATCATCGTAATATTGCGGGGTGTAACATCATTCCCCTTTTGGAACATTCGTCCTCGAATGTTGGCTGATGCTATTATCATTTTCATAACTTATAGCTCTTATGAATACCTTAATACACTCTTTCCATTAAAGTAGTTGCTCTATGAATAAATCCAAAGTCTAGGATATTCCCCTCTTTAGTCTTTTTGCTCATATCATGACTTGTGGTCGAAATCTTTCTAATCTCCCAACTGTTGCTACCTCCTGTCATGCAGCCTGTATGACCCTGGATTTGTAAGTGCTCTTATGCGATTCATTTTTCTTTTTTTTCCTTTTAGCTTTTAGTCAATCTCTAGGCCTTACTTTATAAACATGTACAAGGCTTAATAGGATGCCTCTCTGGGTATCTATAGGTGTATTGAAGGTCTTCGCTCGATACTTTATAGAACTTGCGAATATGGTCATATCTTATTTCATAGATCTGGTCATCCATTCGTATGGATTTACTACATATACATGGGTCATACTATGCCATAACTTTTTTACTTCAGTTTATCGTTATTGAGGTATGCTTACCAAACTCCCAGTTACTTTTGTTTCATATCCTTTAGGTATAAATCTCAGTCCTTTAATGCTCCTTCATTACTGTTCGTCTTAAGAAGGATGGTGTAATCTCATGTCATACTTTGTAACTTGTATCTGTCCATTGTTGATTCACCTTAATGTTGTTTTGCAATCCTCCACTTGAAGATTTGAAATTATTACGTAATACATTGCCGCTAGGGCTTACGTTGCATTGAGGAATATTTGAAGTGATTTCCATAATCATATTTCATAGTGTCTCAATGTAATTTACCTTATGGGGGTTATCCTAATCTCGTGCCCACAGTGAAATCTTTTCTCCTTCTCTTCTTTTTTTTCCTTTTTCAAATCATTATTCAAACGAAGGCCCAAACGTCATCCTTTATCTGTCACAAACACCATCATTTTATTACTAGGTCAACATTTCATTCTTTCTAAATACTATTAATCTTAAACTCCTTTGAGTTCATTCAGGCTATATTGAACTTTCAATAACTTAGAGAAACCATTATCTCTCTTGTTTTCATGGACTTAATCCCAAGGACTTATCCTTTCACGTCACCTTTTCACTTGCCTTTCCTTATCATTTCTCATGTTTTCTTAAAACTTTGTCGCTCTACCATACTTTAGCTTGTGACCTATACATATCCATTTATACTACTCGCAACTTTCCTTCAACTTGCTTGCACCATAGATTTCCTTATGTTATTCTGGAACGTCAAGCGAGACATCACATCATCTCTAACCCTTCTCAACTCTCTTAACTAGATTTCTCAGTACTTAGAAACCATAGGCTGGAAGACATACCGCTATCATTCCCAGTTATTGGATCCCCGTACTTCTAGTCTTCTATCCGAAGTATGGACCATTCACAACTTTATGCATTTGAGTATCTCGTACGTTGTCACCTTTACCTTACCTACTTAAAATCTCACATCATATCTTCTATATCTTTCATAACCTCCCTTCCACATAGGTATGATTCACACCACAACCTGAAGTTCTAATATAATACTACAATCCAGTGGGAGCTTCATACTGACTTCTTATGAGGCTGTTACTTTTTTTAACTGGATTTATCAAAGAGCCGGTATAGACTATGGTTGTTGTACTAACCTCTGATTTTAAGGGAGATCCTGCAATGTTTTCGATCACGATGTTTTTATTTTTCTGGGTCTAATAATCAAACTCCTGATTTACTTGGGTGATGTAACTCTTTAGTTTCCTCCTTCTTCTGATCAGCCTTTACGTCGGCTTAAGCTATTTTTCGATCTGTGGTTCCTGGTATTATTTATTCTATTTAGCCTTTCATGCGCGTTGAGGAATATGTATGATACAATCCTTTAACAATTTAATCTTTCGTTTATTTGGCTTAATTCTTTCTTTTAACGTATACCAGAAAATTCTACGGCTATATATGCTGCATGGATAAAACTCCGAACACTTATGTGCATTCATAACGTAACCAACTCTGGATCATTGATCGAATAATTTCTTTCGTTCCATCTTAACTTTCTTTCAATGTAAGCTATTACTTTTTCTAGTTTTTTGCCCCTTGTTGCATCCATACTTAACTTATCTTAGTGCCCACATATGCTAGAGTTTCCGTGCAACTCATATGATCTCGAATATTACTTTTACTTTTACTTCTATTTCATTAGCCACGGTAGGTGCCACTTTCTTTTGGAGTGCTTACAATTTTGTTGTGAGAGTATTGTTACATGACCATTTCCTCTTTAGGTCGTTGTGCTTAAGTTGAAGCCTTCTTTCTTATTTCCTCAACTAGTCTTTCGTTGTAGTATTTAGGGAGAACCCTTGACCCCCGTAAAGTTGTGATCTTATTAAGGACCTTTTGATATCCTTCCTTGCCTATAATTATTCGTAGGTGCTTACCTCCGTGCCCTTGTTCTTGTAGGGTTGCTTCTAAACTGACATTTTGATTGTCTTCCTAGTGGCACTTTCTTTTATCCTCATAACACTCATACGGTATCTTTAACTACCCCGACTCCTATTTTAATATATCTCAAGTATTATAATGACATTACTGCGAGGCTGAATTCTCCATGTTGGGGTTTACTACATTCATCTTGCATGATCTGCTGATTTGTCCGTAACTTCTTGTCTAGTCATGACTAGGCTCTTCCTGAATCAACTACTAATTACACGTCGTCCCATTCTCATATCCATATTCTGCGTAATCTATCTTGGGTTATTTCCTTGTCTTAACTTACCTCATGTGCTAGCTCCTTATCTATCAATAACATCCCGAGAAGGAACCCTTACTTCCCTTTTTTTAACTTCGTGCTTACATAACGTCTTGGAATCATAGCATATCTGTAACATTTGGATAAACAAAATCTCATCCCTTTCTCATTTTTATTGCATTCTTCCTTTATCATTCCATATTTCCCACTTTAGGAGAGTACTAAGACTTGAAGCTATGACAACCTTCCTATAGATGTAATTCTTCTTTATCTTTCGTGTCCCTTCACCACATCAATGACTCTTACTCACTTGCGATAATCTTTTTGTACCAAGGATAACAAAATTCCTCACTCGCGATGATGACATTTAGTGTAACTGGCACATACAGTCGCGTAAGCTTAACTTTGCTCACATTGCTTGTTTTAGGGAAGCATCTTCCTGAATGACTATTCTCTAAATTTCTCATGAATCTTCTTCTTTTGTCCATTCTATTATTGCCGGCACAAAATCTGAAATTCTCATGATGTCAACCATTATCGAATCACTAAATCCCTAATTCATGTTTACTTTATCTTGTTCACCAGCCCATACTGATCTCTATTATTTTGGGGTCTAGCTTTTCCTATTGGTAATCACGTTAGAGTCACGAACTTACTTCTTAAAATGAGGATATGACTTCATGGCCTATACGCTTTTGTTGTCCTAAGGCCTGTCACCTCTATTCATTCACTTGACTAGACTCTGTAATACTGTCATTTCTTCTTTCTTTTTTTCCTACTATCGTTATCCATGTATCACACCTTATTTATAATGCTTCCTTATCTCTCTTCTCATTACTCTGCTAATATTTCTGCAAATCCCCTTTCTCGTGAAAACTTCAACACGACATTCTTTTGCTTTTAGCTCTCCTTGCTTCATTCATCGGCTCTTCGGGTTGCTCAACGTCCTTGCTCTACTAGGGACGAGAGTCATACTAAGGTAATATTTATCCCTTACATGCTTCCAATGCCTATCATCTGAATATTTTTTTTGATCATGCTAGTATTCACATCTAATTGTAATATTCTAGAGTGCACCATCTGTGTGTCTCACAAGGAGAACTATTAGCACATTTGCGATATTCTTAGGCAATGTCAACTAATACAAGTAATCCATTCACCAATTTGGGTAACCTTAACCCCAGCCAGATCTTGATATCCCATCCTTCTCTTAACTATACATGTTAGCCCCCACAGGGAATAATTGAAATGGGTGTGACCAATTGTACATACCTTTGTTACTGTTGAATATAACTCAAAAATTTTATATTCCTCTGCCTGAATAATAAACACTGTTAACCTTCATTAACTGGGCGCCTCGTACTCTTCTTCATCTTGATTCTTTTGCTTGTTGAAACTTGTATTTATCTTTTGAATCTCTCATTGCCTTTCACCATTAAGGTGGATAGATATTCTTGCCTTAAGGCTTCTTATCAAGAAGCTTACACCTTTCAGTACACCCATGATCTGCCAAAGACCTCATATTTATTTATCGTAGGCATCATACAAAAATCTAATTCCTCTTACTCAGCTCTTCACAACTATATCTCTTTCCAACCTTCTTTCCGGATGTAGGTATCGTCTTATTACGAATATAGAATTTCGGAATTTGAATTTTTATAAGTGAGCTCTACCATGCGATCTAGAGTAAGAAAAAAGAGTGACAATCCTAAATGCCCTGTATCCTCCTACTTATAATTGTGGTGTACGACACGCCCATAAACAAGACTCTACTAGAGACGGCTTGTAGACTCCTTACGACAAAACTGCTCTGATACCACTTTTGTCACGACTCGAACTGATGGTCGCGCTAGGAACCCGGTACCATACTCAACCGAGTACTAACATAACATAACCTTTATATTATTCCATCATAGGTAAACGAACCGGAGTAAAGCATGAGGGAATACAAACTTATACATATGAAGTACGAGCCTATAAGACCAAAATAGTCACTTGTGTACTGAACATAGGCCGCTAAGGCCGTACAATTTTTTACGTACATGACATCTGTCTACAAGCCTCTAAGAATACATAATTTTCATAAAGGTCGGGACAGAGTCCTGCCATACCAAACAATACACATATAACTAATACTAACCAAACAAGTAACTCTAAAGCAAATGGAGCGCACCAACATCTTTCGCTGAGCTGATAGCCTACTTGGAGGGCTCTCGACCTGTCTATGGGGACCTGCGGGCATGAAATGCAGCGTCCCCAAGACAAAAGGGACGTCAGTACGAATAATGTACTAAGTATATAAGGCACATAAATAAGTACATAACAGACATGGAGAAAATATAGAGTAAATGACTCCACCCATAAGTCTAGATAACTTTGTAAATCATGAAATAATTATAGTGTCATGCATATGCGTATGAATGTCATGTCGTGTGTAGGTACATATTTCATAACATCATTAGACTCTAAGGGCGTCCCATCATATCATTTCAGCCACTGTGGGCAAAATCATCAACGTATACCAGCTGATCAGGTAGTAGAGCGTATATAATATCGTAACATTTTCCCATATCTCATATATGCATATATACGCGTATATAACACCATCTGGTCATGGGTCAATGTACATGAATGCAATGCATGAGAAATATGTCAATAAAATCTTTTGGAGTGTCATAAGACCATTATGCCTTTGAGTAGTATCATGAAATAAACGTTTTTTTTCAACTTACGTGTTTTTGGGAACTCAAGAACATAGGCATATCTAATACTTCTATGAATAGAGTTATTTATGGAAGTTGTGCATCTACTTGTTTCGTTCATGTCCTATAGATCATGCCAAAAAGAAAGAAAGGATAGCCTTAACATACCTGAGTCAATTCTCTTGACAATCTCTCTAATACACATCAATTGCGACAAATCACATGAAGGCAATATCGGAGTAGGGAAAAAATACGTATAATATTCTTGAGAAAGATTGCACCGTACTTCCTTAGAATCGCAAAATCTCATGTTATAGCTCCGACTATTGTGAATCACGTTTGCAATTTCTCTGGAATGTGATGTTGCATCTTCACAACATTATTTGTGTAGCTTACGTTGAAAGAATGTTCAAAGAATGTAACTCACATTTGAAAGAATGCAACTCACATTTGAAAGAAGCCTTAGAAAATGTTAAAGGCCTTATATTTATATAATTCATGTTCTTGCCATACCTATATATTAAAGTGACACCTTGCCAAGCTTTTTATGAGTCACCTAATGGGTTTTGTTGTCAAATTCAAGGGCTACCATGTTTTTGTGGTGCAAGCCTTATCCCAATTCGCCATTAATTAATAATTAGTCTCTTGATTATTTGATAATCTCCCACTACCCAATAATTAAATAATTACCCACATAATTAAGAATTATCTTCACTTACTTAAAATAATACCCACTTTTTACATACCTTATACACTTTACTATCATGGCCATGTAGTACCTTGTATGATACTAATTCATAAATATCGGGTGTTAACACTCAGCCCATATTTTATCCCAACACGCCAAGCATGAACGAAAATTCATTTTCTTTGACTTGCTTTTCCTTTCATCTTTACGAATTTACTCATCACTTGTGAAATACCACAATCCTTATAATCTCCGAATAATTTTTTTTCTTGGATTGATATCAATTACCTTACGACAAATTCAATGTACAATACTACAGGGTGCAACATTGTCGTAACTTAATACTGCGAAGCGTAACATTACCGTAATGTAATACTGCAAGGCGTAACATCATCGTAATATAATACCGCAGGGCGTAACTTCTTCGTAATATTGCAGGGTGTAACAACTCCCTTGGGTATGCAATCTCTTAAGATTCACAAGTTATGAAGGTCTCACGGAGTATAAATACTCACTGCATCAGCTTGGAACATACATACTTTGATCGAACCACTATTACTCTTTTTGTTCTAGTCTAAATAAGCATTGTAGTCCACTCTAAATCTATTGTGTAACTAGGGAGAGAAGAAAGAGAGAGAAATCACTGGTGAAGCATTGTATCAAGAAGCAAGAAGAAACATAGTGACTAAGCTGTTGGTGTAAAACTACATCAACTCTCTTGTATCGAGATACTTCAAATATTGAAAGAGAACACCCTTGCAATCCAAGGGGAGTGGACGTAAGATTCACATTGAATCCGAACTAGTATAAAAATTATGGTGTTTTAATTCCTGTATTTTATTTTTACTTTATTCATATTATGTTCTTACATTCATTCGACTACTTTATAAACTAGTCAACTAATTAGGATACAAAAAGAAAAATCTACAATTCACACCTTCCCCCAAGACTTTCAATTGGTATTAGAGCAGGTTTCACACATTTATCTTTTGCTTAGCAGCTGGTGAGAAAAGATCACGTCAAACCAAGTAACAATTGGAGCACTCTTTGAAGCAGGGACATCGTAATTAAGGCCACCATATTTCAATGGGCAACACATACCTCACTGAAAAGTGCGCATGAAAATTTATGCAAAGTCCTACGATGTCAAAGTATGGCATGTTATCAAAAAAGAAAAGTATCCACTGCCATTACCAACTCAACCACCCGTTGATCCTGAAGATATAGATGAGTATATCGACGAGCAAATGGCTGTCATTCAAGTTAATGCTAAGGCAAAAAACTTGCTTTATAATACTATAAATGGAGAAGAGTATGAGAAAATTTCCGTCACGACCCAATTTTCCTTATAGGTTGTATTGACACCCAACATCGCCGCTAAGCAAGCCAACAATGAACTATCCATGTATTATTTATTTTAACATTTTTGAAATGGTTAATTTTTAATTATTTAATAAGTAAGAGGTGAGAAATTTATCTATTGTTTGGATGGTTGTTTCCCATTATATTGTATTGTATTATTACCCCAGATACAACATTTGTTTTGATTGTTAATATAATACTGATTGTATCGTATTGTTAAATCCATTGTTGCGAAACAATGAAAAGCCTCATTTTATGAAACAACCAAATCAAGGTGGTGGAATTGTTCCGTATTTTTTTCAATTACGCCCACACTTATTATTCTATATTTAAATTTTACCTTTTATCCTATTATTTATATTATACTTCACCCAACTATGCACTTTTGTCTCCATCCTTCTGCCGTGCATTTTTTTGGTTAGTTTTCCCTGGTTAGTTTTCTCTCTCTTTTCTTGTGTTATTTTCCTGGTTAGTTCATCTATGATCTTTGCAAACTATATTTTTTGGTGATAGAATTTATCAAGTTAATATCATGGTTTAAAGTGTAGAATCATGTTATTAGTTTGATACCGCCAAAAAAACAATAAATTTAAAACATAAATTATGCGTGGCTTCTGTTGTAACAACCATCCATGTACGAATCTATGAACCATGAAGCACACAATATGTAGCCTTTCTAGATGAAATCAGTAGTATTGTTCTAATTAGTTTAAATACTTGAAGTGGATTCGTCCACATGGAGTAGTAAGATACTTTGATAGCATTAGAATATAAAATATTGATGGACTCATGTGAAATTGTACATGACAAGATTTTATGCTGAAGTACTGTTTTAATTAGTTTCTCACTTTGACTAGAATTCTATTTTTTGTGCAATCTATTAGCATGTATCTGAATTCTCCTTCATACTTAATAATGTGTTGTATGAAGAAGAGTTCTATTTTCGGTTCATATTAATTTTACGTAGTTAATTGGTTGATGTATCTCACTTAATTCTATTATAAATGGCCGATCGGAATAATTAAAATAATAGACAGATATTGGAACAAGTGAAATCCTTAGCTACATATGCTGCTTGCTTAGTAGCTAGTTGGTTTTGGACTTATGTACGGGAAATTGAAAATGACTGACATACGATAACACATAATATACAGCTGGAAAGTGAATAAGTTAGACATGAATTATTGAGTCATTTATTCTCAACTGAACTTTATCGTAATATTTTAAGAATGACCCTTTTAGCTTTTACCAATCTATGTGAGATGTTAGTTAGAGAGGGTGATCTTAGACCAACATTTCAAGCTATAGTTGAAGAGCAAGATGCAAAAACACTTTACCTGTTAGCACATAATACGACGAAACGCGAGTTAGCTTTTATCTTTCGACGATCTGGGGAGTTAGTCAGTTGTCATTTTCACATTTTCCTGCGAGCGATCTTGGGGTTATATGAAAAATTTATTAAACAACCTGATGACTCTCAATTTTCTTATGAAATTGCCAGCAACCCAAGATTCTACCCATATTTTAAGGTGAACACAATTACAATTTTATTGAACTTTTGGCTAAATTCAAGATTTATTGCATATAATTTATTATAATAATATTAGGATTGTATTGGTGCAATTGATGAAACACATATACGTGTTAATGTTTCGCAAAGTGAAGCACTCAGATATCGTGAAAGAGAAGATTATCCAGCACAAAATGTATTGGCTGTATGCATATTTGATTTAAAATTCACATATGTGTTAGCTAGTTGTTAAGAGACGCCATCTGATTCAAGAATCATGAAAGAAGCGTTAAATAGACAAGACCCGCTAAAACTTCCAGAAGGTAAATATTTCATATATTTATCTATGGAGTTAGATGTGATGAATAAATAATTAAAGCTTTTACTTTTTATCTTTAGAAAAATACTACCTTGTTGATGTTGGATTGATGTTGGGAAGTTGACTTATTACACCTTATCGGGGGGATCGATATCACTTGAAAGAGTATTCAAGAAATCCACCTCGAAATCCTCGTGAATTATTTAATCTGCGCCACGCATCTTTGCGTAATGCTATTGAATGAGCTTTTGGAGTTCTTAAGAAGAGATTTCCTATAATTTCTAGTTCAACTGAACCATCATATGGTGTTGAAACCCAAAAGTTTATTATTTTTGCATGTTGTATTTTGCACAACTACTTAAGAGGTGCATATCCAAATGATGAGTTACTTGTGCAAGTTGATGCAAAGCTTATGAATGATAATGATGTGCATGAAGAACCACCAAATCCTAGGGAAATAATGAGAAATTTAAAATGGGGAGTTGATTAGAGATGACATAGCAGCTGCCATGTGTACTAATTATCAAGTTTAATCTTTTAGGAGAGAAAAAGTCAACGAATGTTTTCGTGTTTATTTGTTTGATGTTGTTTGAAAGTAATTTCGTAGCTATTATTTGAATAAAAAATATTATATACTATGCATTTATTTAATTTTATAGCTCTTACAAATATTTTGTTTGATAAAGTTTTCATTAAGTCTTATGAATATCTTTTAATTATGTAGTTATCACTATGCCAAAAAGGTCAAAGGCATCCTCAAGCGATACAAATCTTTCAGATAACACTTTTGTTTGTATTTGGTCAAATGCTATGGATGATGTCTTAATTGATGCATTCTATAATGAGCACACACTTAGAAATAGCATTGATGAAACTTTTACTGGACACGCAATTGACAATATAGTGAAAGAGTTGCAACCAAAATTTCCAGATAAAGTTTTTTACCAAGGAGAGAGTTCAGAACCGAATGAGAAATATTAAAACAAAAATTAGCAAGTGTTATGACACTTTTCAAAATGGGATAAGCAGATTTGCATGGGATTCCAACACAAATATGTGGAATGCTTAATCTGAAGTGTGGGATCAATTAATACAGGTACATTTATTTTTAGTAGTTTTGTTCTCTATTTTCATCTTACAATGTATCTCATTTTCTTCATTATTATATTGTGCTTTTCTGTGTGTAGGCTAAGCCTGAAGCTGCTGAATGGAGAAATAAGCCGATTAAAAATTATGATAAGCTAATTGAGCTATATGGAAGGGATAGAGCTACTAAAAAGCAAGCTGGGACTGGAGCAGATATGGTAAGAAAGGGTGCTCGTAATAATTTGAGAAAATCAAGTGATATTTAATTGACTACTGATGAGGTAGATGAACTAATTTTCATGAATGCTGCCTCCTTGGAAAACATCGAGGAACATGGACAGCATGAGCAATATCAATCAACTCAGGAAGCACGTAAATTGAATACATATTCAGAGGTACCGACTTCTAGCAGGAATAAAAAATCTAAACAATATCATTTTGAAGGCATGGCTGATATGTTGAGAGGTGGGATGAATAATTTGGCTAATGTAATTAATCGCCTTTTCAACTATGCCACCTATTCTTGAGAGTGAGATATGGCAAATGGTACAAGTGTTGGATTTAGAACCTAGTATGCACCTTAAAGCTTATATAATTCTTTGCAAACATGTAGACTTGTATCACACACTGATTGGTGTCCATTGGAAGACCGCAAATTTCTTTTACTGACCTTGTTGTCGTCACCTAGAAATTGAGTTAGACTAATGTTATTTATGCTTTAGCTATTGAGGATTTTATAGACGATATGAGTATGTCGATATGAATTTTATATGTTATGTTGCTAGAAAATTTTATTATATTATGCACTTTAAGTTATAGATTATTTGCCACATTAAAGGTCAGGAACACAAGGTTCGTTGTTTACTCTGTTTTGATGGGGCTCTAAATTTCTTTTGTTTGTATGAAACCAGTTTGTGGCTTTCACTATAATGGTAGAATGATGATTCCCTGTGAGGAAGATAGGGAGGTCAAATAAATAAATTATTTTTATGATTAATTCTTAATAAGCATCGTATTTAAAATAATTGAGGGTATTTTAGTAAACTTAGTAGTACAGAACAGTACAATACAGTCAAACCAAACAATAAAGATGTTATTTAACAACATCAAACGATAAAATCTATCCAAACGTTGTATCCATCAAAACGATAAAATACAGTACAATACAATACAATATAATACAATACAATACATTATAAAATGATAGGTAACAATGATCCAAACAGAGTTTTAATAAATTAAAGTGTAAACAGTTATAAGGCAAGTGCGGTGAAATCAATACTCAAAAATCATCAAATGTCTACTAGCATAATTCCAAGACCTGGTGTCACAAGTGTATGAACTACTAGTAGAATATACAAAAATCTAACTAGTGTCTGAAGTAAAGTTAGATAGAAAATAGATGCAAAAGAGAGACTCTAGGTGCTGCAGAACGGCTCAGGAAGCAACTCACCATTAGGCCTCGGAGTATCGCGGGTCTGCGCCGATATGACTGCCAGATGCACCTGCCTCAGATCATGCATAATTAGTGCAGAAGTATAGCGTGGGTACATAAACGACATGTACCTAGTAAGTATCTAGTTTAACCTCGAGGAGGTAGTGACGAGGGGTCGACTTCGACACTTACTATGGGCTAACAATAAAATATAAAAATTCTAAATAAGCATGGGTTATGTAGACAATAATGATAACTCAATAACAAGCAGTGAATGAATAATTCTTTCACTAATAGAAATCCCAGGTCAATTTCTGTCATTAATAATTATAACCTCTCAAGTCATAAAATAATTTAAGTATAATCAGGCTCCGAGTACTATTATGCACGATTTATGCCGAGGTCGTACAGTCCGATCCAGAATAATGTGTACACTGCCGAGTGTCGAGTGGCACGAACCATAGATGCATATATTTTACTGCCGAGGCATTCGGCCCGATCCATAAGAAGAGATGATATTTGATGAGCATCCGATTTAAAAGATATTACAAGGCTAATACACCAAAAGGCACAATTTCTATTAATGGTCAAGTAACCCGCCAAAGCTCAAGTAAGTGAAATTCGATGCCTTACAATTTTTTTTATCAAGTTTTAATATAATTTAGGCACTTGAATTAATAAGTAGGGTGCAAACATCACAAGTATTTCATGACTTGGGTCCTAAACTACCTAGACATAAGCATAATTAGTAGCAACGTATGGACTCTCGTCACCTCGTGCGTAGGTAGCCCCCCACAATTAGAAGCAAATAATAATTTGAATTACCTATGAGGTAAATTCCCTCTTACAATGTTAGGCGAGAGACTTACCTCATCTCAAAGCTCACTTTACGACCCACAAATTTGTTCTACAATGTGCCGGACAATCTGTAACTAGTCAAATATTATATAAATTAATCAATGCATGTTCAAAAGTTCATAATTTAACTATTAGAGTAATTACCCAACCCAAATTGGAAGATTCCAAAAATTACTCCCGGGCTCACGTGCCCGGATTTCAGAAATTTTGAAGCTAAACGCTATCCATAACCTCACGAACTCAAATATATATTTTTCACCCAATTCCATAATTATTTTCGTGGTTAAATCTCATTTTTATCAAAACCTAGGTGTTTCAACTAAACTCATAATTTTCACAATTTTACATATTAAAATCTACTTATAATCTATGTATTAAACTCATCTTATATAGAAATTACTTACCTCAAGGTGCTAGGTGAAAACCCCTCTCCAAGAGCTCTAAAATCGCCCGAGATATGAAAGAAAATGAGCCAAAATAGCCTAAGTTTGTTTTAAAAAGAAGTTTATGCCCGATGGTCCTAATACGCGATCGCGAAGGCCAAACTGAGGAACCCAGGAAAAAGGCTCTAGGCAAACGCAGGATGATACAAACGCGGTGCACTGGACTGCCTACTCCTCAAGAACGTGGGGTCAAATACGCGAACGTGTAAGGCACCTGGGTTGCCCAGGGACCAGGCTTAGGCTTCTACACAAACGTGGCCTGCTAAACACGAACGTGTAAGGCAACTGGGTTGCCTAGGCCCAAGCTTAGGCTTCTACATGAACGCGGCCTGCCAAACGCGAACGCGTAGGCCAAAGGGTCCTAACCTTCGCAAATTCGACCCTACATACCGAACGCGAAGTGCAAAAGCCCCTAGTCCCCAAATCCTTCATCGCGAACGCGAGGGTCTTTCCGCGTTCGTTAAGAAGGAAACTAGAACAAAATATCTGGTTTTTTCAACTTAATCCGGGCGGTCTAGAGCACACCCGAGCCATGCGGAACCCAACCAAATGTACCAAAAAGTTCATAAACATAATATAGAGTTGCTCAAACTCTCGAAACACGTAAAACAACAATGAAACTAAGAATCACACCCCAAAACCAAATTGACTCAAATTATGAATTTCAAGTTTCCAATTTGCACCGAACGCGCCGAATCCTACTTACACTTCTCGGAATGACACCAAATTTTGTATGCAAGTCTTAAGTCACCACACGGAACTATTCCTAGGCTCATAATTCCAAATGGACCTCGATAAAACCTAAACCTACTTCAAACCAAATTTAAAGAACTTTAAAACCTTCAATGTGCCAACTTCCAGTATTAAGCGTCGAAACGCTCTCGGGTCATCCAAAACTCAATCCGAGTATACACCCAAGTGCAAATTATCATACGAACCTATCAGGTCCGTCAAATCTCGGTTCCGAGGTTGTTTACTAAAATGTTGATCAAGTCAAACTTAGCCCTTTTTAGCCAATATTAAGGAACTAAGTGTTCCGATTTCAACCCGAACCCTTCCAAACCCGAACTAACCATCCCCGCGAGTCATAAAATAGTAAAAGCACATACGAGGACTATTATTTAGGGGAACCAGGTTCTAGAAAGAAAAATAACTTGTCGGGTTGTTATTTTCGCCCTCTTAAACAAATGTTCATCCTCGAACGGGTCTAAAATCATATCTGGAGTGCCGAATAAGTGTGGATATATGCTCTGCATGTCCTCCTCGGTCTCCCAAATCACCTTCTCGACTTGTTGAGCCCTCCACTGAACCTTTACCGTAGAAATATTCTTGGACCTCAACTGGCGAACCTGCCTATCAACAATGGCAACTGGCTCCTCCTCATAGCCCAGGCTCTCATCTAGCTAAACCGTGGTGTAGTCTAACACATGTGACATGTCGGCATGATAACTCCGGAGTATAGACACGTGGAAGACCCGATGAACTCCCGATAGACTAGGAGGCAAAGCAAGCTCATAAGCAACCTCCCCAACTCGTCTTAACACCTCAAATGGACCTATGAACCTTTGGCTCAACTTTCCCTTCTTGCCGAACCTCATGATTCCCTTCATCGGTGAGACCTTCAAGAGGACTTCCTTGCCTACCATAAATGATAAATCATGCACTTTCTGATCCGCGTAACTCTTTTGTCTGGATTGTACTGTGCAAAGTCGCTCCAGAATCAACTTTACATTTTCCAAGGCATCCTTCACCAAATCAGTACCATATAACATAGCCTCGCTGGGCTCAAACCATCCGATAGGTGAACGACATCCCCGACCATATAAAGCCTCAAATAGAGCCATCTCGATGCTGGACTAATAGTTGTGTTGTAAGCAAACTCGGCCAAATGCAGGAATCGATCCCACTGCCATCCAAAGTCAATCACACATGCTCTATGCATATCATCCAGGATCTGCATCGTCCGCTCAACTGCCTATCGCTACGGATGAAAGGCTATGATGAGATCTACCTGGGTCCCCAACTCATTCTGCACTGCTCTTCAGAAATGCCAAGTAAACTGAGGCCTCTATCTGATATGATAGAAACAGGCATACCATGCAGCCGAACAATCTCTTAAATATAAATTTGGGCCAACCTTTCTGAAGAATACGTCCTCACAATCGAAATGAAGTAAGCTGACTTGATCAACCTATTGAAATGACCCAAACTGCATCAAACTTCTGCAAGGTCCGTGTCAACCCAACTACAAAGTCCATAGTGATGCGTTCCCATTTCCACTCCGGTATAGTCATCTGTTGGATAGGCCACCTGGCCTCTGGTGCTCATACTTAACCTGCTGGCAATTTAGGCATCTAGCTATATACTCAACTATGTCCTTCTTCATCTATTGCCACCAATAATGCTGCCTCAGGTCATGATACATCTTCGTAGCACCTAAATAAATAGAATACCGAGAACTATGTGCCTCTTCTCAAATCTTTTCCCTCAATATGTCAACATTATGGACACATAGACAACCCTGGAGTCGCAGAACACCATCCTCACCGATAGTAACCTCCTTGGATCCACCTTGTAGTACCATTTCTCTAAGAACCTATAAGTACATATCATCAAACTGACGAGCCTTGATCTGCTCGAATAGTGAAGACTGGGCGACGACGTATGCAAGAACTCGGTTGCGATTTGAAATAACCAACCTCACAAGTCTGTGAGCCAAGGACTGAATCTCCAAAACTAATGTCCTCTCCTCTGCTGAAATGAATGCCAAACTACCCATACTCTTTGACTTTCTGCTCAAGGCATCCGCAACCACATTTGCCTTGCCCGGATGATAAAAGATGGTAATATCATAATCTTTTAGTAACTTAAGCCACCTGCACTGCCTCAAATTGAGATCCCTCTGCTTGAACAAATGCTGCAAGCTGCGAGGATCGGTGTAAACCTCACAGGACACCCCATAAAGATAATGCCTCCAGCTCTTAAGATCATGAACAATCGCGGCCGACTCCATATCATGTACAGGGTAATTCTTCTCGTGGGGCTTTATTTGACGTGAAACATATGCAATAACTCGCCTCTGTTGCATCAATACACAACCCAAACCAACGCGTGAAACGTCGAAAATATAGTATACATCCCTGAACTGGAAGATAACACTAACACCGGTGCTAAAGTCAATGCGGCCTTGAGCTTCTAAATGATCACCTCACAATCATTGGACCATCAGAATGGAGCACCCTTTTGGGTCAATCTAGTCAAAGCTGAATTAATGGATGAGAAGCCCTTCACAAACCGGTGATAATAACCTGCTAACCCTAAGAAACTCCTGATCTCAATCGCTGTGGTAGGACGAGGACAACTCTGAACTGCCTCGATCTTCTTAGGATCTACCTTAATACCCTTGCCTGATACAACATGCCCCAAGAATTCTATAGAATCTATTCAAAACTCACATTTGGATAACTTAGCATATAACTTCTGTTCTCGCAAGGTCTGAAGCACAACTCTCAAATGCTGCTTGTGCTCATGCATGCTACGCGAGTAGATCAAAATGTAATCAATAAAGACAATGACAAGCGAATCAATAATGTCCTAAACACCCGGTTCATCAAATTCATAAACACCATCGGGCATTAGTCAAAGGACATCACTAGAAACTCATAATGGCCATATCTAGTCTAGAAATCCATCTTCGAAACATTCAAATCCCGAATCTTCAACTAGTGGTACTCTGATCTCAAGTAGGTCTTAGAGAACACCCTAGAACCCTGCAGCTAGTAAAAACAAATATCAATATGCGGCAACAAGTATTTGTTCTTAATAGTAACTTTGTTCAATTGACGGTAATCAATGCATCTCGGCATAGTTTCATCTTTCTTCTTCACGAACAACACCAGTGCACTCCAAGGCGATACACTCGGTCAGACGAACCCCTTTGCTAGAAACTCCTCAAGCTTTTCCTTCAACTCTTTCAACTATTTTGGAGCCATGTGGTATGGTGGAATAGAGATAGGCTGGGAGATCACAATTTGGTGGCATGCCTGGAAGATCAGAAGGAAACACATCGGAGAACTCCCAGACCATGACACTGAATATATTACCGGAGTCTGTATAGTATCCTAAACATAAGCTAGATAAGCCATACAACCCATCTCGACCATGTGTCGAGCCTTCAAAAAAGAGATAACCTGACTAGATGCACTGACAGACGATCCCTTCCACTGCAATCTAGGAAACTCTAGCATCGCCAAGGTAATAGTCTTGGCATGGCAATCAAGGATAGCGTGGTATGGGGATAAACAGTCCATGCCCAGGATGATTTCAAAGTCAGTCATATCGAGCAACAGAAGGCTCGCTCTAGTCCCGTAACCATAGAAAGTAACAATGTAGGACCGGTAGATCAGATCCACAACAATAGAATCACCCACATGAGTACCCAAAGACTCGTGAGGAACACCCAGGAAATGAGCAAATAGAGATGAAACATATGAATATGTAGACCCTGGATCAAATAGTACTGAAGCATCCCTACTGCAGACAAAAATAATACTTGTGATCACGGCAACTGAGGCCACTGCATCTGGTCTGGCCAGAAAATCAGTTATAAAGCAAGTGTGGTGAAATAAGGTGAGAAATTTAATAAATTAAAGTGTAAACAACTATAAGGCAAGTGTGGTGAAATAAATACTCAAAAATCATCAAACGTATACTAACATAATTCCAAGACCTGGTGTCACAAGTGTATGAGCTACTGGTAGAATATACAATACTCTAACTACTATCTGAAGTAAAGTAGATAAAAAATAGATGCAAAAGAGAGATTTTAGGTGCTGTAGAACGGCTTAGGAAGTAGCTCACCACTAGGCCTCGAGGTATGGGGTGCGCGCCGATATGACTATCAGATGCACCTGCCTTAAATCCTGCCCGATTAGTGCAGAAGTGTAGCGTGAGTACATAAACAACACGTACCTAGTAAGTATCTAGTCTAACCTCGAAGAGGTAGTGATGAGGGGTCGAGTTCGACACTTACTATAGGCTAACGATAAAATATAGAAATTCTAAATAAGCATTGGCTATGTAGACAATAATGATAACTCAATAACAAGTAGTGAATGAATAATTTTTTCACTAATAGTAAATCCCAAGTCAATTTCTGTCATTAATAATTATAACCTCTCGAGCCATAAAATAATATAAGTATAATAGGGTTTCGAGGACTATTACACACGATTTATGCCGAGGTCGTACGGCCCGATCCCGAATAATGTGTACACTGCCGAGGTCGAGCGACACGAATCATAAATGCATTTATTCTACTGTCGAGGCGTTTGGCCCGCTCTACAAGAAGAGAGGATACTTTATGAACATCTGATTTAAAAGCTATTGCAAGGCTAATACACAAAGAGGCATAATTTCTATTAACGGTCAAGTAACCCGCCAAAGCTTAAGTAAGTGAAATTTGGTCTCTTACAATTACTTTATCAAGTTCCAATATAAGTTAGGCACTTTAATTGACAAGTAGGGTACAAACATCACAAGTATTTCACAATTTAGGTCCTAAACTACTTGGACATAAGCATAATTATTAGCTACGCGCGGACTCTCGTCACCTCATGCGTATGTAGCCCCCACAATTAGAAGCAAATAGTAACTTAAATCACCTATGGGATGAATTCCCTCTTACAAGGTTAGGAAATAGATTTACCTTGTCTCAAAGCTCACTTTCCTGCCCACAAATTTATTCTAAAGCCTCAACTCGATGCCGAACAATCTGAAACTAGTCAAATGTTATATAAATTAATCAATACATGTTCAAAAGTTCATAATTTAACTATTAGAGTAATTACCCAACCCAAATTGGAAGATTCCTAAAATTTACCCCAGGGTCCACATGCCCGAATTC